>NC_090322.1:213696206-214050295 GCF_040869045.1 Eurosta solidaginis | reverse complement strand
GCCAGTTTTCAAAGCACGCCGTGTGGAAGTAGACAGGCCAGAGTGGGTAGACGCAATATTGGAGGCACTGAAAGGATCGCAAAAGCGAAGTGAAAAAGTTATCAAATGCTTCAAATGCGGGAAGTCCGGTCACATAGCATGTTATTGCGATCTTGGTCGTAATAGTTCCAACAATGTGGGTGGCCGTAAACGCAAAACTGGAGGAGATGAGAAAGAGCTAGTAAGAGGTGGAGAGCTAGATCCAGCTATTGAATGCCCTGTGATATCTGTGTCGCAAATTGGTAGAAAATCGAGCAGTATTACCGTCAGAGGGAATGTGAATGGCAAAGAACGAGTACTGACTGTAGATACGGGCGCATCTCATTCCTTGATCCGATCTGACTTGGTCAACAGGAGAGTAAAACCGTTACCTGGAGCAAAGTTGCGTACGGTCACTGGCGAGTATAACCAAGTTCAAGGCGAAGTGGTATGTGAGGTATTAATTGGAAAAGTCATGGTTCTACACAAATTCGTTGTGGCGGAGATCGTTGATGAAGTCATATTGGGAGTGGACTTCTTGGTTGACCATGACGTCAGGATCGATATGCGGAGAAAAATTATGCGCTATAAGAACCGGGACATACCACTTAACTTTAGTTTGGAAAAAGGGTTCAGCAGTAATCGGGTACTGGTGGAAAAGACTCGACAAAGACCACGAAAGTCAAAAGCAAAGGTTGATAGATCGAATGGGCCAAATAAATCAAAATCAAAAGTACCTGCGAGAGAAACACTGTCATTGACAAAATCTAAAAGACGCAGGAAAACAAAGCAACGAATTTCCGAGAAAGAATGCGAGGGTAGTTTCAAGCCGGAGCGCACTACTGTTGTGAAATGTGGGAACGATACCGATTATGCAAAGCAAATCCGTCCAGCGCAAGCTCTACGAAGTGGTTCATTGACCAAACAACAGAGTGTGAAGGAACGGCCCAGGGTAACGAGCAGTAAGATGAAACACTGGTATGACAAGAACTTTAATTCGGAAGGTTTCTTGGCGGGAGATTTGGTACTGTTAAACAACCCTCACCGGCGGAAAGGTGTTCCAGCCAAATTACGGTGCAGTTGGGAAGGCCCGTACAAAGTTGTGAAGAAGATCAGTGATACCATCTACCGCATACAAACCACTGGGAAACCACACATTAGAAGGGTGGTCCATTTGGAAAGGCTGGCAACGTTTAGATAGAGAGATTTGTCTGATCGGGACGATCAGACTTAGGTGGAGGGCAGAGTCACGGATATTAGCATCACTAATTTATCCCATCACTAAGGCGATGCTTAGGCCATGCCAAGCAGTATTTACGTTAATAATCAAATCAAGTATACACATATATAAGGCAGCCCAGAGAGATGTCACACACAGATGCATTTACTTATACGCCTATGTGCGCGCGAGAGACTGTAAACTACAAACATTCACATCAATAATTCAATCTTTATGTATCTACATAAACGAATAAATAATTGCGTCTACACATATGTACCATGTACGAATACGAGCAGCGGAGAGTCAATGCGCAAACACATGCATAAAAGCTGAGAAGTTTGAGAGCTCATGGACAATGCTAGTACATTCTGGAAAAATGCGAACGAGGAAACCAAAGGGTATAAAAGGCAACAGATGTAGAGGCGCTGCAATTCAGTTTGAGTTGAGCTATCAATCAGTTTGATTAAGCACGCGATCTGGCGGCCAATAGTAGAGTTTCATTTGAGTTATCAGTCAGTTTGGTTATTAAGCCAGCGAGTAGCAAAGTATAAGTGTTATTGTGAAGTACTTTAATAAAGGCCATTTTTCCATTATTCAATATTGGAGTTATTTATTCAACAGTTTAGTGATTCGAACTTAGCAGAGGATTGCAAATAAGAGGATTTGCAAGTAAAATTCGTTACAATATGCTTAACGTGAGCACCTACCATCGTATGGCTCTTCCTCACAGTGTCAACACGCAACGGATCTTATTAAATAGATCAGCGGTCCAACGAAGGCTTCATGTTCCCTGACAAATATTTGGGTGCACGATCGTTGCTATCGACTAGCTTTTAATCGGCTGCACAATCACAAGGTCTTACCTTGTTAAGATATAAGGTCTATCTAAAACATTTTCGTTTTTATGGACAATGGCATCTGGTTGCTAAGCATAAAAAATTCGCTGATGGGACAAAATCAGATACAATATACTATGCAACAGTTTAAATAGAAGTATTAAGGGTTGAATACCCCTTTTCAGAGCAGCCTAGCTCAGTTTCAAATCCAAACTAATGCAACGGGTAAAGTCTGCAGATCCGGTAATAAACAGGTACCAAAATTTGTCATATTAATGTAGTCTCTTTTAGGTGGAAGTAGTAGCTCCGACCGATGGTGGCCACACCCCGGGCAAAACATCATCAAAATTTTAGAAATAAGGTTTTTCAATTAGAAGAAGATTTTTCTAAGCGAGGTCGCCCCTCTACCAATGAAAGCTCTCAGTGAAAACTCATCTGCCTTGCAGATGTCGTTCGGAGTCGGCATAAAACATGTAGGTCCCGTCCGGCCAATTTGTAGGGAAAATCAAGATGAGCACGACGCAAATTGGAAGAGAAGCTCGGCCTTAGATCTCTTCGGAGGTTATCGCGCCTTACATTTTTATTTTATTTTTTTTTATTTTAGTAGCTCCGACCGAGGCAGTGGTGCACAAATACTTTACGAGCATTAACTGTAGCTTCATAAACTCCTTAATGTAAAGCCAAGTGCTCATCTAGATAAAAATCCCTCAATCGACAATACTGCAAGTGTCTTAGGCATAAACAATCACTAGTAAGAACTGGAAAGTATAGGATTTCCGGTTATATGGGAAGTTATCCTAATGAAAGAGCACATATGTTATCGTCGCAGGGCGCAAACCTCGAAGAATATGCGGTAAACGTTCTAATCAGATTGGACAATATAAAAACGGTTGCACATGATCAACCAAGTAAGAAAGGGGGCTGGGGACCTTGCCACTTTAGACTAGCAAAGTAAGTTTATCAAACAAGTAAAGGTGTCTAAGTTCGGGTGTAACCGAACATTATATACTCAGCATGAGCTTCAATTGTACATTTCATTTCAGATAAATTACTTTTCTACATAACACGTGGCACCGCCCGTTAAAAAAAGGAATGTCTCCCCATTTCCTCTTACAATAAAACTTGATAAGTGAAATATCATTCATTCAAAACTATTTTTTGCTAAGTTATAGCTTATTATCTAGTCTACGACCCTTTTAAATTTGTTTTATATCTAAGTGCCATGGTTTTTAACCGATCCTGTGCATTTTTACTAGAAATATTTTCTGCTATAAGGAAAATATATTTACACAATTTCATTACGATATGTTAATTTCTCTTCGATTTATGGCTCTCGAAATATAGAAAATTGCTTAGTCATAAAAGGGGCGGCCATTTTCAAAAATTTTGGTTTTTTCCAATATAGTGTTATAATTCAATTTAGAAAATACAATTCTATTGATACAAAGCTCTTTTTCGCTAAGATATAGCTTATTATTTTCGTCTACGACCCTTTTAAAAATCTTGTATATAAAAGTGGGCGTGGTCTTTAACCGATCTCGTCCATTTTTTCTAGGAATATTTCCTGTCATAACTAGGGAAAATTTGTGTACCAAATTTTATTACGATCCGTTATTTTTTCTTCGAGTTGTGGTTCCCGAAACATAGAAAATTGCTTAGTCATAAAAGGCGAGGTGCCACCCCCATTATTTGAAATTTGAAGTTTTTCCTATTTATTGTTATAAATTCACTTGGGAAATGAAATACCATTGATATAAAGCTATTTTTGCAAAGATATAACTTATTTTATTCGTCCACGACCCTTTTAAAAATCTTTTATATAAAAGTGGGCGTGGTTCTTAACCGATTTCGTTAAGTTTTCTCCAAAGCATTTCTTATAGTAAAGACAACCTCCCTGCCGAATTTTGTTACGATAAGTTTAAAGATTTCTGATTTATGATTAATAATATTTGTGAAATTGATTTTATCACAAGTGGGCGGTGCCACACCCATTTTAAAAAAGTTTTGCAAATTTTTATCCAGAGTCTCAATATCAGTCTTCATGTCAAATTCCAACATTCTAGGTGTATTATTTACTAAATAATCAAGTTTTTTGTGTTTTCGAAAATAATATTTATATAAAAAGTGGGCGTGGTTATCATCCGATTTCTCCCATTTTCAACACTAATCTATTCTGGGTCAAGATCAGCTCGTGTACCATATTTGGTGAAGATATCTCAATATTTACTCAAGTTATCGTGTTAACGGACGGACGGACGGACATGGCTCAATCAAATTTTTTTTCGATACTGATGATTTTGATATATGGAAATCTATATCTACCTCGATTCCTTTATACCTGTACAACCAACCGTCATCCAATCAAAGTTAATATAATCTGTATGCAAAGCACGCTGAGTATAAAAACGGTTGAGAAGAAGGAGACTCGCCCTCCACGCTATTACCATAGATTTGATTTCGAAGGAACCAAAATATTGGCCAAAGAGAAAATTTGGGGAAAAAGAATCCAATTAAAAGAAATGTTTGTAAAAGCAGATAAAAACTGCGTTAACAAAAGCCAATAAAAGCATCAGCGACAACTACGCGTGTTTTTTCTAACGATTTCAACAATCATCAGCTGCTCTACACAGTCCATCAAGCACGAACCGGCTGAAAAAATATCAACAAAACGTTAAATACGTATACCAAGGTGGGTAAAATTTATTGTTGAAAAGGCACATCCAGTTTCCGAATCTAGGGGTCATACTCAGTAATATTGTCCATGGGACCATAGGTCTGAAATTAATTTCGAGCCTAAATTACTGCGTTCTTCTTCCGGATAGCGGCTCTCACAAATAAAATACATGTCAAATTCGGATTCGGATTGGGATATAGAATTTTCTAACAAAATTAGGGAGGCTCGAAATTTATTTCAGACCTATGGTCCCATGGACAATATTACTCAGTATGGCCCATAGATTCAGAAACTGGATGTCCAACTTAAGTTTTTTCCACCCATTTTTCCCTATACTCTTTCACCTGCCCTAACGTATACATATATATAGTTCGTTGTTTGAATTAAATTTTTTTATTTATTTCTTTTTAAATTTTTATTCAAATTTAAAAAAGCTAATTCCCAAGCCTTAATATAATTTTTTTTTTATATATGACCATTCCTGCACAATGCAGAAAACAAAATATTTATACAAAACAACTGGACAAGGAAGAACGCAGTAATTTTGAGTAAGAATCTGTGATATCTATAATTGTGTTATATATGTACTTTTGTTTATATATTTAATTATTATTAACTCACCCTCTGTTGTAATGCAATGCTTTATATACTAAGTTTTATGTTTTTTGTCATTACGCCCTGAAGAAGACCAAAATAAAAGGTCGAAACATCGGCGAAAAAGTAAAAAAGGCGTTTTTCTGATTTGTTAGACTGTAAACCCGAAACTAAAAACAAATTTGCCACAAATGATTATGTTAAAAAAAACTCTAAAACCCATGTATTTTTTAGATTCTGAATGCAAAAATTAAATTTTTAATTTCATTTAAAATAATTTATTGAGTTTTTAATTAAACTTTTAAAATTACACATTTGCAATAATCATCTGAAATCATAAACTGATTGTATTTTTGCGAAGAATTTGCTTTGAAATTACACAACATTTGCTAACAGAAAGTGCAGGAACACAGACAAAATTTAGTTGAAAAAGAAGTAAGGAAGGCTAAGTTCGGGTGTAACCGAACATTACATACTCAGCTGAGAGCTTTGGAGACAACATAAGGGAAAATCACAATGTAGGAAAATGCACCTAGGGTAACCCTGGAATGTGTTTGTATGACACGGGTATCAGATGGAGTATTTAAAAGGGAATGGGCCCTAGTTCTACTGGTGGATGCCATTTCGGGATATGCCTATAAAGGTGGACCAGGCGTGACTCTAGGATGTGTTTGTACGATATGGGTATCAAATGAAAGGTGTTAATGAGTATTTTAAAAGGGAGTGGGCCTTAGTTCTATAGGTCGACGCCTTTTCGAAATATCGCCATAAAGGTGGATCAGGGGTGACTCTATAATGTGTTCGTACGATATGGGTATCAAATGAAAGGTGTTAATGAGTATTTTAAAAGGGAGTGGGCCTTAGTTCCATAGGTGGACGCCTTTTCGAGATAACGCCATAAAGCTGGACCAGGGGTAACTTTATAATGTGTTTGTACGATATGGGTATCCAATTAAAGGTATAAATGAGGGTTTTAAAAGGGAGTGACGCTTAGTTGTATATGTGAACGCGTTTTCGAATTATCGACCAAAATGTGGACCAGGATGACCCAGAACATCATCTGTCGGGTACCGCTAATTTATTTGTATATGTAATACCACGAACAGTACGAGTATTCCTGCCAACGTTCCAAGGGCTTTTGATTTCGCCCTGCAGAACTTTTTCATTTTCTTCTACTTAATATGGTAGGTGTCACATCCGTTTTACAAAGTTTTTTCTAAAGTTATATTTTGCGTCAATAAACCAATCAAATTACCATGTTTCATGCCTTTTTTCGTATTTGGTATAGAATTATGGCATTTTTTCAATTTTCGAATTTTCGATATCGAAAAGTGAGCGTGGTCACAGTCGGATTTCGGCCATTTTTTATACCAAGATAAAGTGAGTTCAGATAAGTACGTGAACTAAGTTTAGTAAAGATATATCGATTTTTGCTCAAGTTATCGTGTCAACGGTCGAGCGGAAGGACAGACGGTTGACTGTGTATAAAGACTGGGAGTGGCTTCAACCTATTTCGCCCATTTTCACAGAAAACAGTTATAGCATCTATGCCCTACCAAATTTCACAAGGATTGGTAAAGTTTTGTTCGACTTATGGCATTAAAAGTATTCTAGAAAAATTAAATGAAAACGGGGCGGAGCTACGCCCATTTTCAAATTTTCTTTTATTTTTGTATTTTGTTGCACCATATCATTACTGGAGTTGAATGTTGACATAATTTACTTATATACTGTAACGATATTCAATTTTTTGTTAAAATTTTACTTAAACAATTTTTTTATAAGTTGGCTTGTTCTTCATCCGATTCTGCTAATTTTTATTTAGCACATATATAGCAATAGTAGTAACGTTCCTGCCAAATTTCATCATGATATCTTCAACGACTGTCAAAAAACAGCTTGCAAAACTTTTAAATTACCACGCCCACTGTCCAAAATTTTACTAGTTTTCTATTCTGCGTCATGAGGCCAACCCACCTACCAAGTTTCATCGTCTTTGGTAATGAATTATCGCATTTTTTCTGTTTTTCGAAATTCTCGATATCGAAAAAGTGGGCGTGGTTATAGTCCGATATCGTTCATTTTAAATAGGCCTCTGAGATGAGTGCCCAGGAATCTACATACAAAATTTCATAAAGATACCTCAAAATTTACTCAAGTTATCATGTTAACGGACAGACGGATGGACGGACGGGCATGGCTCAATCAAATTTTTTTTCGATACTGATGATTTTGATATATGGAAATCGATATTTATCTCGATTCCTTTAAGCCTGTACAACCAACCGTTATCCAATCAAAGTTCATACACTCTGTGTGCAAAGCACGCTGAGTATAATAAGAGAGTTCTCAATATGTTCCTCGAATTCTGTTGAAAATTTCTCTAACATTTTTTGTGGGGAATCCATCACCATGATTTTGGTGGCCGTTGTGAAACTCAAGACGTTTCACAGGCAAATGGATCGTATCCGCAAATTCGTCATAAAACGCATTCTCATTGAGTATATGTTCTCTGACAAGACAAGGGGCCTAATGATTAAAAAAAAAAAAAACATATTTGTTTTTTTATAGCTTTAACATAAATATTTAAGTTGTTTTCAGACAAATTTTCGTAAACTTGAAGAAAAAATGTTTCCTTATTTATATTTATTCACACGACACAATGGAGAACTTAATTAACTTCTCGTTAGCAATTCTTTTGTTTGATTTTCAGTTCTATAAATAAACGAATTACTAATTAAAACCCCATGATCGCTAGATAATATTTACTTTTTAGCATTAGCGTGTGACATACGGCTATGCTCACCTGGTTGCTATGGACTCCAGTAAAATTATAGGTAATCAACGGTCATTGGGCACACAAATCACTTTTTCGCAAATATTTCGCTTAATCAGACTTTCAAACGTTCGTCGTGTAATAAAAAGTTATAGGTCAGTTGTATGTAAATACCAGTCCTGGACCACATTTTTATGGAAAAAATGATGCAAGGAAAAGTATATGGGGTATTCCATCCCATTTCGACCAGTTTTGATCAGTCGCTCGATTTTTTGCTGGGTTCACAAAGTTCACACACACACACATAGATGCGCCACCTAGCGGAAGATCAGCCAGTACACAAACCGGAAGAACGGATAATGAGTTAATAGGATGAGTCATGTTCCGAGGTTTCCTATATAAAATGCAAAAAGCTTCAAGCTTAAGAACGTATACGCCTAAAAGTAGGCAACGAAATTGTTTTGCTGTATATATATGTGTGTCGGTGTGTATATACTTTTACTTGCACCATTTTTTCCATACAAATGTGGTCCAGAACTGGTATTTACATACTACTTAGGTCAATACATTCTCGAAAAGTTTTGGCCGAACTCTGCTTTCTCGAGATTTTTCGTAACTGCGCACAGTTCAAATTACCTATATAGTGAGTGACCGAAAATGGAAAATGTTCTCATGGATCAAAGAAAAACTTTGAACACATTTGAAATTTAAATAAAATTGGACCTAGGAAACGCTACCAATAAATAAAACTGGAAACTAAGATTGTCGATTTTATATGAAAAATTTTACCCCATTCTAACCAAATTTTATATATGACCAAATTTGATGGCATCTCTAAGACACCTTGCAGTCTTTGAAACCCGTCCACATCCCCTATATGTACCATCATTATCATAAATTGGCGTTCAGCCCCCTGAGCAATTTTGGTCGTTTGGTAACAAGTCATGCCAGCTTTCTCTGTTTTGAGATAACTGGCGCCAATTGCGAGCACCAAGCTGGGTCAAGTCTGCCTCCACCTGACCTAGCCAATGAAGCCTTTGTGTTTTCATTCGCTGCACTATCGTAATACCTGCGTAAAGCCCATACAGCTTCCCATTATACCTCCCTTGATACACCCCTTCGGCAATACGGACAGTAGCATAAATCTTCGGAGAACTTTTCTCTCGAATATTTCAAGAGCCATCTCATCTTCCCTGAACACCGTCCATTACTCAGCAGGACAGGTATGATGAGCAACTTATAGAGCGTGATTTTTGTTCGTCGAGAGGACTTTTCTTTTCAATTGCCCTTTCAGTCCAAGGAAGCACTTGGTGGCAAGAGTTATTCTTCGTTTGACGTTTAAGCTGACATTGTTCTTGCTGTTTGTACTGATTCCTAAATAAACGAACTTCTTCACAGTTTCGAATTTACATCCGTCAACAGTAAAGCGGCTGCCATGGCGATCTTGGATTAAGCAAGTACTTGTCTCTATTTACCGCAAGACCCACTCTAACCCTTTGGAGCTAAGTGATTCAATGTAATTTAAAAATTTATATTCCACAACATATTCCACAAGTTAACTTTTTATCAATAGTTTTCGGCAATATTACATCCTAGACAAGCCGGCATTCAAAAATTTACTACAGTTTTTTACTAGCTCCTTGCCACCATTGAAGCAAACATTTGGAGTTCCACCAATTGTAAAGTTGAGCGCATGTCTTCGTTTTTTCGCGGAAGGAGGACATCAAAAAGGCGTTGGCAAGGACCATGAGATGGGCGTTGCAACAAAATAAACGGCTACCTCCCTGATCTCTCCAGTTTTTTCAGTCATTCGACCATTTTGAACATCCACGTAAATAGCACTGCGCTACCGACTGTTCTACACCCCAAAATCTAGGGTGTGACGTTTGATCAGAATCTACATTTTGGTCAGCATGCAGCTGCAATTGTACTCCGTAAGCATTACGAGGAAATACGGCACCTGAGAACACAGCCTTATGAAGCCAAAAAACACAAGCAGGTCCTCAACTTCGATCTGGATACTGTAACAGGTTAAACTCTTACCTATCCAGAATCAATCCCGACATACAAAACATATGTCCTATTTGTAACGTGTCCCCACATGATACCAACCATCTCTTCAACTAATATGTGGAACCAACGCCTCTAACACCCCGCTCATTATGGTCCCCCCTGCTGAAACAGCAAGTTTCCTTGGACTCCCGTTAGAGGATATTGATGACAATTTGTGATCGGTCTCACCCATTTGATGGAGCGAAACACTGCTACAACAACAACAACAACAATGAGGTGGGTCTTAGCCAATCTTGTTTCAGTGAGGTGCTGAACATTTTGGAACCGTTGCTTTGTCCATAATGGATAACTTGGCTGACTTTAGAAGAGCAGCGTCAAACGGCACACGATTTTTATGCAAAGTTAGGAATACCAGGAGTTGTAGGATGTATTGTGGAACACACGATAACCTAGCAACCCTTTCAAAGAACGACACACGCTAACGTTATTTACTCTGCAACAAATATTGTGTTTATTAAAACTTAACCCTCAAATGCACACTCCGAAACCGTTGCGGCCTGCGTGGCCATAATTTTTTCTGGGGTAACTTTGGCTCGAGAAAGACGAATCTGTTGTCAGATTTGCGATAGATATAATAGTTTAGCCACCAGATGAGGTCCAATGTAGGAGGCATGAGGGGATCCCTGAACGTATAGGTATACAAAAATTCAATACATTACACAAGTCTTTGAGAAAACTATTTTTATTTATTGTTAAATACAATACAAAAAATGTATGTAATACTAGTAAATAAATGAAAGCAATTGTTTAGTGTGATATATGTAAGTCGAAGCAGTTCCTAGCTACACTGCAGCATAAATGTACTGGGCATTTACTACAAATGCATTAGGTTTGTGATATTTTGCAATAGCAGTATTTTATTTTACCCTCTGCTTTAGACAACCAATTAGGCATATGGTATAACCCATCAAAACGCACTTCTGCTACTGGATTCTGAGCCCGTTTCCTCAAGGTACTTCACTGCTCTGGGTTCTCTTGTATAGCAGATGACCTACAAACAGGTCTTTTTTTATATATGCACAAAGTGCTGCAGCCAAATCTATACGAAACTCAGGCAGCGATAGTACGTGCTCTTCTGCTTTTGACGTGATGGATCTTTTTGACATATCAACAAGAGGGAAAAAAATACGAGTCGCAACATTACGATATTTCAATCTTATCTTATAGCTACCCATTAATCCATTGATGAAATCAACACCGCACATGTGCGCATTATATTCATTGACAATCTGTGGACAATCAACTTCGACATATTTTTTCTCCTGTCTATTGTATCTTAAAGTTTTCGCTATCTCCGACACTCCAGAGCTTCTTGAAAATGGAGTGATTCCTACGTATCTAGATACTAACCGAACGCATCTTGTACATTTCCAAAGCCCTGTTGATAAATATATGCCATATGCTGTGCCAACGTACTCAGTGGAATAACCTCTAGTTGATTTTGTAACTTCCAAATCTCTTTCTAACGATAACTTGCAATTAGGCACTCTATATGCACGAACTGTACCTAGAGAATAAATGCCATGTGCATGAACTCGTGTAGTGCTGGAAAACCGCCTTGGCCTAAAGTAACAGATGAACCTCCTTTTTCTTGGTCAAGTAAACGGGATCGTGGCCTTTTCCGACTGACTCTTACTATTTCGGGTACTGTATTGTTTGATTGAATCGGTGTTGTTGGTATTTCGGCATTTGTTGCTATTTGTGAGGTATCTAAAAATGTCGATGATACTCCAAGCAAACTGCTATCCTGAGAAATGTACTTTTCTTTTTTTCTGCTAAATTCATAGTATTCAAACATTCATCTATATTTTCTGGTGTTATGTGTAATCCGGATCATTAATTGAGTCGTCGTCATCGAAGTCACTGTCATCTGATCCAATTACTGAATCCATCAAATCCCTGATCTGATCATCACTTATTGAGCTCAAGTCAAATTTTTTTCTCTTATCCAAGGACCAGTCACCTATTTTGCGTCTTTTCCCATTTTGTACGAGCCGTTTATGTCGATTAAATATACTTCAATATTATCTGCCATGACTATATCACAGTTAAAAAACATTAATAAGGAAATATTCAATTATTCAATTCAAAAAAAAAAAAATGTATTCTTGGTTTCACAAAGCTGCCCACAGGCACGATTACAAAACTTTCCAAAATTTACACAGTATGTTTCTTATTCCATTTCTGATACTGCACCTACAAACTCTATACTTACGAAAATCGTTACGAAAAATTTAACACAGCTTAAAAGTTATAAATAGGGTTTTTTGATTTTTTTAAAACAACGCACTTCACTTAAAAATTTTCCTTGTGTATTTTACGACTTATAACACTCGACTGAAAATAACTGCGCAACATCTCACAATAACTCGCCCGATTTGATTTCTTTTTGTTGGTGGACATATGCACGAATGCTACATATAATAAATGGTACGAAATACATCTGTATTTTCAAAATTAACGGACTCTGAAAACGAGTGCCCTGAGGCACTCTTATGCATTAGAGGGTTAAATAAAATCTGGCTGCCATGTGATGATGAACAGTAGTTCCTTTATTTATTGAACTGAAAATTGAACAAAACAATTGCTAAGAAAATATTAATTAACATTGTGTCGTGTCAATAAAAAATAAGGAAACGCTGTATCTTCAAGTTATCAGAAAATCGTACGAAAACAACTTCAAAATTAAAGCTAACTCTATACACATATGTACATATTTAAAGCAAATGCTAAGTTTTTTATTGACTTCGCGCATTGTCTTGGAATCTTAAATAAACAGTCTTAATGAATAGACAAACAAATTTCAATACGTTTATATCTTTTCCAAGTAAATTCTATTTTTCGTATAAAAGGACCGTTGGTGTCAAGCGTTTTACAGTTATATATTCAACTTCTTATAAGTTCTATCAAGTTTGTCTCTAAATAGAAATGAGAGCTCTTACTACTTTACTAGCTGCCCTAGTAGCTTTGGTGTTGATGGTGAACGAGGCTTCTACTAACAGTATTCGTCAAACTGGCCTTGAAAATTATCCCTCTCACCTTCATAGGGAACAAGGTGGTCCTGTTGCTGCTGTTGTAGCTGACCGTACGCGTCCAAACAGCCCGAAGAGTTCAGACCCTCCAAAAGGTGGACAACAACAAGGTAGCAAAGGCGCTGGTGGTAACAGTTCAACTAACGGGTGTACAAAACCTCCGACCGGAGGTAATTATGGTAAAAATGAGCATCATGCAATAATGTAATGCAGTCAGCAGACGTATAGTCCATAATATCGCATAAAACCAAAAGATTTTGGGAGCTTCAAAATTCATCATAAGTGCTTTATACTATGTAAACTTTGAAGTATTATTATGCATACATATGTAATTGGTTGTAGAATAATAATGCACTTACAAAAATAAAAAAAAAGTTTATTTCATTCACTTTTTTTATGTTTCCATGACAATATACAATTTTAGCTGAAATGTAAGGTTTTTACTTTTACCTTTAAGTTTAGCGAAAGAGTTCCGAAGTCGTCCATAAATATTCCCGACATTAGTTTAAAATAAGCCAAAAATAATTTAAAAGTTTTCTTGAAACTCTCAAATTATTTTTAGATATATATATATATATACAGTAAGTATTAAACAGTACCCGGTTAAACTAAATTATGAGCTTTAGCAAAAGTACCCGGTTCTAAAAAATACAAGGTTCTGAAAAGTACCTTCCTTAACAAAAGTACCCGGTTCTAAAAAAGAACCCTGTTCAACAGAAGTACACGGTTGGAAGTATATATCCGGTTTAACAAAAGTTCCTGGTTAACAATAGTACCCAGCACTTAAAAAGTACCTGTTTTAACAAAAGTGCCGGAACCAAAAAGTACCTGGTTCAAAAAAGTACCCGGTTTAACCCAAGTACCAGTTTAACAAAAGTACCAGATTATCGAAAAAGTACCCCGTTCTGAAAATTTTGTTAATTCGCAAAAGTACCCGGTGCCGAAAAAATACCCGTTTCTAAGAAGATGTATATTTGCTTACAACCCATAGCAAAGAAGTACATCTACACACAACAAGTACCCGATATTAAATAAAAAATAAACAAGTAAGGAAGGCTAAGTTCGGGTGTAACCGAACATTACATATTCAGTTGAGAGCTATGGTGACAACATAAGGGAAAATAACCATGTAACAAAAGAACCGAGGGTAACCCTGGAATGTGTTTGTATGACATGTGTATCAAATTAAAGAGTATTTTATGAGGGAGTGGGCCATAGTTCTATAGGTGGACGCCATTTAGGGATATCGCCATAAAGGTGGATAAGGGTTGACTCTAGAATTTGTTAGTACAATATGGGTATCAAATGAAAGGGGTTAATGAGCATTTTAAAAGGGAGTGGGCCTTAGTTATATAGGTGGGCGCCTTCTCGAGATATCGCCATAAAGGTGGACCAGGGGTGACTCTAGAATGATTTTGTACAATATGGGTATTAAACGAAAAGTGTTAATGATTATTTCAAAAGGGCGTGGGGCTTAGTTCTATAGGTGGACGCCTTTTCGAGATATCGCCATAAAAATGGACCAGGTGTGACTCTAGAATGCGTTTGTACAATATGGGTATCAAACGAAAGGTGTTAATGAGTATTTTAAAAGAAAGTGGGCCTTAGTTCTATAGGTGGACGCCTTTTCGAGATATCGCCATAAAGGTGGACTAGGGGTGACTCTAGAATATGTTTGTACGATATGGGTATCAAACGAAAGGTGTTAATGAGTATTTTAAAAGAGAGTGGGCCTTAATTCTATAGGTGGACGCCTTTTCGAGATATCGCCAAAAAGGTGGACCAGAGGTGACTCTAGAATTTGTTTGTACCATAGGGTATCAAATGAAAGGGGTTAATGAGCATTTTAAAAGGGAGTGGGCCTTAGTTCTATAGGTGAGCGCCTTTGCGAGATATCGCCATAAAGGTGGACCAAGGGTGACTCTAGAATGCGATTGTACAATATGGGTATGAAACGAAAAGTGTTAATGAGTATTTCAAAAGGGCGTGGGGCTTAGTTCTATAGGTGGAAGCCTTTTCGATATATCGCCATAAAAATGGACCAGGGGTGAATCTAGAATGTGTTTGTAAGATATGGGAATCAAATGAAAGGTGTTAATGAGTATTTTAAAAGGGCGTGTGGCTTAGTTCTATAGGTGGACGCCTTTTCGAGATATCGCCATACAAATGGACCAGGTGTGACCCTAGAATGCGTTTGTACAATATGGGTATCAAACGAAAGGTCTTAATGAGTATCTTAAAAGAGAGTGGGCCTTAGTTTTATAGGTGGACGCCTTTTCGAGATATCGCCATAAAAATGGACCAGGTGTGACCCTAGAATGCGTTTGTACAATATGGGCATGAAACGAAAGGTGTTAATGAGTATTTTAAAAGAGAGTGGGCCTTAGTTCTATAGGTGGACGCCTTTTCGAGATATCGCCATAAAGGTGGACCAGGGGTGACTCTAGAATGCGTTTGTACAATATGGGTATCAAACGAAAGGTGTTAATGAGTATTTTAAAAGAGAGTGGGCCTTATTTCTATAGGTGGACGCCTTTTCGAGATATCGCCATAAAGGTGGACCAGGGGTGACTCTAGAATGCGTTTGTACAATATGGGTATCAAACGAAAGGTGTTAATGAGTATTTTAAAAGGGCGTGGGCCTTAGTTCTATAGGTGGACGCCTTTTCGAGATATCGCCATAAAGGTGGACCAGGGGTGACTCTAGAATACGTTTGTACAATATGGTTATCAAACGAAAGGTGCTAATGAGTATTTCAAGAGGGCGTGGGGCTTAGTTCTATAGTTGGACGCCTTTTCGAGATATCGCCATAAAGGTGGACCAAGGTTGACTCTAGACTTTGTACGAAATGGGTATAAAATGAAAGGTGTTAATGAGTCTTTTTAAAAGGGGGTGGGTCTTAGTTCTATAGGTGGTCGCCTTTTCGAGATATCGCCATAAAGGTGGACCAGGGGTGACTCTAGAATGTGTTTGTACGATATGGCTATCAAATTAAAGGTATTAATGAGGCTTTTAAAAGGAAATGGTGGTAGTTGTATATGTGAAGGCGTTTTCCAGATATCGACCAAAATGTGGGCCAGAGTGACCCAGAACATCAGGCATGCTTAACGAAGTCATTTCGTTTCGTTATTAACGTTGATTATCGTAACGAAGTGATATCGTTTCGTTGGTTAAGCATGCCTGCAGAACATCATCTGTTAATTTATTTATATATATAATACCACGAACAGTATTCCTGCCAAGATTTCAAGGGTTTTTTATTTCGCCCTGCAGAACTTTTTCATTTTATTCTACTTAATACGGTAGGTGTCACACCCATTTTTCAAAGTTTTTTTTAAAGTTATATTTTGCGTCAATAAACCAATCCAATTACCATGTTTCATCCCTTTTCTCGTATTTCTCGAATTTTCTTTTATTTTTGCATTTTGTTGCACAATATCATTACTGGAGTTTAATGTTGACATAATTTACTTATATACTGTAAAATATAAAATTTTTTAATATATTTTTAAATTTTTGAGCTGAAGGCCAATTTAAATAAAAACACAACTTTTTGTATTATAGTTGTATAATTTATTCTTGTCGATATTTCGGCTTTATTCTAAAGCCATCTTCGGGACTAGGGTTATACAAAAAAACAAACCATTAGAACGTATTCTACATAATGTTTACATATATACATATAATAAGCGACTTACTCATATAAATATGTTCGATCGACTAAATTAGCAATGGCCAAAAATCTGTGTTGAAGGTACAAAAAGCGAAAGCATGAAAAATAAACAAATGTACAGAATACCGCAAATGTAAACAAATTTTCAAGAACAGTGAGTATAAACAAAAATTTTACAATAATAAAATACATGTAACAATAGCCGTGTTTTTTAACACGCGTATATACGTTTACGTTTACGGGTAAAAAAAAAACGGCCATCGACAGTTACGCATAGCCATATAAAACATTTGGCAGCACTGCCCCGCAAATGTCAAAATGCCACAAATACTTGGCAGAACTGTATACGTATACATATTTTTTTGGTTTATTTATGATTTTTAATTGAAAATGGAGGCGTTAAGAAAAGTTATTGAGTAATACGACAATTTCTTACATTCGGTCATTCATTATATAAATCGTTTTCAGAATTCCGAAAGTATGTTGCGCGTTATCATTGAAGTTCTAGACATAGCTGAGTTAGCCGACGAGGCAACTTCATCCAGTTCAGATGAAGACTCTGGTAGCGAGGGCGACGCGCCTGGAAGATGTCAAAACTTTGTTGGAACTATTGATGCAATGAGCGAAAAAGATTTTAAGTCCCACATGAGAATCAAGCGAGGCACTGCGGATTTCTTAATAGGTAATTTGCAAAAATGCATATCGCTTCGCGAAGTCTAATGAAAATCTTAAATTACAGAAAGATACTCTCAGAGCCTTTCAGGGCATAGTTGCACATACGTTGGAAGGTCAAAAATAAGTCCCAAATGTTGCGTTTATATTTACGTGTGGTATATTAGCAACACAGTTACCTTTCGTCAACTTGGTAACTTATTTGGAGTGACGAAATCATAAGTCACGAGTACATCAAATGGCCACAAGGGCCGGAAATATAAAGGAACTGCTACAAGTTTTACGAAAAACGACAAATACCCAACGTAATTGGGCAATAGACTGCACACATATAGCCATAAAAGCGCCTAAGGTTGGAAAGGAAAACTATTTTGATAGAAAGCAAAATTACAGTTTAGTTTTGCAAGCGGCTGTAGATGCAGACAAAAAGTTTATAGATATTTATTGTGGTGAACCAGGCTATTTGCATGACAGTCGTGTTCTTCGAAGATCCTCGCTTTTCGCACATGCTGAACAAAGCTATGAGGAAATGTTTCCAAATTCAACTTTTTTACTTGGAGATTCGGCATATTTTATTACAAAGTGGTTAGTGCCTCCATATAAAGACAATGGACACCTCACGAAACTTCAGAGAAGTTTTAATCAGCGGCATTCACAAACGCGAGTGACAGTAGAAAACACTTTCGGTTTGTTCAAAACACGGTTCCGACGATTGCTAAAGTTTACAGATCATACTGATATAAATTCATCACGAATTTAATTTGTAGTATTTGTGTTATGCATAACATATGCATAATAAAAGACGATATTGGTGAAGAAGAAAATGTAGAGCAAGTGGGCTTAAACTTTGGGTTTGAAATAGTTGATTTTGGTAGTTCACACCTAAGTTGCCGAGATGAATTATTTAACTATCTTTACCAAAATAACTAGTCCTTTCAATCAGCGGCGGATAAAGTACATGCTTTTAAAAAATGTATTGATTATTAGTTTTAATTATCACACAACAAATAAAAACTTTGTTCATAATGAATCACATTGAATTCATATGAGGACTTCTTGCTCATCGACTTTTCTTTTGGAGTAGCGCATCTTTTACACACGGCAACTCTATCAATTCAATTATTTGACATGGATTTGGCACAACTTACCCATTGTTTACTATTTATAGATTTGCAATCTACTAAAGAGAAATGCTGGCTGTCTTTAAAAAATTTACCAGCTGGATTAAGATTGAGTGAAACAAATTGCATTATTCCGTTCTTGTCTTTTCGCGCGAGTGGACGTCCAGTGTCATCCTCAACTCAACGTCGATTTTTTCAGACTTTTTGCGTTGAGTTGAAAATCAAAATAGGCCTCAGGGTTGGCTTCTATGCTTCCCTCGGGCGTTTTGGCGGAGTTAGGAGTTGCAATTCCTCTCTAACCTGGAGTTAGGGTGGTGTTATTGCACTCCTAGCAGGAATCAGTAAAATAATAATTGGCGTGGTGCCACTTAAAATACCAAACAATATACACAAACGCAATTGTGAAATAAAAACATGGCTACAAGCCACATTTTGGAAAAACATCAGTGCTGGCGTGGTGCCAAATAAAAAAGAAAAAACCTACTATATATACATAATGTGAAAGACATATATTGGAAAATTGAAAGATAATTTTCGAAAGTGAATCAATCTAATTAACTGGCGTGGTGCCAACAAAAAAAAAAAAAAAAAAAAAAAACCATGAATACAAAATTGAACAAAACTTTAAATTAATCAAACTAATAAACTGGCGTGGTGCCACAAAAAAACCATGAATAATACATAATTGGAAAAAAACTTTAAAGTGAAATTAATTACTATAAGTAAAATAACGGAATAACAAGCTACTGAAAATAACGGAGCTATAATAACAGGACAATACATGACGCCATAGTAGGCTAACGGAACATATAACTGTTCCCAACATTAATAATGGGATTAAAATTTCCCGTGTGTAGTGTCTCTACACCAGTCAAGCAAATGTGTCAGTGTTTGAAGTTGATGACAGATACACACACAAATTAAATAACCAAAGACAATAAATACTAAATAAGAGGGACAATTGGCGTTTTAAAGCTTTTTGAGCTGGCCATATGAAATTCAAACCACAAAAAAAAAAAAAACAAATTGCATTTAACAAAAATTGATGGATCATGCCATTCTCTGGTGGAATTCAATGGCAAAGTGGTGGCTGGTATAAACAGTTTTGTACCTCTTTATGAATTGGCTAATGAAAAGGAGTTGCGAATGGAATGTAATATACAAAATAATATATCTGATTTGTATCTAAAAGCCAAAGGTGTGCTATAATGCAGTGAAGTTTACGAAGTATGTATAAATATGTATATATAACACTTCTTATTCTATTCAGGTGACTGGTGGGCGATTTAATACGTTCAATGACTTTACTGCAACACAAGCAAGTTGAGATATCTCGTGGCTGTGATGCAAAATGGATGCGTGCCGTCGAAATTTTGGAATTTACATTGGTAATTCTATACGACAGCATGACACTGCTAATACGCGTCGAAAAATATCGAAAGAGGTGTCAAACGCGTATTAATCTCGACAACAATAATCCGAAACCGAAAATAAAAATTTTATCTCTGTCCGGAGATATTTGCAGTTGAAATTGGCGATTTTAATATGGGTGTTGTAAAGTACCCACAACAAAAATTGTGAACATAAGTGTTTTGTGCGGATATAGTTTTGGTCTCCAAACCGGTTTTGGATCCACCCAGGGTAATTTTTTTAAGCGCGGCCGAAGTTGGCGCTTTTCATGTGGTTGTAATGTGTACCCACAAAAAAAATTGTGAACGCAGAAGGCGGGAGTCACGCTTATACCACACACCCGGACTTGGCATGGCGTAGCCCAGGGTTATTTTTTATAAGCGCGGCCGAAGGCCGCCAATGTAGAAAGGTGTTCTGCGCAAAAATACTATGGATTTCACCCCCGGTTTCAGAGGGACCCGCGGGTCTTTTCTTGGTTTTTCGTTAATATCTTTTGAATGAGTTAAATTTTTTATTTTCCGGTTTCGGATTATTAGTACTGATGTCAAGGCGCGTCGTTTGACATCTCTCTCGACGCGTATTAGCAGTGTCATGCTGTCGTATAGAATTACCGATACATTCTTAGGCTCGGAGACTTCTGCAAATCTTTTTGTTTTTCAAAAGCATAGGTAAAAAGTTATCAAATTATTTCGATCCAACATCATATCTATCATTCTTTCTACACTCCAGTGCGGCCACCACAGATGAAGAGCGACAGCTGTTGCCTGAGGTAGCTGGCTTTCATTTGGGCGATGTTGTGAATATATTCCGTCACGATTCATAGTAATACAAAGTGTTGGCGAACGCACTACACCTATTTAAGGTTGTGTGTTGTATTGTTGTTGATGTTGTTTTTGTATTGACAATAGTGCTTCGCCATTCAATGGGCACGACCACTTTCAAATTGTCATCAAAGTCCTGTATCGGGAGTCCAAGCTAACTGGCAGTTGGAACAGCAGCAGATTGGTGTTAGAGGTAGGCTCTACATTACAATTAAAAAGATCGTTGGTGTCATGTGCGGACACATCGCATGCAGGACATACACTATGTATTACGTTAAGTTGGGCCAGGGTGACTCGTGTCTCCCTTGGTAGTGTGCTTTGTTCTTCTCCTAGAGTAGGATATTGTATAATAATAACAGGGTTCACCAGGCGTATCCAGTTGTTGTTGTTGTTGTTGTAGCGATAAGGTTGCTCCCCGAAGGCTTTGGGGAGTGTTATCGATGTGATGGTCCTTTGCCGGATACAGATCCGGTACGCTCCGGTAACACAGCACCATTAAGGTGCTAGCCCGACCATCTCGGGAACGATTTATTTGGCCACATTAAACCTTCAGGCCGTCCCGTCCCTCCCCACCCGCAAGTTCCATGAGGAGCTTGGGGTCGCCTGAGCCTCCTCTGTTAGTGAAACAGGATTCGCCGCGGATAGGTGAGGTTGACAATTGGGTTTGGAGAAGCTGTATATTGCGCTGGCAACCTGAAGGGTTGCGCTATACATCCCCTTGAATCTGGTATTTTAGCCGCCTCTTACGACAGGCATACCTACCGCGGGTATATTCTGACCCCCTAACCCGCTGGGGGAGCGTGTCCAGTCAAAGGTGTTTACCGATTCTGTGTGGATTTTGCTTGCGTTGGCAGGTGTCGGATCTCGTTAAAGAGCTTATGGAGACGGCGCTACATCAAGCAGTTGTTTCCTAGGGTGTCCTGGTTCGTGACAAGAAAAAACTCTGTTGAGCATTTCGTTGTGCTCTTTGGCCCCGCTATGTAGGTGGTGTTCGGCGGTCATAAGGAGACATTAGGTGGCAGTTCTGATTGCAGCATTTTGACAGGCCTGTAACCTTTTTTTTTAAGGTCAGGCGACCAAACTGGAGACGCGTTACTAATAAGCAGCCGGCCAATTGCCTTGTACATGGTTAGCAATGTTTCTTTATGTTTTCCCCAGGTGCTGCCGGCAAGCTACTTGAGGATTTTGTTGCGGCTTTGTGCTTTGGATACAGTTTTGGTGGCATGCGCCTTGAAGGCCAGATTATTATCGAACGTTACCCCTAAGATCTTTTGGTGACTGACCGTTGGTAGTGTGGCACTATCAACGTGAACGTCCAATATTTGCGACATCTGTTCCTTTGTCGGTGATAATGCCAGGTTGCGCGAGGTGAAGAAACTAGAAATATGTTGTT
The DNA here is from genome assembly GCF_040869045.1 of Eurosta solidaginis. NCBI lineage: Eukaryota > Metazoa > Arthropoda > Insecta > Diptera > Tephritidae > Eurosta > Eurosta solidaginis. Next base: position 214,027,979 of record NC_090322.1, on the reverse strand, counting down.
GTTGTAGCAGTGCTTCGCCCCATCCAATAGGTGCGAGCAATCACAAATTGTCATCAATGTCCTCTAAAGGGGCTCCAAGGAAACTTGCTGTTTCAACAGGGGTGGACCATAATGAGAGGGGTGGGTGTTAGAGGCGTTGGTTCCACAGTACAGTTAAAGAGATGGTTGGTGTCATGTGGGGACACATTACAAGCAGGACATGTGCTTTGTATGTCGGGGTTGATTCTGGATAGGTAAGAGTTTAACCTGTTACAGTACCCAGACCGAAGTTGAGCTAGAGTGACGCGCGTTCTTCTGCTAGTTTTAGGTATTTTTTTTTGAGTACATGATTCACCGGACAATTCCTGTCATAGGGGTCCGACGCCTGTTTGTGGATTTCACTGAGGACCTGCTTGTGTTTTTTAGCTTCATACGGCTGCGTTCTCAGGTGCCGTATTTCCTCATAATGCTTACGGAGATGACTCCTTAAGCCCCGAGGCGCTGTTGGCTCATCAATCAGATGTCTGCTGGGATGCCCAGGTTTGTGGGTATTCAACAGGAACTGCTTGGTTAGCATTTCATTTGTCTCTAATGGTGTGTATTCTCGCCTCATTATGTAGATGTAGTTCTGGGGACATAAGAAGATAGCCCGTTGCAGTTCTAAGGGCGGTATTTTGGCAGGCCTGTAGCTTCTTGCAGTGAGTAGTCTTTAGGATTGGCGACGACCATATCGGGGATTCGTAACATGCAATCGGCCGGCCAATTGCCAATTTGGAGGTGGTGATGAGTGTTTCTTTATCTTTACCCTAAGTGCTGCCGGCAAGAGATGTGAGGATTTTATTGCGGCTCTGGATTTTCGGTACAATTGCGGCTGCATGCTCACCAAAATGTAGATCCTGATCGAGAGAGATGTGAGGATTTTATGCGGCTCTGGATTTTCGGTACAATTTCGGCTGCATGCTCACCAAAATGTAGATCCTGATCGAAACTAGAAAGATCGAAAAAACTAGAAAGATTGGAGAGATAGCTGTTTACCTTAGAAACTAATTCATCTATTGAAGGGCCAGGTCCCATTGCCATAATCGTGCAGTCGCCGGCATAGGTAATGATTGTAACACCTTCTGGTGGGGAAGGGAACTTTGATATGTAGAAATGAGATTAGGCGGGGATTGGACACCATCATGTGGGACCCCCTTTTTAATTTTCCTTAGCTTTGAGATTTCGTCCCTAAATTGAACCGATGCTTGCCGACCATTCAGATAATTAGCGGTCCATCTTTTTAGAAAAGGGGACAGATGTGAGCCTAATATATATGTATGTCTTGGAGTAGCGTGCTGTGTTTGACTGTGTGAAAAGCTTATGACAAGTCAAGTACCACGAGCACCGTCCTGTGATTGTGATATAGTCTATACCCCATACAAACCGATGGTTCACATAAGAAGCTTTTCGTAATCTCTGCCCCAGCTAGAAGTTAAAAATTTCATCAAATACGTACGTATACGTCATATGTTACTCAGGTAAGTGATTCATAGCTATGTCATGCAGATCACAAGAAACGTGAAACTTTGTATTCTCACACAAGTTACCTACTTTTTTATATTTTTTATAGTTATCTAAAAATTTGCTTCCTTAGTTCAGCTCCTTTCATTAAAGATATGTCACGTCCTTCCTTGTTTTTAATTGATGTTGAAAACGATAAAGTTAATAGTGCCCTAAACTCAAAACTACCACTCATTACCATATTGTTATTTTAAAAAGTTTTTTTTTCTATTACAGCATCGCCGTAACAATAGTTATAATTCAACACGCGTATCCCCTACCAGTACGTTGAAGCGACAAAGATATTATGAAAGCAATAAATATCCCTTGTAGGGAGTCTCGATGGAAAGTTCATCCGGGAATGGAATACAAGCTAATCGCTAATGACAAAATAAATCCACTGCCTGGAGTTTTAGAGGACACAAGTCCCAACATGTGACTTCCTAACTACACTAAAAACCTTTCTTCTAGCATCACCACAGCGTTGAATGCCATAACTACTATAAATTACTGTCTTAATATATGATTGAAAATTAGAATTAAAATGTATTTATTATATATAATAATCTTGTGTCCTGGTTTTACTGGAACAACTCCTTCAGAAATTACTGAACCGAATTTTGTATGTATATATGGTAGGTGTGCGTGAACGTAGCTAAATATGTTTCATACTATTGGGTAACCAGGGCCTGGAGATATCTGCCTAAATATGGATCCCGGAGACCATACAACGAGAGTTTATATACCCTTGCTCTGCTCTGGAGATAGAAAGCTATATATAAACCAGAAGTACCTCCAAGGATTTTTGTGTTGTTTTAACGATATGGGTATCAACCGAAAGATATGAACAAATGGTTTTTATTTCAATATCTCCCTAGGTATTGGCCTCAACTGGGGTCGAGATAAAAGGTAGAGGTAAATAGTAAGGGCAACAGTAGAAATAGGGGCAAGGTTAGAAAGGAAAAGAAAGAGGGTAAGAAAAGACATTATTGCGATTGAGGGATACGGAAAATATTAACGTCAGGGTAGGATATTCCCTATTACGGATTTAAAAGCAGGCCTGGGGAATTTCGGATGCGATCGCCATCTAGAAACAAAAGCTGTAATAATGAACAAAGATATCTACCCTACCCACAATTTTCTTTAACTTCTTCATTCGAATAATGAGCAAAGACATCTACCCTACCCACAATTTTCTTTAACTTCTTCATTCGAAAATACCATTCCTAATGTAGTCACTTTTAGCTGATGGATTGGTATTAACGAAAACGACCTATCGCAAAATAGAATGGTTTCCCAATGATCCCGGTAACATTGATACAACGGTGGATACTATAACAGAAGTAACATTAAACTTGTATACTTTATTTAATTAACTGTTTTGTATGCTGTCTTAAAACAGGTGCTGTGTTACACGATTGATAAAAATTAAAATTAATTCATAAAATTCATTTAAATTTGCTGACTTCATGTATATACATTTATTTATTAGTATATCCACTGCTGAGTGGAATACCTCGGCTGCCAGTTCGAATGCGCGCTATTTCAGAAGCATGGCATTTTCCAAACAAACTCTGAGACAGTACGTTTTCGAAGTATCAGCCGAGGTATTCCACTCAGTAGTCTATATATAGTCGTCTTTTGTAACAAAATTAAATTATCATATTCAAAATATATTTGTCTAATTATCACAAAATTAAATTCTTCAATTCAATCATTTTAAATTTACATACATATTTACACAAATTCATCACATAATTCAGCTTATAAATTCGCTTACTTTGCTAAAATACTAACGATTATTTTTTTTTAATACTTAATTTACCCTTAGCCCGGAATTTCGAAATAAATATACTATCAACTAAGTTTTTAAATTCATTGTTTACCACATTTTAAATTCATTGTTGTTTTTTAACTTTTTTTAATTTTAAAACTCATTTGCATCTTAATAAAAATTGAGCAATTGCTTCAGCTTAAGACTTCCCTCCTTCTACTTGAATTTTTGTTTAAGAAAATTTATGTGAAGTTTCAGAAATCTTAAGAAGAAGCAATTATTTTTCGATCGTGGTATTCACGCTTTTGTGTACTCAGTGCATCTGTTGTATAAACTTGGGAGAGCGTGAGCATAATGTGTTGTGAAGTACCTGAAAAATGCTGAAATACATTGAATCAAATTCATTTGCTTAAATATCTTAGTAAACAACTTGTGATATTTATCACAATTTTGCAACAATTGAAGTTGATTGTAGAAGTATTGAAGTGTAAGTGTAACATACGTATGAGTTGTTTACTAATATATTTAAGCAAATGAATTTGATTCAACATATTTCAGCATTTTTCAGGTACTTCACAACACATTATGCTCACGCTCTCCCAAGTTTATACAACAGATGCACTGAGTACACAAAAGCGTGAATTCCTTGGCTTAAGGAGCATTTAATCTCTCCGAAATCATATTTTTGATATCCTCGTAAAATTGTCTTTTTAACTCTAACTTTTTTTCATAGTAGTTCTCCTTTGCACTCTTTCTTTTTCGGGGATTGCTTGTTCCAGTAGTCAAATGTACTCGGTTGGAGGCTACATAGCACAACGACTGGACTGGCAAATGAGTTTCCACTGGACGCTGGCACATCTCCCAAAGGATCGCGATTGCAAGTCGACAAACCCCTTGACGTGGAAGCTATATTGCGCTGAGACTTTGTGTTCGATGATGAGCCTTCAGTGGACAACAACAGGTTATCACGAAGTAAACAGGACTCTATCAATAAATATAAAAAAAATATTGTATTTAAGAGAAACTAATAGATGAACAATTAGTGAAATATTTACCACCAGTAGCTAACGAACAGCGCTCAGATAATGGCCTTTGCATTCTTGAGCCTAAATTCAGGCTGTGAGAATTTGAGATTATTGGTTCACGGCCAAAAATCTCATCCATTTCTTCTATAAATGGAGCTTGGCAATATGTTGCACCGGTCTGCCTGTTGTTGTCCTTGGCGCTTTTATACGCTATCAAAAGTGTGCGTATCTTCGCCTCCAACGCCTTTATTGTTACACTGGTGTCCTACAAAATCAATATAAAACATAATCAACCTTTTAAATACAAAATTTAGTAAAAGAAACATACCAAAAAGCCTCGTCCAAACATATCTTCCAACACGTTCACGTACGCATACTTCTTTTTCCTGCTATGCTTAAACTCGTCCTTTCGGGCACTGTAGCACTGCATCAAAAGAAGCGTCTCCTCTCTCGTCCAACGTTTCCTTGATTCTTTTCTGAAAAAATTGAGTAAATATACATTATTTATTATTTTTTTTTTTGGGGTTTGGTTGCATGGCACGGACGTTAGTCCATAACGCCAGGTTATATATCGGATTGTTTTTTCTTCAGCTTGTTCCTGTTTTCCGTTTGTTGTTTTCTTTGTAGAGGTTGGTTTAGTTTTGCCAGGATGAATCTTTACAATGATTGCTTTGCCTTTGTAACGAAATTACAAAGATGTTGTAGATTTATCTTGGTGGCATCTATGGTTTCACCAGAAGCAACAAAGAAAAAATCGTCTGCGAATTGATATATTTGAGTGTTGGTATTAGCAGTATCATGAAGTTTGGATGTATAAATGTTAAATAGTATGGGAGATAAACAGCTACCTTGGGGACTTCCATTGTAAATATTAATGACCTCCTTGCCTATGTTAAGAGGTCTGAGGGCTAGGAAGTTTATTATCCATTCAATGTATAGCTGATCAATTTGTAGTTCAAAAAGCATATCTTTAAGAGCGCTTATGTCGACGCAGTTGTATGCGTTGGATATGTCGGTGGAGCAGAGAATTACGTGTTTTTTCTCATTTTTTGATACACTGATATTGTTTAGGATGTAATTTAGACATACAGAGCATGATTTGTTTTTCCTGTAAGCAAAGGAATTTTTGGGAAGGCAATTGTTGGTTTCTAGAAAGTTGTATAATCTGTTTTTTATACATGAATTAATAATTTTTAAGAGTACAGGTATTAAGGAAATCCGTCTGAAATTTTTGATATTGACTGAGATCAGAATCTTTTTTTGGAATCGGAACTACCTTAATTGCTCTCCAATGGTCAGGAATTTGATTTGATAAGAAAAGGTCATTTAGTATTGTTTTTAAATTGTTTAGTGTCAGCTCTGGTAACGCTTTGATCATATTGTATGAGATGCCGTCAATACCCGCAGCAGTCCTTTTTTTTTATTGGCCAAAACTAGTTGGATTTCTTCAAATGTGAAAGCTAAATCAAGGTTTGGTTCCACTTCGGTGTTTATTGCAAGTCTTAAAGAGTTACTTGGTACTTGGTCGTTCAACATATTCAAGAAATCTTTATTGTAGTTATCACACCATGTTTGAGAGATATTTTGACTGAAGTCTCCTCTAAGGGCCTTTACAAATTTCCATGCACCTTTGCCTTTACTCAGATCTAATTCTTCAATTTTACTATTAAAATTGTTTTTTTTTGCCCTTTTCACATCTTTTTTCCATTGTTTTTTGGTTGTAATTAAATTTTCAAAATTTTCGGGATTGGGGATGAGTTTGGCCTTCTTGAATGCCACAATAAGAAGTCTGTATGATTTGTTTATTTCCTCATTCCACCAAGATTTGGGGATTCGGTTATTCTTAACAACATATGTAGCATCTTTGATTTCATCTTTGATTTTTTCTTCAAAAACACCTAGAGACGAGTCGCATTCAAGTTCATTTAGTGACTTGATGAGTTTTTTTTTGGAAATGAATTTAGTGATGTATGTGCTAATGTTAGTTTCTATTGTAATAGGAAAGTGATGGCTTCCTCCAATTCTGGTTTGATCTACAGAAAATTTGTATATGAAATTGTTATTGACGAAACATAAGTCGAGTACTGATCCGTTGTTTGTACGGATGTCACTTTTAAATGTGTAGGTGCCATCATTTATATTGGTAAAGTTGGATTGTTGTATAAGATGATTTAAGTGCTTTCCCTTATTTGATTCACATGTGTCACCCCAAGCAGTGGATCTTGCATTAAAATCACCAATTAAAAAAACATTGTTGTATCGTTCTAAAAAATTTAAAATTCTGGAAATTTCACCAGTGAAGTTAAATAAATAAATGTAAGGCGCGATAACCTCCGAAGAGATCTAAGGCCGAGCTTCTCTCCAATTTGCGTCGTGCTCCTCTTGATTTTCCCTACAAATTGGCCGGACGGGACCTACATGTTTTATGCCGACTCCGAACGGCATCTGCAAAGTAGATGAGTTTTCACTGAGAGCTTTTCATGGCAGAAATACACCCGAAGTGCTTGCCAAACACTGCCGAGGGGCGACCCCGCTTAGAAAAATTTTCTTCTAATTGAAAAATCTTATTTCTAAAATTTTTGATGTTGCTTTGCCCGGGAGTTGAACCCAGGGCATACGGTGTGATAGGCGGAGCACGCTACCATCACACCACGGTGGCCGACACCAGTGAAGTTACTGGTATTTATATTTGGAGGGAAATATACGCTGCAAATTATTATGTTTGGACTTAAGTTTTTTGTTTGTATAATTAAAACATCATATTCACTATTGAAATTAATTTTGTGGAATTTGATTTCTCGTTTGACAGCTATGGCTACGCTACCATAGCCATCATTCCTATGTTTTTTACATAAATTAAAATTGAGTATTTTTCTATGAGATGTGTTTCTGGATAAGAATACTTCGCTTAAGCAAGCGAAGTCAAAATTGTATTTGTTTAGGTAAAATTCTATTGTGTTTATATTAGCTTTTAATGATTGACAATTATATTGCATTATTTTCATGATTTTTGAAGGGATTTGATTGTTGAATATGGAGAGTATTTTTTGAGCAATTATTGCTTCAAATTGGCCTTTGAGGCCTTGAATTTCTTCAAGAGCGTTGGAGTTGTTATGTTCTAGAGATATTTTTTGGGTGATTTTAATTAATTGATTTATGAACTTTCCAAATTGGGATACTAATCCTTTTTGGTATTCAGGAGAGTTGAATACAGGATTAATTGGATTTGTTTGTCTAACTATTTTGGGAGGAGATTCTCTGGGAGGTGGGGTCATGTATCTTTCATTGCCCTTTATGGCCACATGGCTATATTGTTTTTTGGTGAAATTTCTATTTATTTCAGTGTCTTTATCAACAATGTTTGAATATTCATTTTCCAACGCAGGGAAGTCTGTTTCCTCAACTTCAAGCATTTCAAATCTGTTACCACCACGAGGGTAGTACAAATCCAGTGCCTCCTTTCTTGTTAGCCTCATGACAGCCCTGACCCGGGCAATCTTTGCTTCTTTTTCCCACTGTGGGCATATATTCCTATCTCTGGCTGAGTGGCCTTGATTATTGCATAGAATGCAGGTGTTAGATACACATTTTGGATTTTGACATTCAGCTTTACCACATGTTAAGCAACGTGTCTTCGTTTTACACGACATCTTTGTGTGACCAATTCTGCCACAATTTTCACATTGTCTGCGGGAAGGGATGAAAAACTCAACATTTAGCTTTGTATAGTTGTATATAATGTGGGTAGGAATGTTATTTCCTGAAAACCCAATTTTTAAAGTCATAGTCGCAATATACTTGTCAGTGTTGGGGTCTTTTCGTGTAAAGCGTTTCACCCACACTATAGGTATAGTCGTGATTGCTTCTTTGGCAACATCATCATCTGAGAAGCAGAGTGGGACTCCTTTTACAATTCCATATATTTCCAAGGAAGTTATTGGAATGAATGGTTTCAAGTCTCTTTGGATGACACGTTGGTCTATAACAAAGTTATTAGCATGATATGTACTTTTAAAGATACTTTTATATAACGTTCTTCCAATGGCTTGGATGTGGTCAATGTCTTTTATACGCAAGTCTCTTATTTGACTGAATAGTGTGAGACCATTTGTCACTTTTTCATTTTTCAATGTGTTATGTGACGAAGAGTCTACTAGCGCAAACATTTCACCTTGGAAATTTTGAGGGTATTGTATTAACGGTCTGTCCTCATATTTTTGTCTTGCACTGTTTTGTGCATTACCTATATTTATGGTTGTAACTGTACTTATGTTTGGGTTCGTGCCTTTAGCTGTGTCTGTTTCATTTCCTTCCATTTCTACACTACCACTAGCATTGCCTACTGTCACACTATTATTGTTGCTTTCTTCTTTCCCGCCATTTTTGGCGCTTTTGGCGCCTTTTTTGCTTTCATCATCCCCAAACTTCAATTCTATATCCATGGCTTGAGCCATGTTGAAATTAACATTAGAATTTTCATTTGATTTGATGGATGCAACACTCGATTTTTCATTGATTTTGGACATTTCCTTGCACATGGAATCCTCACCTTTATATTTCACCAAACCCTCACTACTAAGCTCGAAGAACCCAGTTACATTTTAATTTTTTTCTATTTTAGCTTTTTTGTTAGCTCCGGTTGCATTAGGTGCATCCTTTGCATCCGTGGACGTCACCGACCGTCGGGTCGGCGACGCCATAGTGTCTTTAAGATTTCTAGGTGCCTTGTAAGACACCTTTGCCTTTTTTTCTTTGGGCACTGTAATAAATTGCTTTTTTCTTTTTTTGTTATTAATTTATCCAAAAGTATCAATATATATTTTTTTGTGTCACACAACCAAAATACTCACCAATTTAAATGTATATATGTATCGTAGACAATAAATTAAACGTGAGAACAGTTCTAAATATATTTGACACACACAAAAATTGTAAGTCACTAACATGTAACACTTAAAGAAAAACGCGGGACGATCCACTTTACTCAACGATTTAAGTCCGAATGTGTATATACATTATTTAGAAATTTTTATAATATTTACACAAAAGTACTTACATTTCTCCTGCTGACATTTTGTTTTTTAATTAGGGATGGTAAAACAAAAAAAAAAAAAATTTCTTCTAATTGAAAAACCTTATTTCTAAAATTTTGATGTTGCTTTGCCCGGGGTGTGAACTCAGGGCATACGTTGTAGTAGGCGGAGCACGCTACCATCACAGCACGGTGGCCGCCATTACCCGGGTACTAATTACGCGGCTATTACATGGGTACCCGGGCTTATCAGCTCTACTACTATTGACCAAACATACCTTATTGAATTTCACTGAAAATCCCTGGAACTATTGGCGTTGTTTTTCTGGAGTCACATTCGAAAGAGTTATTCACCTTTTTTATTAGACTGCGATTTAGGAAATAATTTTTAGTACAAGTTTAAACTACAATTACAGTTAGGTATTGTTTGAGCAGGGAGACAAGGATAAACTCTAGTTGTTGTTGTTGTAGCGATACGGACACTCCCGAACTCTAGTCATGCTTAATTGTAGTTTATACTTGCCCCAAGAAACGAACTTTATGCGATACACAATGCTATGGTCACGTTGCTTCGCTTTGACAGTGAATGAAACTTCTAGCCACTTTTTTCGCTTTGAAGCGATCAAAGCAATACGCAGTTTAAAGATGAGCTAGGTGACACGAGTTCTCTTAAGCAAGTAGGTGCGCCTGCACAGGGCGGCAGAATTTGGGGGGGGCGGAAAAATTTGGAACATGAAATGCATTTTTTTATTGTTCCGTGAAATTGTTCAAATGGCGTAAGAAACCCGTTATTCTCGCAACTATGAATGTAAAAAGTTCCGACAAACGCAGCTTTATTCATTAATCGTCACTTATTAACAGCATTTAAATTTTACTCACACCTTTTCGGTAAGTTTGAATGTAATTTGGTTATTACCTTATTCAAAACTTTTCAAAAAATTAACTTTTTCAATTTGACATACCCAGTCAGTAAACATTTTTCCACGTTTGACGGCTTGCAACAACTAATTTCAATAATTATCGGTTCCATTGTGATAAAGCAAGTGTGATAACTTCTGCATAGACGTCAAAATTACAAATAGAACGGATCACCTGATTTTTAATTGACTATCGCTGTCTGATTCTGTATCTCTTTCTATCACCTTCTGCAGATAGCCGGCCCTATGCGCCGCCATATTGAACACCCTGTCAAAACGGTGTCAAAATGCTAAAAAGCAACCATATTGAACATCCTGTCAGGCAGTTGACGGATAAGATATCACACTTGTTTTATCAACAATGATCGGTTTTTTTGATGATTATTATGTGTATTTCGAAGATATGAGTGACGGGCGCAAAAGGTTAAGTGGCTCTGCGTATGAAAAGCGGGCTTTAGAGAAAACTAATAAGAAAAGGAAAATTTGAGCAAAACTCCAAAACTACATAATTTTTTCACCAAACAAGATGGTACAGAAGAAAAAGCATATTGATATTGAAGATTGCCCTATCCCGGAGCAAGGAGGAGTATACATATGTCACAATGATTCACACTGGTTGAAATTCTTTTTGCACGGCATTTGCAAACTATCTGTACATTAACCCTGTTGAAAAATGTTGAGATTCTATATATTGCGTGAAATACCAAAAGTGGATTCTACACCTGACGTGTCGCATGTTGACCAACTTTGTAAAAAGAGGTGTAACGCTTGTTGAAAGATTTCTGATGTTTTTTGAAAATACAGGACACAAAGCTGAAGATTTGTTTATTGCTGTAATGTCAGTTCTCGAGTTTCTGGATCTTAATATTGCAGACTGTCGAAGTCAGTCATACGAAAACGCAAGAAATGTATCCAGAATTTATTCAGGTTTACAGGCAGGAATCAATGATCTTGCAGAACACGCACGTTTTGCAGGCCATTCAATGAATTTGGTTGGGGCCCATGCGGTAGAAAGTACGCCTGAAGCAGCTTCTTTCTTTAATAAAGTCCCAACACTGTACAATACCTTTACTGCATCGACACACCGTTGGAAAATTCTACAGACTCATGCTATAAAAAAAACTGCATAAACCTTCCGATAGATTGTGGCGTCTGGCCAGACGAGAAGGCTTTATTTTCGTGAATAACTTTACTGCTACCCACCCGATCATGAAAAGCTTTAGTGACTTTTTAAGTTTAGAGGCGGTCTTTATAATAATTTGGAAATCAATATTTCTTTCTTTTTATTTTATCTTTTTTTTTTGTACCAAAGTTGATTATGTCACATTTTAGCGTTGTCGTATGGCTAGACGAACATATTTTTAAGCCTATAAGACCTCATAGTTCGTATTCATTTCAAAATCTATCAATACAAGTAAGGAAGGTTAAGTTCGGGTGTAACCGAACATTACATACTCAGTTGAGAGCTATGGTGACAACATAAGGGAAAATAACCATGTAGGAAAATGAACCGAGAGAAACCCTGGAATGTGTTTGTATGACATGTGTATCAAATGAAAGGCATTAAAGAGTATTTTATGAGGGAGTGGGCCATAGTTCTATAGGTGGATGCCATTTAGGGATATAGCCATAAAGGTGGATCAGGGTTGACTCTAGAATGCGTTTGTACGATATGGGTATCAAATTAAAAGTGTTAATGAGTATTTTAAAAGGGAGTAATCCTTAGTTCCATAGGTGGACGCCGTTTCGAGATATCGCCACAAAGGTGGAACAGGGGTGACCCTAGAATTTGTTTGGACAATATGGGCATCAAACGAATGGTGTTAATGAGTATTTTAGAAGGGAGTGGGCCTTAATTCTATAGGTGGATGCCGTTTCTAAATATCGCCATAAAGGTGGACCAGGGTTGACTCTAGAATGTGTTTGTACGATATGGGTATCAAATTAAAGGTATTAATGAGGGTTTTAAAAGGGAGTGGTGGTAGCTGTATAGGTGGTCGCCTTTTCGAGATATCGCCATAAAGGTGGACCAGGGGTGGCTCTAGAATGCGTTTGTACGATATGGGTATCAAATGAAAGGTGTTAATGAGTATTTTAAAAGGGAGTAATCCTTAGTCCCATAGGTGGGCGCCGTTTCGAGATATCGCCATAAAGGTGGACCAGGGGTGACTCTAGAATGCGTTTGTACGATATGGGTATCAAATGAAAGGTGTTAATGAGTATTTTAAAAGGGAGTAATCCTTAGTCCCATAGGTGGACGCCGTTTCGAGATATCGCCATAAAGGTGGACCAGGGGTGACCCTATAATTTGTTTGTACAATATGGGTATCAAAAGAAAGGTTTTAATAAGTATTTTAAAAGGGAGTAATCCTTAGTCCCATAGGTGGACGCCGTTTCGAGATATCGCCATAAAGGTGGACCATGGGTGACCCTAGAATTTGTTTGTACAATATGGGCATCAAACGAAAGGTGTTAATGAGTATTTTAAAAGGGAGTGTGCCTTAATTCTATTGGTGGACGCCGTTTCGAAATATCGCCATAAAGGTGGACCAGGGGTGACTCTAGAATGTGTTTGTACGATATGGGTATCAAATTAAAGGTATTAATGAGGGTTTTAAAAGGGAGTGGTGGTTGTTGTATAGGTGGTCGCATTTTCGAAATATCGTCATAAAGGTGGACCAGGGGTGACTCTAGAATTTGTTTGTACAATATGGGTATCAAAAGAAAGGTGTTAATGAGTATTTTAAAAGGGAGTAATCCTTAGTTCCATAGGTGGACGCCGTTTCGAGATATCGTCATAAAGGTGGGCCAGGGGTGACTCTAGACTTTATTAGTACGATATGGGCATCAAATGAAACGTATTAATGAGTATTTTTAAAAGGGAGTGGGCCTTCGTTCTATAGGTGTTCGCCTTTTCGAGATATCGCAATAAAGGTGGACCAGTAGAGGAATTCACTAACTTTTTTAACGATATTTGCCATCGCTTTATTTGCGAATCGATAACTATAACGATTTCGTTATTCAGTAACTATTTTGTATCGATATTCGTTAATCGACGATCAGCTGTGTTGTTAAATAAACGGCAAATGAATTGGCTGCGTTAAAAATCACGAAATTTACATTTCTGACAATTTTAGTTAAAAAAGAAAATCGGAGCTTTAATTAAATACCTTCAAACACGAAAAGCTACTTTATTTATAAATCAAATGGCATTTGAGTACTTGGCATACGTTTTATCACAAGATGAAGAGTTACTGAGGCCATCGCCAGTGGACAGACGCCTTCTTAGAGAAGTAGATAACCCATTCCACCTGAATGCAACGGAGTTGCGAAAGCTGTACCGACTAACCCCAGACTTGGCTCATGATATTATTTCTCCACTTGATGGTCAATTAAGGGGTACAAGAATAACTGCGATATCAACAGAGAAACAGGTAAATCATGGAATTTCATATAATTTTCAATTGAACACTATTATAAAAATTTCAGGTTCTAACTGCTTTACGCTTCTTCGCAACTGGTTGTTATCAACGGCCCGTTGGAGAACAATGGGGCATATCAATGAGCCAGTCGTCTGTAAGCCGCTGTATACATCGCGTAACAAATGCTATCAACCATTCTTTGTTTTTCGATAAAGTAAAGTTTCCAATGACTCAAATAGAGCGGCAAGCTGCGAAAGAAATTTTTTCTGCGTCACCTGCCCCATTTGTGGGAGGTACTATTGGGGCTATTGATTGCACTCATGTGTCTATCATGAGCCCCAGAAATCATGAAGAGGCATATGTAAATCACCATGGATACCATTCAATAAATGTACAAATGGTAAAAGCAATAATTCAAAGAAATGTATTGTACTTTTTTGACTATAATATATTTTTATATACAGATTTGTGACCCCAACCTAAAGATATTGAATGTCAATGCTAAATTGCCAGGAGCAAGGCATGATGCGTTTATCTGGAGCTCCTCTGAAGTACGGAGAGTGATGCAGAGAAATTTTGAAAATGGTAGCCGCAACATGTTTTTGATAGGTAAGTGTGTTTAATGCACTGAAATTTCCCAGAAAATAAAATCGCACACAAAACTACTTGCAAGTGACTCTGGATACCCTTTATAACCCTGGCTGATGACTCCTTTACCTAACCAACCAGAGGGGAGCCCAAAATTTCGGTACAATAAGGCATTGTGTAAAGCTCGAAACCCAGTCGAGATACTTTTTGGTGTTCTCAAAGGAACATGGCGATGCCTATCACAGCAAAGGACTCCTTTGTTTTATCATGGATTTACTGGTAGAATAGTTAACGCATGCGCAGTGTTGCATAACATCCGATTAAGTGAACCCATACACGAGCCTGACACTGAATACTTAGATCAAAGCCCAAGTGATAGCAATGTTAATCAAGGCGCACCCTCTTCAATAGCGAAACGTGTTCAAGACCGACTTATTGCTAATTACTATACTTAAGTAAAGACTTAACAAACTTATAAATAAAAAAATCTACAGGAATGTAAAGCAAACATTTTGGCATTTTGTTTTATATTTGGTCTACATTGGTAGCGAAAACTTCCATCATACCGAACAGTCAAACCTAACAATATCATTTCAATAGAAACGAACTTCGTGTCCTTTAAAATTAAAATAAATGCTTATGAGGTTTTAACACAGCTCAATTTTATACATAATACATTTATTTGAATGTAAAAAATTCATTCATTCGTTTACATAGATCGATTTCCTTTGGAAATTATTTTAAAAAATAGCTACTTTGGTAGTAAAAACTTCGATTCGGTATCGTCAAACTTAACAATATCACTATCAAACAATATCAATAACCCGCTAATCCCGGAGTTTCCATAAAAAAAGTCCACCATTCGACTTAACTACTCGGCTGTGGTACGGCTTCTCCTTTGATTGGTATTAATTGATGACGCCATTCTTTTTTAATATGAGAAATTTGTTATGTCGAGAAATATGAAATTAATTCCGCATTTACTTACCTTTTGTTGATAACGCAAACTGTATCTCAAAACTTGCACAATAATAACTTTTAAAAGCAGTTAGTATAGGGAATTTGTTTATTTTTGGCATTCCTTTTGTGCTTTTCGCATTTTTTAGGTTTCGTTAAGCTGTGCTGCCACCTTTCTACTATTTTAAATGTTATTTATTGCGAGTCTTTAAAACTAAGTTAGTGAATAGTACAATCGATAAGGCAAGCGACAAAATCGTTAATTAAAATCTCGACAAATCGCATCGTTATAAGTTAGTGAATTCCACTACAGGGGTGACTTTAGAATATGTTTGTACGATATGGGTATCAAATGAAAGGTGTTAATGAGTATTTTAAAAGGGAGTGGGCCTTAGTTCTATAGGTGGACGCCGTTTCGAAATATCGTCATAAAGGTGGGCCAGGGGTGACTCTAGAATGTGTTTATACGATATGGGTATCAAATTAAAGGTATTAATGAGGGTTTTAAAAGGGAGTGGTGGTTGTTGTATAGATGGTCGCATTTTCGAAATATCGCCATAAAGGTGGACCAGGGGTGACTCTAGAATTTGTTTGTACAATATGGGTATCAAAAGAAAGATGTTAATAAGTATTTTAAAAGGGAGTAATCCTTAGTTCCATAGGTGGACGCCGTTTAGAGATATCGCCATAAAGGTGGGCCAGGGGTGACTCTAGAATTCGTTTGTGCAATATGGGTATCAAACGAAAGGAGTTAATGAGTATTTTAAAAGGGAGTGGTGGTAGTTGTATATGTGAAGGCGTTTTCCAGATATCGACCAAAATGTGGACCAGGGTGACCCAGAACATCATCTGTTGGATACCGCTAATTTATTTATATATGTAATACCTGCCAAGATTTTAAGGGTTTTTTATTTCGCCCTGCAGAAATTTTTCATTTTCTTCTACTTAATATGGTAGGTGTCACAACCATTTTATAAAGTTTTTTCTAAAGTTATATTTCGCTTCAATAAAACAGTCCAATTACCTTACCATGTTTCATCCCTTTTTCGTATTTGGTATAGAATTATGGGATTTTTTTCATTTTTCGTAATTTTCGATATCGAAAAAGTGGGCGTGGTCATAGGAGGATTTCGTTAATTTTTCATACCAAGATAAAGTGAGTTCAAGTAAGCACGTGAACTAAGTTCATTAAAGATATGTCGATTTTTGCTCAAGTTATCGAGTTAACGGCCATGCGGAAGGACAGACGGACGACTGTCTATAAAAACTGGGCGTGGCATCAACCGATTTCGCCCATTTTCACAGAAAAGAGTTAACGTCATAAAATCTATGCCCCTACCAAATGTCAAAAGGATTGGTTAATTTTTGTTCGACTTATGGCGTTAAAAGTATCCTAGACAAATTAAATGAAAAAGGGCGGAGTCACGCCCATTTTGAAATTTTCTTTTATTTTTGTAATTTGTTGCACTATATCATTACTGGAGTTGAATGTTGACATAATTTACTTATATTCTGTAAAGATATTCAATTTTTTGTTAAAATTTTACTTAAACAAATTTTTTTTTTAAAAAGTGGGCGTGGTCCTCCTCCGATTTTGCTAGTTTTTATTAAGCGTACATATAGTAATAGGAGTAACGTTCCTGCCAAATTTCACCATGATATCTTCAACGACTGCCAAATTACAGCTTGCAAAAGTTTTAAATTACCTTCTTTTAAAAGTGGGCGGTGCCACGCCCTTTGTCCAAAATTTTACTAATTTTCTATTTTGCGTCATAAGTTCAACTCATCTACCAAGTTTCGTCGCTTTATCTGTCTTTTGTAATGAATTATCGCAATTTTTCGGTTTTTCGAAATTTTCGATATCGAAAAAGTGGGCGTGGTTATGGTCCGATATCGTTCATTTTAAATAGCGATCTGAGATGAGTGCTCAGGAACCCACACACCGAATTTCATTAAGATACTTCAAAATTTACTCAAGTTATCGTGTTAACGGACGGACGGACGGACGGACGGACGGACATGGCTCAATCAATTTTTTTTTCGATCCTGATTATTTTGATATATGGAAGTCTATATCTATCTCGATTCCTTTATATATGTACAACCAACCGTTATCCAATCAAACTTAATATACTCTGTGAGCTCTGCTCAACTGAGTATAAAAAATTCAAACTTATTTCTGGGTAATCACAGTGTGCGGCGACGAGTTCTCTTCGCTTCCCAAGGCAGTCGGTTCTATGTACCGGAGCGATTTGGGATTTTTCCCGACCAAGGACTGTCATTTCATGGTTTTGCTGCATCTGCCGGAAAAGAATCTTTTTAGGACGGTCATACTCTTATCAGTGTGTCTCGTGTAAGGGATGGTTGTATCGGACAGTTTGTTCTGGGCTAGATCCCAAAACCAGACGTCCACGTAACTTCCATAAACCTTTTCCTCCTTGCTGTTCACGCCCTAGGGCGTCCCGTAGTCTACGCCTCAGCGCCCCCCCCCCCCCCCCCCCCCCCCCCCCCATACCTTCCAGCAACCACGCTGCTCAGCAAGCCACAACAAGCACCAGTTGCTGCTCGCGCCCCACGGCGCCACCAGCTCATACGGCTGCTCCCACTCATACCTACAATCTTCGTAGTAGAGTCGGGAGCAATGCCGAGCATCAGCCCCTGCCCCCGTCTTCTCCCCTCCTCTTTTCCGGCAGCAATTGTGTAGGACAGGGAAACAGACTCTTAGTCCCTACCTCCCTTTGCACCGTTTGCCAGCACAGAATATATATGTTTGCGACATCCGCCCAATGCAGTTCGTAACATGGACGGTGCCACTTTCCTAGATGTTCTGGTCTCCGCGACGGCAACCCCCCGACGGGTTTCATTGCGCCATGTTGCCAGGCCGCATACCCAAATACACCGGGTACCCCAATGCTTACCCAAGGACGTCCAGTCCCAGGGCCCCAACAGCTGTTGCGTCCTGGCCTTCCACAACCCAGGCGTAGTCACCCGTCACTTACTCCCAGAGTGACGACGTCTCCCCCCATGCACTTCAGAATTCTGCAGTTAAATTGTAATGGATTAACTGGGAAGATCACGGAGATAGTCGATTTCATGAAGCGGCACAACATCCGCATTGCTGCGATTCAAGAGACTAAACTCACAGCAAGATCTGCTCTGCAGACCTGTTCTGGGTAATGGAGGCGGCCTCGCGTTTACCATACATAACTCTGTGCAATATCATACATGAGATCATGACATCGGCCGCAGGGACAGTGTCTTAGAACGTCAAGGCTTATCTGTCTGGTCAGGCGATGCAAACCTAGAAATCATCAACATCTACATCCCTCCTGCCACCTGTTGCTCCAGTGGATACTGCCCTAATATCAGCGCCTTACTCACTGGCAACAATCGCATTATCTTAGGCGATAATGCCCATCATGATCTATGGCATTCAAACTTGCGGGCGGACAGTAGGGGTGAGATGTTGGCGGATCAAATAAAAGAAACGACGTTCTGCACAATAAATGGAGATGCCCCCACACGTATGGCAGGATGCTGTCACAGTTCGCTGGATATATCAATCGTGAGCGCAGAACTCGTAAACTGCGTCAACTGGCAGCCGACGGTAACATTGGCATCCGACCACCTGCCTATGCATACTTATTTCGCTCGAGCGTAACGCCGACTTGATTGCCACAGAAAAACGTACTTTCACAAACTTTAAAAAAGGAAAGTGGGACGAATACAAATCATTTACAGACAACCGCTTTGCTGCCCTTCCTATCACGACTGATGCCCACCAAGGGGAGCGTGCTTTCCGCAAGGTCATTGAATCCGCCTCGGCTCGCTTCATTCGTGCCCGTAGAATTCCCGAAATTCGGCTCCACTTTCCGGTGGAGGCCGCAAGTTTAGCGAGAAAACGTGACCTAATAAGACACCTCGATCCCGGTGACCCCCAAATAAGGGATATAAAACAACGCATCAGATTGCTTGTGGATGAACACAAGCGTGCGAAATGGGAGGAGCACCTTAGCGATTGTAACCTCTCTGCCGGTATAGGTAAACTTTGGTCCACCGTAAAGTCCCTATCGAATCCGTTGTTAGGGTCTGCTGCTACGGTCTACGGTTACGGTCCACTTGGGAGCGTATTCGCGTGAACACACCTAGTGATGGGGCGAAAGTTGCGATAAAAGTATCGAAAAACAAGAAAAAAAACAGACCGGCAATCACTAGCGGAAAATTGCCATGAGTTTCCGGCAAGAAAAAAAAGAGGAAAGGTGGAAAATTGCGTGAGCGAAATTTTGGCGGCCCTACAATTATACAAATGGGAATATATAACATCTAGGGGCATAACTTCAGTAGCAAAGACGTCAAGCTCCGCTAATATACAGCTTTAGTAAACTTATTGCTCACTTTGCATCCCCAACGATACTCAACTATACTGCTTTGATAACCTTATTGCTCACTGCGCATCCCCAACGATACTCAACTAATCACAAAACATCCTCGCCGGCTGTGCGCGTAAGCAGGTAATTGTCCAGAAACTAGGAAAAAGTCGATAGCGCAAAGCACCGAAATCGTTCTTTCCGACAAATCTCGTTTCTACGCGTCTATTTTGGGTGGTAATAAACCTTGCACCAGTTGTGTTGTGTGGATACAAGATCCAGTTGAAGTAGGTCGGCGCTCGCAGTCACACCTAGTGAGATAAACCCCTTCCTCTACGTTTACGAAGAACACTACCACCTGCGGAAAAGCGTCCGACACCACCTCCGCCTCCAGGGCCAGCAGTACGCTGCCGTGTAATACAATCAACGCCAAAATAGCCAAGTCATCCGGCTCGTAAAAGGGTAGCACGAAGCTAAATCGCCACCCGGTTCGCTCGGTTACCTCGACCCGAAGCGCCAACCACCACCAACGGCACCTACTATTATCACGGGCATCACCATCGGTAGTACCTCCCCCAACCCCTTCATTAGCGCCAACCACGAGCGCAAACCACTAGGCGGTACCACCGACAACAATATTAGCCGCATCCTTATCAGCTACGACCATACCGGCTATAACAATATTAGCCGCAACCTTATCAGCTACGACCATACCGGCTATAACAATATTAGCCGCAACCTTATCAGCTACGACCATACGGGCTACAATAATACCAGCTGCAATAACAACCACAGGGCAGCGAATATAGGCCTGTGGCCATCCCAATTGCGACAACGAATATCAGCGGTTAAAGCGGTGAGTTCGTTCCAATACTGAACTAAATATACGTATTTGTAGCCTCAACCTTGTTCTTTAATTTTTTTTTTGACTCTGCAACATCATATATTGTTAATATACAAAGATATTCAAATTTAAGTCTATCACCCTAGTATAGAATCCTAACACGTAATACATACATACATGCATATACTTAAGTTAAGGTGAGCAAGCTGCATCCACTTGTAGTAAAGTTAACCTATTATACCATGCAAAAAAAAAAAAAAGTAGACGTAACGTAAAGTTAAGTAAAGAGGTCTAATTAACTTAGAAGCAAAAAAAAAAAAAAAAACACAAAACATATCTTAATGGTCATAGGTAGGCAATTTGTACTGCCTGTGAAAAAAAAAAAAAAAAAAGTTTCAGGTATTAACATTTGCTTTGCGTTACAGTAAAATTTTACTATTACTCTTAATTAATGCAATTGTTGCGGATATGTTTTTGGAATGAGCCAGGGGTATTGATATTGTTTCTGTAAGGAATAAAGATTCATTGGTAATTCAAATTCAGTTGCATTATCAGTTAAAACGCATTAAATTTATATTAAGGGATGCAATTAACGAGTAATGCAAATTAATTTACATTATCAACAAAAAATATACTATTTTCTATAATCTTTATCAGTAAACTGTTAAATTTAGTGATAATAAGGGGACTCATGTAACCGTATAAATGCCTTATAAAGTGTGTAAACGTATAAATTTATCTAGTGCGTAAACGAACTGTCAAATTTTGTATGAAAAATCATTTACACAATTTGTATAAATTTACGCGCACATTTCATTGTGTAAACGCGGTAAACTCAAAGGAATGCAACCTTGCAGACATTACAGCAGGCATTTTCGTCAGAAATCTCCAACATCAGCAAGTCATTTACAAGAATATCTTAGCAAAGACGTTTTAGTTTTGATTTTCACTTAATCTTGGCATTTTTTAATTTGTATAACAATCAAAAAAATTTTGTTTGGCAATAATACAGCTGATAAACAATCAAGTTTATCAAGAGTATTACTAGGCGCGTTCATATAACAGCGTGTGTAAATGGATATAATTTTACACCTTATAAGTTTATATGCTTTCATGAGTCCCCCTAATGTAAATTAAAGTACATGCAAATTTTCATTACTTACTGCCATCTTGCTAACTGCAGCATGCCCGTGTAAATTGTGAATAATTAATATGGCATCTACTTTATTGCTTTTTTCATCATCAAACTCAACTCAAGAAGTGAATGCATTGTCGAGCTTAACTTACAAATCATAAAATTTGCAGTGGAACTTAAATTGCTTCATTCCATATGAATATATGTCAAAAATAAATTCATACGTATTCAAGTAATATTATTATATACATACATGAAACATTTCAACTCTGAATTATTTTCTTTGCTCTTTCATTTTATTATTTTAATTTACTTTTCTTTTAAGACTTAGTTGAACAAAAAACAAAACAATACCAGCACTGACTGGTAAATGCAAAACAGTTTACGTTTTCTTCGAGGAGTATGATTTACCCCAAAATTAGTCTTAGTTGCGTTTATAACAATTTTCTTAGTACATATTATATATTAGTGCCATTATACAATGCGTTATACCGAATTGGTATTTTGTTAAACTCAAAAATAAGCTACAACAACATATTAATTTTGTAAGGGCGCCCCAATTATCGGAATTTGTATCCAAACGTTGTAGCCCTAAAATAGGTTTGTGAATGAAAAGAAAAAGGGCACTTAACCAAATTTTTACTTTGTATGTAATATATCTACTATTCATAAGCACATTTATTTACAATTTTTTTTTCTCACACCAAGCACTTATAACCCTTGTCAAGCAATAGGGGGTGACATAAATATAGGAATAGCTTGAAATATTTCTTTTATAGCATACATACGATAGTAATAATGAAATCTGAATAAACTTGTAAATAATATGGGAATGCTGGCGTCACCATTTACTTAGAAGGCACGTAGGGTTACCAGGTAAGGGGCCACCGAAATTTAAGTGCGTCGGTGGCCATGGTTTTTGCGGGTGGGCTAAGCACCGGGCGTCGCAACAACACCCGCGGCGCCCCTCTGTATATTCGGCCCAGTTCTGTTTCTTCTTTTTTTTAATTTTCAGCTTTTTTTTGTATTTTAATTTTCAACAGTTAATAACCGGTCGTTTCCGGTACGATTTTTTTTGCGTTACTTTTTTTTGAATTTGAAATTTTTGAATGTTAACGGTCTGTCCGTGACATCCGGTTCGGCCGGATGTTGTTTTATCTTGAATTCTGTCAGTTTTTTTTTTAATCTGACAGCTGAGTTTTTTGATAGGCATGATAGGAATTTTTTTCTATTTATGGCGCAGGAACAGTAAGGTTGGCAAGGACCCGCCCCAGCCGACAATGACTAGCCACTGTGCACCAACACATCATGCCGACCGCCTTCCTTGCTGCTTCCCTTAGAAAATGCGTACCATAACACCGTCTAGGCACAATGACAAAGTTTCCATCGCCTTTGGCGATAAAGTGCTGTCGGATGCGAAAAAATGCGCGAGCGCTTTCTGCCGACAATATAAATGCATTCTACGGTCGACAAAGGTAGAAGGAGGGCCAACAGATACGCACATAAACATAAATTCAGCCCGTCACCAATTACCATCACCGCCAAAGTAGTGGGCCCAGACATATCTAAGCTACCTTCGCCACCAGAACGAGTTACTCTCGTTCCCAACGCCGATGACTGCACAATAATAGCCACAGGCCCAGGCCTACAGATCGATAAGCTTTGCAACAGAATTAACGGCTACCTCCCTGCTCTCCAGTTTTTTCGCCTCGCGAAACCTGGCACTATCACCGACTAAATCCTCCGCGACCTTATTTACAACATGGACGTCCCAAATGGTGACCATTTTGAACATCCACGTCGATGGCACTACGCTACTGACTGACCTACACCCAAAATCTGGGGTGTGACGTTTGATCAGGATCTACATTTTGGTGAGCATGCAGCCGCAATTGTACCGAAAATACAGAGCCGTAATAAAATCCTCAAATCCCTTGCTGGCAGTACTTGGGGAAAAGACAAAGAAACTCTCATTACCACATACAAAGCAATTGGCCAGCCAAGCCTAAAAACTACCCACTGGAAGAAGCTACAGGCCTGCCAAAATACTGCTCTCAGAACCGCCACGGGCTGTCTTCTTATGTCCCCAGAACACCATCTACATAATGAGGCGAGAATACTCCCCATCAGGTAGAGAAATGAGATGCTAACCAAACAGATCCTGTTGAATACCCAGAAACCTGGGCATCCCAACAGGCATCTGATTGATGAGCCAACGCCGCCTGGGGGCTTAATAAATCATCTCCGTAAGCATTATGAGGAAATACGGCACCTGAGAACTCAGCCGTATGGAGCAAAAAAAAAACACAAGCAGGTCCTCAGTGAACACCACAAACAGGCGTCGGACCTTTATGCCAAGAATGCCCGGTGAATCCAGTACTCAAAGAGCAGTACGCAAAACTTTCGGAAGAGGAACGCATACTCCCCAAGGAAAAGGGAGTCACTCTAGCTCAACTTCTTTCTGGATACTGTAACAGTTTAAACTCCTACCTATCCAGAATCAACCCCGACATACAAAATTTATGCCCCGCTTGCAATGTGTCCCCACATATCACAAACCATCTCTTTAATTGTAATGTGGAACCAACGCCTCTAACACCCCTTTCCTTATGGTCCACCCCTGTTGAAACAGGAAGTTTTCTTGGACTCCTGTTAGAGGATATTGATGACAATTTGTGATCGGTAGGAACTATTAGGTAGGGCGAAGCACTGCTTCAACAACAACAACAACAACAACGAGTTCTCTTCAAAATTCAGATATTTGTGGATAAAGTTCAAAGTGTTAAATTTCGTCTGGCCAGACGACAACGCTAAGATGTGTTGAATTTACTCACCGCTAATCGGAGGGTTAACGGATGTCAATTCGATTTGAGAGCAAATTGTCGAAAAGCTTTTCTGCTCATACCGGCAATAAATAAGATATTGCGCAGTTAAAATATTGATCAAAATCAGTGAATATTGTACAATAATATTTACACAAGCAGTTGGTTGAAGCAATAGCTGTTTTATTGCCACTTGTGCTTATTTGACGCAAGACGTACAGAAAATTCTCTTAACAGTCGCAAGACCTGCAGAAAATTCAGTTAACCATTTTCTCTGTTTCGTCTGCTAACTTAACACGTCGCAAGATGTTACAGAAAATTAAACTGGACTTCAATGAACTGGAGTCGAACTTACATTGCATTATCGGAATCGGAGCCGGAATCAGAGATGAAATCGGAAGTAAGGTGCAGAGGATAAGGTTATAATAATACAAAAAAAATATATAAATCTGATATGACTGCTTGGCGCAAAAAACTTTTTCTGCATCACCGATCTTCCTGCAGGTTTTCTAATATTGCTCTCTTCCGTGCTCAATTATCACTATATGAGTCCAGAATATCATTGAGCAGCGGCATAACGCAACCTTTTCTTTGGACGCTAGTCATCAAACAAATGCTCAAATGTGGAAATGGCAAATGCTTGCTAATAATCCGATTCCTGGTGGATGAGGCATTTCGAGATTTACATGCCTGGGCATCTGACATCGGATTCACCGCTAATGCGGATAGGATGAATGTCTTTGATTGCTAGGAGGTAGTTTCCGGCGGCCGTCATGGTGCTGGTAGCGTAATTCTAAACTGAGTCGCCCCTCGGCAGTGGCTTGGCAACACTCCGAGTGTATTTCTGCCATTGAAAGCTTCTCAGTTAAAACTCATCTGCTTTGCAGCTACCGTTCAGAGTCGGCATTAAACATGTAGGTCCAATACCGCCAATTTATAGGAAAAATTAAAAGTGGAACTATCCCCGGAGGCAAATCCCACCATGTATAATTTTTTTATAAGTTTCCGAATTGGATTAGGTAGGCGCTAAAAAAAATGTTAGGCGCGATAACCTCCGAAGTGATTTTAGGCCGAGCTCTTCCAATTTCAGTTGTGCTCCTTTTTAGTTTTTCCTACAAATCGGTGGGACGGCACCTACTCGTTTTATGCCGACTCCGAACGGCAACTGCAAGGCAGATGAATTTTCGACGAGAGCTTTCATGGCAGAAATACACTCGGAGTGCTTGCCAAACATTGCCGAGAGGCGACCCCGCTTAGAAAAAATTTCTTCTAATTGAAATATCTTGTTTCTAAAATTAAGGTGTTACTTTGCCCGGGGCGTGAACCCAGGATCTTCGGTGTGGTAGGCGCGGCACGCTACTATCACACCTTGACGGTCGCTAGGAGGGGTAAAATTGCATGTGAGATGACGATGATAGTCTCGTGGGGCTTTCTTCTTGCCTTTCTCTCATTTGGTATTAGTAGCGATTGCGAATTCTATCGTTTACGATGGAGTCCCTGTGCGGTGGAAAGCACATCCCACCAACGAACTCAGAGACGAAGAACAGTACGTCAACAAATGCAACGAGACTATCACCTTGGCACAGTGTTAAACAATCCAGTGTAATGTTGGACCAACTACCTGATTTTGAGTATACGCTTCGATGGTGATCTTTAAGCTAAAAGAAGGTTGACGCAAGGCTATGGAAAGGGTGGGAATTAATACGATATGCTTAACGTGAGCACCTGCCATCGTATGGCTCTTCCTCACAGTGTCAAACACGCAACGGATCTTATTAAATAGATCAGCGGTACAACGAAGGCTTCATGTTCCCTGACAAATATTTGGGTGCACGACCGTTTCTTTCTACTAGCTTTTAATTGGGTGCATAATCATAAGGCCTTACCGTGGTAAGATATAAGGTCTATCTAAAACATTTTCGTTTTTATGGACAATGGCATCTGGTTACTAAGCATAAATAATTCGTTGATGGGACAAAATCAGATACAATATTCCACTGTTTAAATAGAAGTGTCAAGGGTTGTGATGCCCTTTTCAGAATAGCCTAGCTCAGTTTCAAATCCAAATTAATTTAACGGGTAGAGTCTGCAGATCCGGTAATAAACAGATACCACAATCTGTCATATCAATGTAGTCTCTTTTAGGTGGAAGTAGTAGCTCCGACCGAGGCAGTGGTGCACAAATACTTTAGAAAACAAGCATTAACTGTAGCTTCATAAACTCCCTAATTTACGGCCAAGTGCTCATCGAGATAAAAATCCCTCAATTGACAATACTGCAAGTGTCTTAGGCATAAACAATCACTAGTAAGAACTGGAATGTATAGCATTTCCGGTTATATGGGAAGTTATCCTAATGAAAGAGCACATATGATATCGACGGAGGGTGCAAACCTCGAAGAATATACGGTAAACGTTCTAATCAGATTGGACAATCTAAAAAGGGTTGCACATGATCAACCAAGTAAGAAAGGGGGCTGGAGACCTTGCCACTTTAGACTAGCAAAGTAAGTTTATCAAACAAGTAAAGGTGTCTAAGTTCGGGTGTAACCGAACATTATATACTCAGCATGAGTTTCGAATGTACATTTCATTTCAGATAAATTACTTTTCTACATAACACGTGGCACGGCCTGTGAAAAAAAAAAGAATGTCTCCCCATTTCCTCTTACAATAAAACTTGATAAGTGAAATATCATTGATTCAAAACAATTTTTTGCTAAGTTATAGCTTATTATTCTAGTCTACGACCCTTTTAAACTTGTTTTATATCCAAGTTGCCATGGTTTTTAACCGATCCTGTGCATTTTTACTAGAAATATTTTCTGCTATAAGGAAAATATATTAACACAATTTCATTACGATATGTTAATTTCTCTTCGATTTATGGCTCTCGAAACATAGAAAATTGCTTAGTCATAAAAGGGGCGGTGCCACACCCATTTTCAAAAATTTTAGTTTTTTCCAATTTAGTGTTATAATTCAATTTAGAAAATAAAATTCTATTGATAAAAAGCTCTTTTTCGCTAAGATATAGCTTATTATTTTCGTCTACGACCCTTTTAAAAATCTTGTATATAAAAGTGGGCGTGGTTCTTAACCGATTTCGTTAAGTTTTCTTCAAAGCATTCCTTATAGTAAAGACAACCTCCCTGCGGAATTTTGTTACGATAGGTTTAACGATTTTTGATTTATGATTAATAATATTTGTAAAATTGATTTTATCACAAGTGGGCGGCGCCACGCCCATTTTAAAAACTTTTTGCAAATTTTTATCCAGAGTCGCAATATCAGTCCACATGTCAAATTTCAACATTCTAGGTGTATTATTTACTAAATAATAATTTTTTTTGTGTTTTCCAAAATGTTATATACATAAAAAGTGGGCGTGGTTATCATCCGATTTCGCTCATTTTCAGCACCAATCTATTATGGGTCCAGTTATGCTCATATACCACATTTGATGAAGATATCTCAATATTTACTCAAGTTATCGTGTTAACGGACGGACAGACGGACATGGCTCAATCAAATTTTTTTTTCGATACTGATGATTTTGATATATGGAAGTCTATATCTATCTCGATTCCTTTATACCTGTACAACCAACCGTTATACAATCAAAATTAATATACTCTGTGTGTAAAGCACGCTGAGTATAAAAACGGTTGAGAAGAAAGAGACAGAAAAAAGTGCACTCGCCCTCCACGCTATTACCATAGATTTGATTTCGAAGGAACCAAAGTATTGGCCAGAGAGAAAATTTGGGGAAAAAGAATACAATTAGAAGAAATATTTATAAAAGCTTATAAAAACTGCGTTAACAGAAGAAGCATAGAAGCTAAAAACATCAGCGACAACTACGCGTGTATTTTCTAACGATTTCAACAATCATCAGCTGCTCTACACAATCCATCAAGCACGATCCGGCTGACAAAATATCAACAAAACGTTAAATACGTATACTAGGGTGGCTAAAATTTATTGTTGAAAAGGCACATCCAATTTCTAAATCTATGGGTCATACTGAGTAATATTGTCCATGGGACCATAGGTCTGAAATGAATTTCTAGCCTCCCTAATTTTGTTAGAAAATTTTATATCCCAATCCGAAGAGCGGCTCTCACAAATAAAATAGATGAAAATAAATTTAAAATTCAGATTCGGATTGGGATATGAAATTTTCTAACAAAATTAGGGAGGCTCGAAATTCATTTCAGACCTATGGCCCCATGGACTCATTACACAAAAGTTACATTAAAGATTACTCAGCATGATCAATAGATTCAGAAACTGGATGTGCACCTGAAGTTTTCCTCCCATTTTTCCCCATGCAATTTGACCCGCCCTAACGTATACATATATATAGTTCGTTGTTTGAATTACATTGTGTGTTCATTTTATTATTTATTTCTTTTTAAATTTTTATTCAAATTTAAAAAAGCTAATTCCCAAGCCTTAATAATAAATTTTTTTTTTATATATGACCATTCCTGCACAATGCAGAAAACAAAATATTTATACAAAACAACTGGACAAGGAGGAACGCAGTAATTTCGAGTAAGAATCTGTGATATCTATAGTTGTGTTATATATGTACTTTTGTTTATATATTTAATTATTATTAACTCAACCTCTGTTGTAATGCAATGCTTTATATACTAAGTTTTATGTTTTTTGTCATTCGTCCCTGAAGAAGACCAAAATAAAAGGTCGAAACGTCGGCGAAAAAGTAAAAAAGGCGTTTTTCTGCTTTGTTAGACTGTAAACCCGAAACAAAAAACAAATTTGCCACAAATGATTATGATAAAAAAACTCTAAAACCCATGTATTTTTTAGATTCTGAATGCAAAAATTAAATTCTTAATTTCATTTAAAATAATTTATTGAGTTTTTAATTAAACTTTTAAAATTACACATTTGCAACAATCATCTGAAATCATAAACTGATTGTATTTTTGCGAAGAATTTGCTTTGAAATTACACAACATTTGCTAACAGAAAGTGCAGGAACACAGACAAAATTTAGTTGAAAAAGAAGTAAGGAAGGCTAAGTTCGGGTGTAACCGAACATTACATACTCAGCTGAGAGCTTTGGAGACAACATAAGGGAAAATCCCAATGTAGGAAAATGCACCTAGGGTAACCCTGGAATGTGTTTGTATGACACGGGTATCAGATGGAGTATTTAAAAGGCAATGGGTCCAAGTTCTACTGGTGGATGCCATTTCGGGATATGCCCATAAAGGTGGACCAGGAGTGACTCTAGAATGTGTTTGTACGATATGGGTATCAAATGAAAGGTGTTAATGAGTATTTTAAAAGGGAGTGGGCCTTAGTTCCATAGGTGGACGCCGTTTCGAGATAACGCCATAAAGCTGGACCAGGGGTAACTTTATAATGTGTTTGTACGATATGGGTATTCAATTAAAGGTATTAATGAGGGTTTTAAAAGGGAGTGACGCTTAGTTGTATATGTGAAGGCGTTTTCGAATTATCGACCAAAATGTGGACCAGGGTGACCCAGAACATCATCTGTCGGGTACCGCTAATTTACTTGTATATGTAATACCACGAACAGTACGAGTATTCCTGCCAAGATTCCAAGGGCTTTTGATTTCGCCCTGCAGAACTTTTTCATTTTCTTCTGCTTAATATGGTAGCTGTCACATCGGTTTTACAAAGTTTTTTCTAAAGTTATATTTTGCGTCAATAAACCAATCAAATTACCATGCTTCATGCCTTTTTTCGTATTTGGTATAGAATTATGGCATTTTTTCATTTTTCGTAATTTTCGATATCGAAAAGTGAGCGTGGCACAGTCGGATTTCGGCCATTTTTTATACCAAGATAAAGTGAGTTCAGATAAGTACGTGAACTATAAAAGATAAAGATAT
This sequence comes from Eurosta solidaginis, assembly GCF_040869045.1. NCBI lineage: Eukaryota > Metazoa > Arthropoda > Insecta > Diptera > Tephritidae > Eurosta > Eurosta solidaginis. The sequence goes on along the minus strand of NC_090322.1, from coordinate 213,997,681 downwards.
ATCGATTTTTGCTCAAGTTATCGTGTCAAAGGTCGAGCGGAAGGACAGACGGTTGACTGTGTATAAAAACTGGGAGTGGCTTCAACCGATTTCGCCCATTTTCACAGAAAACAGTTATAGAATCTATGCCCTACCAAATTTTACAAGGATTGGTAGAGTTTTGTTCGACTTATGGCATTAAAAGTATTCTAGAAAAATTAAATGAAAACGGGGCGGAGCTACGCCCATTTTCAAATTTTCTTTTATTTTTGTATTTTGTTGCACCATATCATTACTGGAGTTGAATGTTGACATAATTTACTTATATACTGTAAAGATATTCAATTTTTTGTTAAAATTTTACTTAAACAATTTTTTTTATAAGTTGGCTTGTTCTTCATCCGATTCTGCTAATTTTTATTTAGCACATATATAGCAATAGTAGTAACGTTCCTGCCAAATTTCATCATGATATCTTCAACGACTGTCAAATTATAGCTTGCAAAACTTTTAAATTACCACGCCCACTGTCCAAAATTTTACTAGTTTTCTATTCTGCGTCATGAGGCCAACCCACCTACCAAGTTTCATCGCTTTAACCGTCTTTGGTAATGAATTATCGCATTTTTTCTGTTTTTCGAAATTTTCGATATCGAAAAAGTGGGCGTGGTTATAGGCCGATATCGTTCATTTTAAACAGGCCTCTGAGATGAGTGCCCAGGAATCTACATACCAAATTTCATAAAGACGCCTCAAAATTTACTCAAGTTATCATGTTAACGGACAGACGGATGGACGGACGGGCATGGCTCAATCAAATTTTTTTTCGATACTGATGATTTTGATATATGGAAATCGATATCTATCTCGATTCCTTTAAACCTGTACAACCAACCGTTATCCAATCAAAGTTAATACACTCTGTGTGCAAAGCACCCTGAGTATAATAAGAGAGTTCTCAATATGTTCCTCGAATTCTGTTGAAAATTTCTCTAACATTTTTTGTGGGGAATCGATCACCATGATTTTGGTGCCGTTGCGAAACTCAAGACGTTTCACAGGCAAATGGATCCTATCCGAAAATTCGTCATAAAACGCCTTCTCATTGGGTATATGTTCTCTGACAAGACAAGGGGCCTAATGATTAGAAAAAAAAAAAACATTTGTTTTTTTATAGTTTTAACATAAATATTTAAGTTGTTTTCAGACAAATTTCCGTAAACTTGAAGAAAAAATGTTTCCTTATTTATATTTATTCACACGACACAATGGAGAACTTAATTAACTTCTCGTTAGCAATTCGTAACATAAAAAGGGTTGCACATAATAAGAAAGGGGGCTGGAGACCTGCAGGATATGAAAAGTGTCGAAGATCTTGCCACTTTAGACTAACAAATTAAGTTTATAATACAAAATAAAGGACTGCAGGGTGTACTTATAAGGCGCTGCCCACATGCGTCTTATAAATTCAGCCAAGCTAGTGATAGCAGAAACGGGCCCAGGTCCACAGATGTTGTTGTTGCTGCTGTAGTGATAAGGTTAATCCCCGAAGTCTTTGGGGAGCGTTATCGATGTGATGGTCCTTTGCCGGATAAAGATCCGGTACGCTCCGGCAACACAGCACCATTGAGGTGCTAGCCCGACCATATCGGGAACGATTTATATGGCCACATTAAACCTTCAGGCCATCCCTCCCTCCCCACCACCAAGTTCCATGAGGTCCACAAATCGATGAGCTTTGTAACAAAATAAACAGCTATCTCACTGATCTCTCCAGTTTCTTCGCCTCGCGAAACCTGATATTGTCACCGACTAAATCATCGGCGACCTTATTTAAACATGGACGCGCCAAATGTGGACCATATTGAACATCTACGTCTATGGCACGACGCTATCGACTGTCTTACACCCTAAAATCTTGGGTGTTACGTTCGATCAGGATCTATATTTTGGAGAGCATGCAGCCGCAATTGTACCGAAAATCTAGTCGTAAAAAAATCCTCAAATCTCTTGCCGGCAGCACTTGGGGTAAAGATAAAGAAACGCTCATCAGTACACCATCTACATAATGAGGCGAGAGTACTCCCATTAGGAAGAGACATGAAATGCTAACCAAACACTTTCTGTTGAATACCCAGAAATCTGAGCATCCCAACAGACATCTGATTGATGGGGCAACACCACCCATGGGCTTACGGGGTTATCTCCATAAGCATTATGAGGAAATACGGCACCTTAGAACATAGCCGTATGAAGCAAAAAAGCTCAAGCAGGTCCTCAGTGATATTCACAAACCTCTATGCCAGGAACTGCCCGGCGAATCCAGTATTTAATGAAAAATACCCAAAACTAGTACAGGAGGAACACACCCTAGAGAAATGCGCGTCACTCTAGCTCAACTTCGATCTGGGTACTGTGACAGGTTAAACTCTTCCCTATCCAGAATCAACCCCGACATACAAAATGTATGTACTGCTTGCAATGTGTCCCCCAAACCCCACCCCCCTACCATCTCTTCAATTATATTGTGGAACCAACGCCTCTTACACACCTCTCATTATGGGCTATCCATGTTGAAACAGCAAGTTTCTTTCGACTCCCGTTAGAGGACATTGATGACAATTTGTGATTGGTCGCACCTATTGGATGGGGCGAAGCACTGCTACAACATAGCAGGAACGCTTGAGCGAAGGTCTTGCGCTCGTCAAATTAACGTTAACTCAACTGATCCTGCACCTGCATAGTACATACTTTTTCTACCATAATTTCATGCCGAGTCTACCATTCAATAAAATTCCCAAGTCCAGACACTAGCTGGCCCATCATGTATGATATACTCGCATGAAAGAATTTCTTCAAGCAAATTTTATTGCATGCAATAAAAATGTACATTTATTTATTGCTATGCGTTGATATATCTTTTGCTGTAAGAATTGTATTGATTTGCTGCTTGAATACGAAATTCTGATATTCTTTAGCTACATCCGCACAATGTAGTGGTTGGCGTGGATTCTCGCTATAACATTTCATAAGCTTATGCTCCAATTTCTTGAGATTCTCACTATTTACATCTGCTAATCTTACTGGCTTGCCCAACAGCGATTCCAATTTTTCCAAAGTCTTCACGTATTGACTCTCTTGCAATTTATTTGTTTGCATTGCCAATAAGCTAGCCTCCTCATCCTTACCCTTAAGGAAACCACAAGTGCAACAGCGTGCGCAATGGACTTGCTCTTCTTTTGTTGGTGCTGGTATGGCAGCTTCAGCGATTTGTTTCGTACCTTCTAGACGACTAACTACGCTCGGAGTTATTTGAATAGCGAGTATATTGCGCACCGGATTATTGATGTACGCCGTTTGAGGTGTGGAGTTACCGGCGCCCATTAGTTTTTAATCAACTTATTTATTTTTTCTTTGCTTAAGTCTGAAACCTAATTTTTTGCACAAAAATTATGCGTCTTTAATATATTTTTGAAATCTTCGCTGTCAAGATAAGCAATAACAAATGGCGGTATTGAATTTGACATTAAATAATTATGTATACTCTGAGAATGTGAACCCACTGTCATCTTTTCTCAACCCAGTACATGGTTCAATTATGTACAGGTTGGCTCATCTCATCAGCTGATTTTATTTATGTCATTGCATGGTCGAAGGGATTGTCAAAAGGAGATGGCAAACTCAAAATGAAACCAACACATTGGCAACATTTTACTTACACATGCAAAAACTGCTAAGTTTTATGTTTCCATTTCATACCATTCGCACCAACACCAATACACAGATTTTGACAATTTGAACAGATATATTTTGCTGCTTTACAGATGAGCCAACCTGTATATAGTTGAACCATGACCCAGTATCAAAAACCGGTAAAAGTCTAGTTGAAGGGTCCACTGCTAATACGCCTAAAAAAATATCGAGAGAGGTGTCAAAAGACATTGACATCGACAACAATAATCCGAAGGCGGAAAAGAAAATTTTTATCTCTGTCCGGAGATATTTGCAGTTGAAGTTGACGATTTTCATGTGGTTGTTATAATGTTGTCGTACCCACATACAAAATTGTGAACATAAGTGTTTTGTGCGGATATAGTTTTGGTCTCCACCCCGGTGTTGGACCGGGTAATTTTTTATAAGCGCGGCTAAGGGCCGCCAATGCGGAAAGGTGTTCTATGGATCCTACCCCCGGTTTCGGAGGGACCCGCGGGTCATTTTCCGGTTTTCCGTTAATATCTTTTGAACAAGATAAATTATTTAATCTTCCGCCTTCGGATTATTAATACTGATGTCAAGACGAGTCGTTTGACACCTCTGTCGATATTTTTGGTAGCGTATTAGCAGTCGCTACCTCAACTAGACTTTTACCATCTTCCGGACAACTGCTTTCAAATACTCCTAGTGCCTCCCCAGCATCTCCCGACAGCGTATATAATTCAGAGCCATACAGCATCATAAGTATTGATGCGAATCTTAGGAAATTCTCGATAATTCTGCGCCTTCCGTTTTTTTCTTCATAATGTATGTATTCATCTACTTCACTTATAACCTGCTAGAGTAAAACTGATCAGCTTCTTCTCAGACTGCGAGCAGTGGCGGATCTACTGGGGAAACGGGGGGAGAGTTTCTACCATAAAAGCCACAGAAGCTCTGTAAATCTGTCACACAGACATAAATTCTACACTCAAATAATTTTTTTTCCCTAGGAAAATCAAAAGAAATCCCTATCTTCTATCGATGGAAATTTTCATTTTATTGGCAAATTTAATAACCTTGTTTAATATAATTTGATAATTTTGATTGAGCTTTAGGACAAATTATTTCGACTTCAATCTGAAGTCATAATCAAGAATCTATGAAAAGAAAACAATTAACATTTTTAAACATACATTTCCGTAGCAAAAATACGACTTACACATATGGATATGTATGATCGACTAAACAGAAATTATGACAACATAATTTTAATAGAAACAAAAGAGCGAAAAGTATAAATAAAGATAAATCAAAAATTCCCGCGAATATAAACCATAGCGGAACGATACAAGGTGGCAGCATGGTGACATACCTACAAACATATATAAAAATTTCATGTACTTTGTTTTTGTAAATTCGATGGACAAATGTCAAAATCGTACTGCGCCGTAATTTGATGTATCAAATCAAATAAAAAAAGCTTAAAATCAGCTGTCCCATCCTGCCACCTTGTATCGTTGCGCAATAAACAATTTCATGTACCGCAAGTGTAAACAAAAATCATATGTATACAATAAAAAATGTGTCAACAAAAGTTAAAAATATATATATATGTATGTATGTACGTATTTAATGTATGTTATGCTCTCAGCATTGCTAGAGTTATTGTTCCAGCTTAAGTTTAGTGAGTGTGCTTAACTGACAGCAGCGTGATGTTGTTTTAAGACCAAATTTCTGTAGGTTTGTGCACAGTGGTCTACATCTGATTTAAAATTCATTTTTATATTATTAGGGGTTTTCAAAATGTGTAAGGTTTCTAAAATGAAGCGCTTATTATAATGTTTTTCATGCTCCAGAATGGTTACGTTTTCAAAATCTGGATAGTGTCCCTTGTCTTTGCAATGCGCAGCCAATGCTGTCTTGTTTTCTGGATTATTATTTCTCAATTTAATATTCGATTTGTGGGCGACAAGCCTCGTCTTTAGTTTAAGTTTTGTTGTCCCTACATATACTTGTTCGCATATGTGGGACCCGTCGCCGTTGCATGGAATTTTGTACACCACGTTGGATTTCTCATGATTTGGTATTTTGTTCTTTAAGTTACTATAAATTGGTCGTAGAGTGTTGTTGTAAGTATACGCGATTTCATATTTCTCTTTGTCATATAAATTTGAACCCTTGATTCTTTCAAACACTCCTGGGATATATGTCATTATTTTATAAATTTTATCACCTTTCTCGGTTGTATTATTATTGGCGTTCGCTGTGTGATGTTTGTGAATCAGTTTGTTTATAAGGGACCTGAGAAAAGAATTTTGTTCCAGGGTTTTTCTAATTATCGCTATGTTTTTTTTGTGAAACATCTTATCACTTATGTTAAGAACCCTTCTTATAAAATTTTTCGCTGTGTTCAAAATAGTGTTGGGTGCATGTTTAGAATTATAATTGATAAGTCTACCCGAAGCTGTTTGTTTTTTATACCAATCAATGTATAATTTATTATTATTTTTAATTATTAATGAGTCAAGGTAGGGAAGTTTGTTGTTTTTCTCCACTTCCATAGTAAATCGTATGGATTTGTAATATGTGTTGAGTAGTTTAGGCATGTTTTCCATTTCGCTCGTTTTGACGATGGCAAATAAGTCGTCAACGTATTTGGTTAACAATCGGGGGTTTGCTTTTTGATTCCATCTCGAATCTTGTTAGCAGTTCATCTAAAACAATGTCAGCTATCACTTCCTATAACTTGTGTAAATATGTAGTCCGTATACTTAAAAATATTACAAAATTTTCAAAATACAATGTCAAAGATTCCACAGAGTTCAAAGAAAAAGTTAAAGACACACACATTTACGATGATGAGAGTTTGGTGTCGTTTGACGTGGTTTCTTTGTTTCCCAGCATTCCCTTCGATGCGGCTATCGACATCATTGCCTTCAGGTGGACTGACATTAAAGAGCACACATGTTTAACAAAAGAATTATTCATGAACATATGAAAATTTTGCGTGAGGGACAATAGATATTTTAAATACAACGACAAAATTTACGAACAACGACCAGATATGCCAATGGGATCTCCAGCCTCCCCAGTGATAGCTGACATTGTTTTAGATGAACTGCTAACAAGATTCGAGATGGAATCAAAAAGCAAACCCCCGATTGTTAACCAAATACGTTGACGACTTATTTGCCATCGTCAAAACGAGCGAAATGGAAAACATGCCTAAACTACTCAACACATATTACAAATCCATACGATTTACTATGGAAGTGGAGAAAAACAACAAACTTCCCTACCTTGACTCATTAATAATTAAAAATAATAATAAATTATACATTGATTGGTATAAAAAACAAACAGCTTCGGGTAGACTTATCAATTATAATTCTAAACATGCACCCAACACTATTTTGAACACAGCGAAAAATTTTATAAGAAGGGTTCTTAACATAAGTGATAAGATGTTTCACAAAAAAAACATAGCGATAATTAGAAAAACCCTGGAACAAAATTCTTTTCTCAGGTCCCTTATAAACAAACTGATTCACAAACATCACACAGCGAACGCCAATAATAATACAACCGAGAAAGGTGATAAAATTTATAAAATAATGACTTATATCCCAGGAGTGTCTGAAAGAATCAAGGGTTCCAATTTATATGACAAAAAGAAATATGAAATCGCGTTTACTTACAACCACACTCTACGACCAATTTATAGTAATTTAAAGGACAAAATACCAAATCATGAGAAATCCAACGTGGTGTACAAAATTCCATGCAACGGCGACGGGTCCCACATATGCGAACAAGTATATGTAGGGACAACAAAACTTAAACTAAAGACGAGGCTTGTCGCCCACAAATCGAATATTAAATTGAGAAATAATAATCCAGAAAACAAGACAGCATCGGCTGGGCATTGCAAAGACAAGGGACACTATCCAGATTTTGAAAACGTAACCATTCTGGAACATGAAAAACATTATAATAAGCGCTTCATTTTAGAAACCTTACACATTTTGAACACCCCTAATAATATAAAAGTGAATTTTAAATCAGATGTAGACCACTGTGCACAAACCTACAGAAATTTGGTCTTAAAACAACAACATCACGCGGCTGTCAGTTAGACACATTTTTTATTGTATACATATGATTTTTGTTTACACTTGCGGTACATGAAATTGTTTATATTCGCGGGAGTTTTTGATTTATCTTTATTTATACTTTTTGCTCTTTTGTTTCTACTAAAATTATGTTGTCATAATTTCTGTTTAGTCGATCATACATATCCATATGTGTAACTCGTATTTTTGCTACGGAAATGTATGTCTAAATATGTTAATTGTTTTCTTTTCGTAGATTCTTGATGATGACTTCAGATTGAAGTCGAAATATCGAAAAAATAAATATATTTTGAATACTACTAAAAAAGAAGTTTTATTAAATAATCTGGCCTAAAGATGGAAATTTTCTTCATTATTATACTCAGCTGAGCAGAGTTCACAGAGTATATTAATTTTGTTCGCATAACGGTAATCCGTAACGGCATAAACTAATGGAGATAGATATAGACTTCTATATATCAAATTAATCTGGGCGAAAAAAGAAATTCATTTAGCCATGTCCGTCCGTCCGTCCATCTATCTATTAACACGATAACTTGAGTCAATTTTGAGATATCTTGATGAAATTTGGTATGTAGGTTTCTGGGTACTCATCCCATATCGCTATGTAAAATAAACGAAATCGGACCATAAGCCCACTTTTTCGATATCGAAAATTTCGAAAAACAGAAAAAGTGCAATAATTCATTACCAAAGGCGGATAAAGCGATGAAACTTGGTAGGTGGGTTGTTCACCTTATGGCGCAGAATAGAAAATTAGTAAAATTTTGGACAATTGGGGTGGCACCGCCCACTTTTAAAAGAAGGTAATTTAAAAGTTTTGCAACCTGTAATTTGGCAGTCGTTGAAGATATCATGATGAAATTTGGCAGGAACATTACTCCTATTACTATATGTATGCTAAAGAAAAATGAGCGAAATAAGCTGAAGAACACGCCCACTTAAAAAAAAATGTTTAAAGCCAAATTAAAAAAAAAATTGAACATTTTTACAGTATATAAGTAAATTAAGTCAACATTCAACTCCAGTAATGATATGGTGCAACAAAATTCAAAAATACAAGAAAATGTAAAAATGGGCGTGGCTCCACCCTTTTTCACTTAATTTGTCTAGAAACTTTTAATGCCATAACTTGAACAAAAATTTACGAATCCTTGTGAAATTTGGTAGGGGGCGTAGATTCTATGACGATAACTGTTTTCTGTGAAAAAGGGCGAAATCGGTTGAAGCCACGCCCAGTTATTATACACAGTCGGCCGTCTGTCCTTCCGCCCGGGCGTTAACATGATAACTTGAGCAAAAATCGATATATCCTTACTAAACCTAGTTCACGTACTTATCTGAACTCACCTTATCTTGGTATAAAAAATGGCCGGAATCCGACTATGACCACGCCCACTTTTTCGATGTCGAAAATTACGAAAAATTTAAAAAATGCCATAATTCTATACCAAATATGAAAAAAGGGATGGAGCATGGTAATTGGATTGGTTTATTGACGCAAAATATAACTTTAGAAAAAACTTTGTAAAGTGGATGTGACACCTACCGTATTAATTAGAAGAAAATGAAAAAGTTCTGCAGGGCGAAATCAAAAGCACTCGAAATCTTGGCAGGAATGCTGTTCGTGGTTTACATATAAAAATAAAATAGCAGTACCCGACAGATGCTGTTCTGGGTCACCCAGTCCACATTTTGGTCGAGATCTCGAAAACGCTTTCACATATACAACTAAGGGCCACTTCTTTATAAAACCCTCATTAATACATTTAATTTGATACCCATATCGTACAAACACATTATAGAGTCACCCCTGGTCCACCTTTATGGCGATGTCTCGAAAAGGTGTCCACCTATAGAACTAAGAGCCACTCCCTTTTAAAACACTCATTAACACCTTTCGTTTGATTCCCATATCGTACAAACACATTCTAGAGTCACCCCTGCTTCACATTTTTGGCGATATCTCGAAAAGGTGTCCACCTAAAGAACTATGGCCCACTCCCTCTTAAAATACTCTTTAATACCTTCCATTTGATACAAATATTATACAAACACTTTCCAGGGTTACCCTAGGTTCATTTTCCTACATGGTGATTTTCCCCTATTTTGTCGCCAAAGCTCTCAGCTGAGTATGTAATGTTCGGTTACACCCGAACTTAGCCTTCCTTACTTGTTATAAAAATACATATAATAAATTTAGGACAAAAATTTTACAATTTGTCCCGTACCAATCGGGGAAAAATCCTTTGATCCGGGCTTGAAACCTTTCGTCTTTAGCCGAATTGGGGGTAACATTTTAGATTTTTCCAATACTCTGTTCCATATTTTTTGATGATGTACCTTTATGGATCTGTTAATGTGTAAACTTTGAGATGGCTTTGAAAATGTCCGTTAATGAGTATCTGCAACTGCTGTGTAACTGTATTTTTATGAATAATGTATACACGTTTTTTCATCGCCAAATACATGGGAAAAGCGGATGATGTTACAGATCTCGAACTATTTGTATTTGTATTTTTCGTTTTTATATAGAAAGTGGGCGCGTTAATCAACGGATATTAAAAAGAAAAGACGGCTTTTAATAAAAACAATAATTTAAACTGTTTTTGATGTCGATGCAAAGATTTTCAAAAGATTCGAGCGGCTATAGTAGGCCACTTCCGTTTTTTCAAAATTATTAAATACAGTTTTTAAGTCAACCTTGCGAAGTTAATCATGTAAAATTTTAGCAATGTAGCTTTATAAATGACGCAAAAAAGTGTTGTATTATCATAGAATTATATTTCATTTTGAAATAATACTTATTTTTTTGTAGTATTAGTCGCGGCCAGAAGAGGTAGTGTGTGAAATTTCATTACAATATGATAGACCGATCAATTGGTAACGCTAACTTAAATTTTTTTTCGGTTGAGACTACGAATTTTTTGGTTGGCGCTACCACCGATTAAGTTGATAGTGGATACCGAAAAAAACGTTTTTTTTTGTGAAATCATGCATCAGATAGCGTTGAACGCATCTTACTTACTTAATTGACCCTTAACCGTAGTCGCTTCTTCTTTCTGCGAATACACGAAGGGGATTTAAACTCCCTTCTCCACCTGGTCCTTCCGGCGGAGTGGGGGCCACCTTCTTCCTCTGCTTCCATAGGCGGCTCCGATAGAAACACTTTCTTAGCCGGAGCGCCATCTTTCATTCACATAACGTGGCCTAACGAGCGCAGCGGCTATATTTTAATTCGCTGGACTAAGTTGATGTCTGCGTAAAGCTCTACAACTCATCATTAAATCTTCTTCCGTCCGTAAATTTTTCGAAAAACTTTTCTCTCGAACACTCCCAGAGCCACTTGTCATGGTCCATGCTTCTGCTCCATATAGCAGCACGGGTACGATAATTGACTTGTAGAGTATGATTTTCGTTTGCCGAGAGAGAACTTTACTTTTCAATTGCCTAATCGATGACAGCAGGTACTTCGTTTTGTCCCCATTCACCATCAAACCCATCTTTACCGCTTCTTTTTCCAGTTTGGAGTAAGCAGAACTAACGGCGCGGGCGTTTAGGCAGATGATATCAATGTCATCAGCATATGCCAGCAATTGCACGCTTTTATTATATATTGTTCCAGAGCGGTTAAGTTCTGCAGCTGTCATAATTTTCTCCAGCATCAAATTAAAGAAATCGCACGGTAGGGGATCACTCTGTCTGAAATCTCATTTAGTTTCGAACGGCTCGGAGAGGTCCTTACCAATTCTGACTCAGCTGATGGTGTTGTGCAATGTCGTTTTGCAAAGCCGTATAAGTTTTGTTTTGATGAACGCATCTACTGTATGAAAAACTTAATTGTAAATACGATACAACTAATACCTCAATTCGGTACAACACGAAGATACAAACAAAAGCGAACTTCGCATCACTATCATCCGAACACGTTGCACGCAACATATAAGTTGTCTATCTGTAAAATTTGCCGCTTCTAACAAAACAAAGCAGTTTTTATCTGACAGATATTATTTTACTATACGCCGGGAAGAAAGTGTTTTGTGCGCGTTCAGCCATTTTCATAAGATAAAATAAAAAGATACAGTATTGAACTTAACACAAGCATACTTTTGTATGTTTGTAGAGAATATTCGTGTTAATAGAGAAAATGGTATGGTTTTTGCATCGTCCGTAAACAAAGCGACTGATAACGAATTTCGAATTATTTAAAAACCGAATATATTACTGTTTAAATAATTTGCATTTTCCAACACCGAAAATAGTGCTTAATTAAATATATGAATAATATGAAAAAATAAAAATAAAACCGAATGCGAATTAATTACTAAGTGTTCGAAGTTAACAAAGTTTTACGAATCTATTAACAACAATTTGAGAAGTGAATCACCAGCGCTGCTGCGTAATATTTATATTAAAATATTGTTTAGACAAATTCCAAATAAATATTCAGGTGTAATCGCACATATATAAGTGTATTCAAGTTGATTGGAAGTGAGTGTTATTATACAACAAGTGGTAACGAAAAAAAAAAACTTATTTTGCTGCAGTTGTATTAGTGTTTTGTTTACAATTTTATGAGCGTGTACGTAGCATTATTATGCACGCTCGTACGGCGGAGCTATCAATGCCGACACCGATAAAAGTTCAATATACATATGTATATATCATGGGTATGCCTACAAACCTACAAGTGATTATAAATATTTGTGTATGTACATAATATAATTAAATTATAAACGTAGAGAATGTGATTCCACAAAATATAAAAAATAAATAGTAAATTCAAGTCATACTGGTGCTCTTGTATTTGTGTTAGTGTAGTTCATATATGAACATCACCTTGTTTGTAAATTTATTAGCTATACCTACCCCTTCCTGTTTTGTGCTTTTAGTGAAATGATTATTCGTTTTGTCCCCAGAGCTAAATCTGATAAGAAACGCGGTTCAATTATTCAACCGGCAATCGGTGATATACTAGTGGGTGCCTAAATAAAGTCGGTTTCATAAATATAAGGTCAGCCATAAAATACTCATACTCAGCAAACCAAAAGGAGTTAGTCAAATACACAGGTGACTGCAGTTACAAAGGAAATTTATTATTTTGTGAACCGTTATATTTTTCAATCAGGGCTTCAGAACATACACTAGCCACTTAGGCCTACATAGCTCTGCAAGTCTTTATTCATTTTTCACGTTCTAAACTTAGTGGGATCGCTCTTTTTATCTGATGACACTGACGGATGTTGACCATTACATTTTTTTGGTCTGAAACTTTTGTACAACCAATGAACCTTCATTCTCCGAACCAGGGGTGTTCAAGGGATTTGGCGCAAAACTAAAAAAAAAGGTTGGCTATGGTATGATTATAACAAAGGTGTTACCATATGCCACCATTGACTAATTACATTGATCTCAATAAGGCTGTTTGGATGAGCTGCATTATATGGATATGAAAAGTATGCCAAAACCTTAAACAGCAGCAATTGCAGTCCATGAAACAATGAGTATAGTTAAGATATTGCAATATGGATGGCAGCCATATAGGTTTGTGTTTAGCACTATCAACAATTCCCTCCTATGTCATAGATATCAGCTGATTTGCTTGTGTTTGTTATTATTATACATACGTGTTTACATATTTTTTTTTTTACATTTCAACATGGCTGCATTCCTTCTTACGTCATACATCCAGGCGATAATACTTGGTTGCCACATGTTTAGCTCTTTGGTTCATGGATAAAGTCCGACCGGCAAAGAATCAATGTTGATCGATATACATGCGGTTCATTTGCTTGTATGGCATGCCGTCACCAACACAATTCAAAATTTGAAATTTAGAAGCATGCTGTTGTCATTTTGCGTATAATTGAACCGAATTCAAATCGATTGTTTTTGGGAGCCATCCGGACCGCAAGTAAATACATGTCAGCCGATTGTCTTACCGGGAGTTTGAATGTGTGGCATAACGGCACCTACGCAATTCAAAATTTGTATTTCAAGGCATGCCGAGATCACTTTGCGTGCTACTCCATCGAAATTGATTCGATTGTTGTTGAGAGGCAGGCAGATCAAAAGTGATGTCGTTGGGAGCCAACGAGACAAAAGAGCCATTGCGTGGGCACCCTTGGTCTGAATTTGTTCACTCTCTGCATAAAATACGTTAAACGCAGAGGTTCATAAATCTTCAGATAAATTTTTCTTATCATACACTCCAAGGCAATCTCACGTTATGTTGCTATCGTTGATGCTTCTGCGTCATATATCAGCACGTATAGTAGGCGCTTTTTTAGAGCATGATTTTTGTTTACTGAGTAACCTTTTTACTATTATATCCCAGTTGCACTCGGTTGCGAGAGTAGTTCTACGTTGAACTTCTGGATTGCAAGCATGGCAAATACTTCATAATTTGAAATCTGGAGCTGCCAGCGGTGGCAGGGTTGTTTTTTTAAACGTTGATGTTCTATTTAATGCAAACAAATAGTGTCTTGATCTTGTTAAAGACTGGACCCCTTTTTTTGCTTTTTCCGCTCTAACAAACACAGAGGGCAACTCCTGAGGACGATCGCATGTATATCGACAGCAAACGCCATACATTGTATGCTCTTATGTAAGATGATGTCTGAGCGCGCTGGATTCGCTTTGACTCACTTCTGCAGCCTCAGAATCATCGTTGGTATTGTAAATCAACTTTGTTTCGAATATTGGTTTTGTTGGTGAAACAAAACTTGGTAAATCAACATTCACGCTACACCTTTTCGTGATACCGAAAACCACTTGAATATTGCCAAAGTGAGGTGGTGCATGTAAATTTTCTTTCAGTTTATCTTCTCCCTAGTTATTATCTGTCCTATCACGGAAATCTAGATTGGTAAAGGATTTACTTGGTCTGAAAAGTCAACAATAGAAGGAATACTGATTTCGTTATAATTGACGTGATATGTATGTTTTCTGTGAATTGGTCTGAGTATATTTAAACTGAGATCGATAGACATGCACATCTCTTACCGATCCTTATCTCCATGCCCTGACAACTCGTCGGGTATTACCGATCACATTGCTTATAGAGTATATTTTTAGTCTATATATGTACATGTATTATAGACATTCTCTTATCTTCATGCTCCGTTGCAATATTCCCTATACGTCATACCCCGTTATGGAACCTAGATACGATTGTCATTGTAGATTCGGGCTATATATGCAGTGCACTAATACATGATCTATACAAATTCTAACTTCCATTCATCCACCTGGCATTTTTCCAGCAAACATAACATCCAGGAAGGAGTGGGGGAGACTTTATCTTAAATATAACTCTACCTCAGCAGGCAGTTCAAAAACGGTCTATCTCAGATTTGGGGATAAACGCACTATATTAGTTCAATACATATTGAAGTGATCTTGATACCGTTCGTTGTTAAAGCACATTTTGATATAGAGCTTTCTTGGACCGGATTTTGAAGTAGGGCTTTATTCAATAAAAGCATGATGATGGACTGTTTTTTAAGTAGAAGGTTCTTCAAACAAACTCTATAGGGCGTCTCCAACCGAAACAGGGTAATATTCCCCTCAGCAGTCGATATAGTTTTCTAAACGGAGGAAAATGTTACTACAAAAGCGGTTGAACGGAATAAACGAGACGTTTGAAAATCAACTGGCAGTGTATTCTTATACCGTTGGCCTCGGGTCAACTCAACCAGCGCACATTGGTTCAAAATTGAGTTTTTGAGGAATAAAATAGTTGGGGTTAAGCTATCGGTCTAAAATTTTGCATGGGGTATTTATAGATGAAAATATCGTCTTGTGGCAAAGATGGGCGGGCCACGCCAATTTTTCACTACTGCTGCCATACAAAAGGGAACCTTTAATTTAAATTTAATTTCATATATTTCGATATAAACAGTATTTATTGAACTCGAAAAAACACAAAATCAAACCAAAAAGATGTGCGACTCTGCATCAGGAACATCCCCATCTGAAATTATATTATTTTAAAGTTTGTTTATTTGAAATGTGTTTTTAAAATCTTACCGTTACAATTATCAAAAAAATGATCAGTTTCAAGTTCGAATGAATAAACAGATTCATAAAGGTCCTCCTCAGATTCGTAGTGAGTCGCTTTTGAGGTGCAAGGTAATTCACATTCATTAGAGATGTCAGGCATTTTTAAAAGGGAGACTACTGCAGGTGGCAGAGAAAATTTTTGTTTGGCTTTATTTTTTTTCGATAATGAAGATAATAGTGGAACAGAAGAGTCCATAGCTCTGCCGAAAACATCGTCCTCTTGAATCTTTCCTGGCATGTCCGATACGATCACTTTTATAAATTTTGTTACGCGCTTCCGACGCGTTTTCGCCTAAAACACCAAGAGGCAATGTCGCAAAGTCCAATATTTGCGAAGAGTGCACTAACAGTTTATGAAGTGTTGGCGTCATCGGATTCCAATAGTAAAGCTGAAAATACAATTTTGCTGTTTTTTCACAGTAGTTCTGAAATAGCTGGGTATTTACTTCGTATTCACACGATATTGCTACGAGTATTATGTGTAAGCGTTTTAAAAAACTTAAATCAATTTTAGTATTTGAAGCAAACAATTCTGTGTTTGAGAATGCCCTTCTCGCTGTGTTACCGTCGTTGGTATTACCACTTCCGTTTGTCTTGGGTTTGTCGACATGTAGACCCATTTCGTCCCAGAAATGTTTTTGAATTTCCCGCTTCTTTTTTTCTATTTGCCCTTTATGTTCTTTGCTTCTTACTTGCCATATTTTTAGATCAAGTTTGTAAGAAAGATGAAGGATAAATTCAAAGCAACGAATCCATGCATGCAATGGACTTATACCGTACTGCAAACTATCCGATCTAGGTTCAAAACATGGAGATTTCAAGTCCTTAACTAACATAAACATTTTTGCTCCAGCACCGCATATTGCACAAACTTGGGTAGATTTCGTATCAGTTAAAACGTTTAAAACTTTTCCATCGATAAGAGTCATGTTAAGACTATAGTTTATATCAAATCTTGTATCATTTGACGTATTGTATTTTAAATATATGAGGTTCGATATTTCGAGATCTAATCTCTTTTTTTCGTTTAAAATATGCTCGTTTCTTTGACAAATTGAATTTTAAGTGGTCTGCAAAATTTTATAGATTGTGGAGTAGAATTCCACCAAATAATCTTTCCAGACTGCGTTACTAATTTTAAGGGAATTATTGACGTCACAAATAACGATTGGTCAAATGACTCGGGAGTATTTTCAAAAAAATTTTGCTTAAATTGGCTATGTCCACTTGAGCCATCAAACCCATAGCTTAAAATTAAAGTTAGTGTATTATCTCCTTTAAATTGGAGAAGAACGTCTTCTTGGAGTAACGAAATTCGTTTGACGGTATGGTTAAGTAAATTTTGTAATGGAACAACTGCTGTAGTTTCTGTTATTTGTATTCCATTCGGTCGGCATTGTGACTTATATTCCAACAACTTATTATAGTGGGGATAAATATCGCAATTACGAGACTTGTTAAGTTGCCGAATGTTGTTATATTGTTGTTTTGTGAAATTATTCTCCAAAAGAAAAGCCATAGCATCCTCAGGAGACAAAGGTATTGGATGCACAACCTTCGAATCAATTAATTTTTTTATTTTACTTGGCCTACAAGGAGATTTGTTCACTGCATTGAGAACATAATAAAGATCTGTTTCTTTTGAGTGTTTCGCCGAAATTGAAGCAGCATGAAGCAATAAATTTGAGTTGTGTTCTTGTTCTAATGACAGTGTAGGCGCTATTTTTCTTTTCTGTCTTTCGCAAACCATATCATATTGGAGTTTTGGTCGGCCTCGGGGCTTTGCAGTAACGGTTTCGAGAAGTTGTGCCTCGCACTCTAACCATTCGCACTCTAACCACTCGCGATCGGCTTTTTTTAAAATTGCAAAACTTCGACTGCGTTTCTGCCACCTTCTATTGGCGTTTCTACAAAAAATTTTAACCTTGTTTTTTATTGATTCAATTTCTTCCTCCCCATAGCTGTTTTTCAATCTTCCTACAACCCAATCGAACACCGCAACAATCAAATTGTAGCCTCGCTTGCAAACTCTTGCAGATAAAATAACATTTGCATTAAAGAGGACACTATTAGCTGTAACTACATATGTAATTTATATTGATCCTATTTGATCCAACTTAGTTATATTCTATTTAACACAGAAAAAACTCACAAAAATCAAAACACAACACGGCTTATTTAAACTCAAAAATATATTAACGATTATTATTGTTTCAGGAAAAAATTTGTTGTTCCTGATTTTACATACCTTTAGTAATATTTTCCATTTTATAAACACACTTTATTCAAATTCGTTAGTTTTTAGCACCACTTGAGATTTTTATTTAATTTGAGTAAAATCTTTTTTACGAATACAAAAATCAAAACCAAGACTTTGAAAGCTCTCTGACAAACAAGTGGTAGCCAGCTGACATTATTTTTTTAATTTTCTATTTACTACAGTAATGTGTAATAAAAGGTAATTATTTTTTTGGGAAAATCAAAAGTCGATAACTGGGTTTAATTCCTCAATATTTCGATTTTGAACCATAGTGCAGCGTTGGGCTTAAACCTAAACATATTTATGACGGCAAGAGTGTTTGTCATATTAGTTTGTTTTATCGGCTTTATCGCGCGATTATTGTTAACTATTGCAGATCTTATAAATATGAAACGCGCTCTATAAGAATATACAATTAATAATAAAATGAAATGGTTAAGAGAAATTCAAAATATTGGTTGATATTAATGAAAATATGATAAGATAAAATAAGAAAGCTCGATAAAAACGGTATGGGAGAAAATAAAACCTTATTCGAGTTTTTCGATATCAGTAAGCTTAATTAAATACTCAAATAATATAACAAATAAAATCAGTTTACCCTAAAGAAATTTCAGCAGTCTTAATCTTAAGTGTATTTGAATTAAATTAAGATTATGGCAGGTAATTTAAACCTAAATTGAAAAAAAAGAAATAAATAAAATAAAATAAAAGTTAAGAAAGTTGAATTCAAACAGAATAATAACTATTCTAAAGCCTTAATCAAATTTAATTATTTTATTGAAACAAATATGCCAATGAATAAAATTATTTTTATTGTAATCCAAATAAAATAAATTAAAACGATATTAAGTGATATAAAATAGCATGAATTGAGCTCACAAAATATAAGATTCAAACCTAAAAGAACGAAATGAAATTAAACTAAATTCAATCCAAGCAAGTCACAACTTCTTAAAAATAAACAAGTTTAGCTAAACATATCTTAAGCAATTGTTCTAATTGGAAAACAACTGATTATCCGATTAAACATAACTCTAAGTATTTCAGTGAATTATGTTTATAAATAAAACACTACAAAACATTTTAATTTAATTAATTAACGCAAACAAATTCTGCGAATTACGAATTGCTTAATAAATAAAAAGTCTCTTCAAAGACTTGACTAAATTTAACAACTGTAAGAAGTAAATTTATGCAAAACCTAAAGTCATAGTGTGAAACATGTGCGCACACACCTACACAACCATT
This sequence comes from Eurosta solidaginis, assembly GCF_040869045.1. Lineage (NCBI taxonomy): Eukaryota > Metazoa > Arthropoda > Insecta > Diptera > Tephritidae > Eurosta > Eurosta solidaginis. The sequence continues at coordinate 213,978,298 of NC_090322.1, read as the reverse complement.
AACGTTAAAGCAATGAAAGGCAAAGCAAAAAAATTTTTTTTGTAAAAATGCGCCATGAAAAAGGAAAAACAACAAAGTTAGCAAAGTGTGATTTTAAACAGCGATACTACCTGTTGCGCCGCTAACCCAAACACACAAACCTACGTGCATATATTGGTTTGTTTCTACGACCGTTTGCCAATGTTAACTGTTCAACATTGCTGCACAACTAAAGCCGCCGACAAAAATATGTTTGTGTGTACATTAAGGTGTCCGTTATTTTTTAAATCGGTGGCATTGATGGATAGTTGAAAACAATTGAAACTGAACTCGAGAAAGATTATTATATAATTTCTTCTTTCTGCGCTTAGATATAAAAAACATTTATCAAACGTCTCGTATATACAAAGTCAGTCCCTTGGTACGTTCGTTAAATTTGTTAGCTAATAAGTCGAGTAGCTGGAGGTGGTTTTATTTTCTCGAACAAAGCTAAAATTCAATAAGAAGTTAGTTGGTTTTGTCCTTTTTATTTACTCCAAGTTTAGTGTAATAAAAATGAAAAAATCCCCAACGAAAGTTTGTTTTCACAAGGGTCTTGTTAAAAATACAGATCCTTTTTTAGTGAAGATATTACAATAGTATGCTATAACAACACACAAAAAACACCCTACCAGGCATGTTCTGCAAATGCAAAAGTATCCCAGATTTATTTTGATTTCCATCCTGAGTAATGCACAAATGTCGTGCGATAGCCATTCCGTTCGCAGGAAACAGGTTTGTTTATGTTTATAATTGTCAGAAAAACATCGCCAGACTGAAAAAGTTGACATATGTATGGGGGCGAGTTATCCCTGTGGCCGATGTCAGCTTAAATAGATTATTCTGCATGGTGTTATGATCCGATTTGTTCTCAAGGTTTTGCCTAACGTGAGTACTTATGTTAGAAAAAAATAATTAAACAATTTTTTTGGAGTTAAACGGTTTTACTGAAAACAACACTTACGTGAAGTAATAATAATACTAAAAGCTAGAAAATAATTAGGTAGGTCCTGGGTACTTCCATTACTCTCCTCACCAATCTAAGGCGTTGATCAGACATTTAAATAAAAGCGTTGGGCGCGTGAAATTTCTAAAAATGTGAGGCGTAGCATAACCTTATTAAGGTTCAGTTGGTCTTATATATGACTATCAATAGCAGTTTTACGCGTCCAACGCTTTTATTTAATTGTCTGACCAACGCCCTAGATTGATGAGGAGTGTGATGATTAGTACCTAGGACCCACCTAATTATTTTCTAGCTTTTAGTATTATTATTACTTCATGTAAGTATTGTTTTCAATTAAACCGTTTAACTTAAAACATTGCTTTTTAATTATTTTATTTTCAAGTTTTTAGTATTTATTTAATTGCCTATTATTTCTCACTCTATTTAGTTTCTTTAGCGACTCATTATTACAACGAGTTTTTCCTGACAATTTGTTACAATCTAAGTCCTTAATATGTAACTCTTACAAAGAATTTACTCGACTCTGCGCCACGTATGCTTGTCCCTCCTCCAATATTTTGATGTCATTTTTACCGGACTGTATGTAATATTTGTTCCAAATACAAGCCAAATCGGATATCATAGGTCGCTTTCTATTTATGTATTCAAATATGGACCAAATCGGACCACAAGTACGATTTTTTTGAACATATCGATCCTTGCGCCAGCTAGCGGTAATTTTTTCATAGGTCGCTTTCTATTCTTGTATGTATTATGTGTTCCAAATATGAACCAAATCGGACCACACATATGATTTTTTTTATATATTTCGATCCATGTGCCACCTATCGGAATTTTCTTTTCTTATTATTGCATTGTCGTCGGGTTCTGAACTATATTTCAAGTTTCAAGCTTGTATCTTATCGGGAAGTTACTCAAATTTCAATTACAAAATTCGTCGGCCGACCGTCCACCCTGTCAAGTCAAGCTAAATAAAACCCTTTAAAAAAGCTCAATGGGTCCTGCTCGGTATTGTTCCTGTTCATTCTGCGGAAAATGTAGCTATATAAAGCCGCCGTGGAGGTTGGTGGCGCCGCTTGAGCAAATAATAGCGGGAGTTTGGTTCTGCCTAGTAGGCTGAGACAAACCCTTGGTATGGTGTTATGTACGCGGAGTTTGAGTATATGGAGGACTCCAGCTTCAAAGAGCTGCACTGGAAATATATTTGTAGAATCAAACAGATTTAAGAGCAAATTTAATCCCTTGGTTTGATAAAAAAACCGAGTCATGTAGGCAATCAGAATCAACAGTCGTGTGAATTACCCGCTTCATCCTTACAGATTTTGCGGAAGGAGCTTGTATTTTTTCATAGTCGAGGTATGAATTCAATACCTCAACAAACAAGATTATTTAAAATAGAGAAGAATTGGAATACTGACTAATGACAGTGGGTAAATGTATATATAGTAAGTTGGCTCAATAGTTAATTCTTAAATTTTCTTTAGGAGATAGAAAGAGTTGTGTGCCTCGCTTATAAACATCTCCAAACCTTTGTGATACCATCCTTGCCGCTATCTCGTCTCTTTTGTTACTGCAAGCGTCTGTGAGTTTTGCATTTGCCTTGCGATTTGCAATAACTTCTTTTGCCCTTATGTATAAAATCAGTTTACCCTAAAGAAATTTAAGCAGTCTTAATCTTAAGTGTATTTGAATTAAATTAAGATTATGGCAGGTAATTTAAACCTAAATTGAAAAAAAAGAAATAAATAAAATAAAATAAAAGTTAAGAAAGTTGAATTCAAACAGAATAATAACTATTCTAAAGCCTTAATCAAATTTAATTATTTTATTGAAACAAATATGCCAATGAATAAAATTATTTTTATTGTAATCCAAATAAAATAAATTAAAACGATATTAAGTGATATAAAATAGCATGAATTGAGCTCACAAAATATAAGATTCAAACCTAAAAGAACGAAATGAAATTAAACTAAATTCAATCCAAGCAAGTCACAACTTCTTAAAAATAAACAAGTTTAGCTAAACATATCTTAAGCAATTGTTCTAATTGGAAAACAACTGATTATCCGATTAAACATAACTCTAAGTATTTCAGTGAATTATGTTTATAAATAAAACACTACAAAACATTTTAATTTAATTAATTAACGCAAACAAATTCTGCGAATTACGAATTGCTTAATAAATAAAAAGTCTCTTCAAAGACTTGACTAAATTTAACAACTGTAAGAAGTAAATTTATGCAAAACCTAAAGTCATAGTGTGAAACATGTGCGCACACACCTACACAACCATTAACGTTAAAGCAATGAAAGGCAAAGCAAAAAAATTTTTTTTGTAAAAATGCGCCATGAAAAAGGAAAAACAACAAAGTTAGCAAAGTGTGATTTTAAACAGCGATACTACCTGTTGCGCCGCTAACCCAAACACACAAACCTACGTGCATATATTGGTTTGTTTCTACGACCGTTTGCCAATGTTAACTGTTCAACATTGCTGCACAACTAAAGCCGCCGACAAAAATATGTTTGTGTGTACATTAAGGTGTCCGTTATTTTTTAAATCGGTGGCATTGATGGATAGTTGAAAACAATTGAAACTGAACTCGAGAAAGATTATTATATAATTTCTTCTTTCTGCGCTTAGATATAAAAAACATTTATCAAACGTCTCGTATATACAAAGTCAGTCCCTTGGTACGTTCGTTAAATTTGTTAGCTAATAAGTCGAGTAGCTGGAGGTGGTTTTATTTTCTCGAACAAAGCTAAAATTCAATAAGAAGTTAGTTGGTTTTGTCCTTTTTATTTACTCCAAGTTTAGTGTAATAAAAATGAAAAAATCCCCAACGAAAGTTTGTTTTCACAAGGGTCTTGTTAAAAATACAGATCCTTTTTTAGTGAAGATATTACAATAGTATGCTATAACAACACACAAAAAACACCCTACCAGGCATGTTCTGCAAATGCAAAAGTATCCCAGATTTATTTTGATTTCCATCCTGAGTAATGCACAAATGTCGTGCGATAGCCATTCCGTTCGCAGGAAACAGGTTTGTTTATGTTTATAATTGTGAGAAAAACATCGCCAGACTGAAAAAGTTGACATATGTATGGGGGCGAGTTATCCCTGTGGCCGATGTCAGCTTAAATAGATTATTCTGCATGGTGTTATGATCCGATTTGTTCTCAAGGTTTTGCCTAACGTGAGTACTTATGTTAGAAAAAAATAATTAAACAATTTTTTTGGAGTTAAACGGTTTTACTGAAAACAACACTTACGTGAAGTAATAATAATACTAAAAGCTAGAAAATAATTAGGTAGGTCCTGGGTACTTCCATTACTCTCCTCACCAATCTAAGGCGTTGATCAGACATTTAAATAAAAGCGTTGGGCGCGTGAAATTTCTAAAAATGTGAGGCGTAGCATAACCTTATTAAGGTTCAGTTGGTCTTATATATGACTATCAATAGCAGTTTTACGCGTCCAACGCTTTTATTTAATTGTCTGACCAACGCCCTAGATTGATGAGGAGTGTGATGATTAGTACCTAGGACCCACCTAATTATTTTCTAGCTTTTAGTATTATTATTACTTCATGTAAGTATTGTTTTCAATTAAACCGTTTAACTTAAAACATTGCTTTTTAATTATTTTATTTTCAAGTTTTTAGTATTTATTTAATTGCCTATTATTTCTCACTCTATTTAGTTTCTTTAGCGACTCATTATTACAACGAGTTTTTCCTGACAATTTGTTACAATCTAAGTCCTTAATATGTAACTCTTACAAAGAATTTACTCGACTCTGCGCCACGTATGCTTGTCCCTCCTCCAATATTTTGATGTCATTTTTACCGGACTGTATGTAATATTTGTTCCAAATACAAGCCAAATCGGATATCATAGGTCGCTTTCTATTTATGTATTCAAATATGGACCAAATCGGACCACAAGTACGATTTTTTTGAACATATCGATCCTTGCGCCAGCTAGCGGTAATTTTTTCATAGGTCGCTTTCTATTCTTGTATGTATTATGTGTTCCAAATATGAACCAAATCGGACCACACATATGATTTTTTTTATATATTTCGATCCATGTGCCACCTATCGGAATTTTCTTTTCTTATTATTGCATTGTCGTCGGGTTCTGAACTATATTTCAAGTTTCAAGCTTGTATCTTATCGGGAAGTTACTCAAATTTCAATTACAAAATTCGTCGGCCGACCGTCCACCCTGTCAAGTCAAGCTAAATAAAACCCTTTAAAAAAGCTCAATGGGTCCTGCTCGGTATTGTTCCTGTTCATTCTGCGGAAAATGTAGCTATATAAAGCCGCCGTGGAGGTTGGTGGCGCCGCTTGAGCAAATAATAGCGGGAGTTTGGTTCTGCCTAGTAGGCTGAGACAAACCCTTGGTATGGTGTTATGTACGCGGAGTTTGAGTATATGGAGGACTCCAGCTTCAAAGAGCTGCACTGGAAATATATTTGTAGAATCAAACAGATTTAAGAGCAAATTTAATCCCTTGGTTTGATAAAAAAACCGAGTCATGTAGGCAATCAGAATCAACAGTCGTGTGAATTACCCGCTTCATCCTTACAGATTTTGCGGAAGGAGCTTGTATTTTTTCATAGTCGAGGTATGAATTCAATACCTCAACAAACAAGATTATTTAAAATAGAGAAGAATTGGAATACTGACTAATGACAGTGGGTAAATGTATATATAGTAAGTTGGCTCAATAGTTAATTCTTAAATTTTCTTTAGGAGATAGAAAGAGTTGTGTGCCTCGCTTATAAACATCTCCAAACCTTTGTGATACCATCCTTGCCGCTATCTCGTCTCTTTTGTTACTGCAAGCGTCTGTGAGTTTTGCGTTTGCCTTGCGATTTGCAATAACTTCTTTTGGGAGAACATTGTAGATAGCATTTAAAAGTGCATAAATCACTACTGGATTTCTTACACCATCGGCTAACTCGATGATTTACCTGTGTGTTTACTCTGCCATCTTAAAACCAGCAACCAGTTAAATTTTTCTTAAGAATGTCGCAGTTTTGATTATACAATTAGCGGCAACAGGCCGTATTTGAAACAAATTCTGATACAGAGATTTCTCCGTTTTCGCGAGATTGACCGATTTGCACTCAGCTGACGATATGGTTAATATAAAATACAATTTTTCTCTGAGTTGCACTATTTTTTTTATTTCGAGAGTAATGGCCACCCTAATGTACATATATATTTAGTATCTACAGCTAATGAAACCAGCATGCAAGTGTATTTGAACACGTCTTGAATTTGCTCTCGAGTACTACTAGTTCAGCATAGAGCACAATCTCTACTTAGCGGTATTATAACAACAACAATAAGACAGCTAAGCTCTTAAGTAATCTTGGCTAGGCGATAAAAGTGAGATTCCAACGTAGCTCAAATACAAATACGAGTATATACACAAATGTGGCCAGGTAGAACTCTACAACACACATGAATGCATAAATAAACACACATACACATGCACACATAAATACCAACGTGTGCATATGCAAATAAAGTGGTATTAGAGTGGCGCAAAACTATTCGTTAGAGATTAAAGACATTTACCTATTTGTTGGCGATTTTTAGTGTTTTTGTACCTTTTGTAAATTGTAGTTTGTTTACAAAAAATATGGCGTTGTAGTTTAATATGCGATAATTCTATTGAATATCATAAAACAAAGTATTTTTGTATCTGAGAAATGTGCACAATTTGCGTAAGTCACGGTCAACGTAATTGTTACCGCATTGCAATACCAATTTCAAAAGTCAAATCAAACTTACACCAACAAAAGCTAAGCCGAGTTTTGTGTGTAAATATGTACATATGTAGATATATATAGAAACTTTAAGCTTAAGAATGTAGATACTGTGACTGACTGAGCTGACTTGTTGTCGGTGAAAACAGCAATTTAAAACGTGTACGAATAGTGCAACGAAAGAGAATATGAAAATATAAGAAGAGGGAAAAATAATGTAAATAAAAGTAAAAGAGAAAATAAAAGCGTAAGAAATTTCTTTGAGCGGCTTAAACGTAGCAATAAGAAAAATAACAAGTAAGGAAGGTTAAGTTCGGGTGTAGCCGAACATTACATACTCAGTTGAGAGCTATGGTGACAACATAAGGGAAAATAACCATCTAGGAAAATGAACCCTGGGAAACCCTGGAATGTGTTTGTATGACATGTGTATCCAATGAAAGTCACTAAAGAGTATTTTATGAGGGAGTGGGCCATAGTTCTATAGGTGGACGCCATTTAGGGATATAGCCATAAAGGTGGATCAGGGTTGACTCTAGAATGCGTTTGTACGATATGGGTATCAAATGAAAGGTGATAATGAGTATTTTAAAAGGGAGTAATCCTTAGTTACATAGGTGGACGCCGTTTCGAGATATCGCCATAAAGGTGGACCAGGGGTGACCCTAGAATTTGTTAGTACAATATGGGTATCAAAAGGGTACGGGAAAGTCAGATAACCTGGGCTATAGGGTCGTTCAAGCCCTATAAGTCTCCGGGCCCGGATGGAATCATTCCTGCGCAGCTTCAAAGGTCTTTGGGGATTTCCTGCCGCTGGTTGGCCATCATATATACTAACTGCCTCAGGCTTAACTATATCCCGAAGTCTTGGCACACGGTTAGGGTTATTTTCATTCCGAAGGCCGGCAGAAGCTCTCATGTATCACCTAAGGATTTCAGGCCAATCAGTCTCTCGTCGTTTCTTCTGAAGACGTTTGAGCGGTTGATTGACCTGTACCTACGGGAAAGGATACCTCGGGGGTTACTGTCGGCTTCACAACATGCGTACTGCAAGGGCAGATCGACGGAAACGGCTCTCCATTCGATTGTAAAGCAAATAGAGGGGTCCCTAGAACACAAAGAGTATGCTCTGGGTGCCTTTCTAGACATCGAGGGAGCTTTTAACAATGTCTTACCGGGGTCAATCGAAAGAGCTCTGGTGGCTTTAGGAGTCGAGGCGGCTCTGGTTGAATTTATTAGCAAACTTATATGCGGCAGAATTGTCGCAGCGGAGTGGGGAGGGGCCATAATTAAGAGGAAGGTGTGCAGGGGCACGCCACAGGGGGGTGTCCTATCTCCTCTCCTCTGGGTTGTGGTAGTCAACGAGCTTCTTGTGGAGCTGGAAGCCAATGGTTGTCGGGTGGTTGCCTATGCAGATGACCTCGCTATCCTAGTCAGAGGCAAATTTCTGGGCGCCCTGCGCGATGTTCTTCAGGGCTACCTGGATACTGTGGCTAGGTGGGCTGAATCATGTGGATTGGCGGTCAACCCGGGAAAAACGGAATTGGTCCTTTTCACAAGAAGATATAAGGTGCCCGATTTCAGAACTCCCTCGATTGCAGGGGTACCGTTGGTACTTTCTGATAGGGTTAAATATTTGGGGATTGTTTTGGACAAGAAACTGTCCTGGAGACCCAATGCGGAAGATCGGGCCAGGAAGGCCGCCATTGCCTTGTACTGCTGCAGAGGAGCTATCGGAAAGAGATGGGGACTCTCGCCAAGAATAGTACACTGGCTTTATGAGATGGTGGTCAAACCGATTCTGCTATATGGGGTGCTGGTCTGGTGGAAAGCACTGGACACGGCGAGCACCTCCAAAATGTTAGTGTCAGTGCAACGGACGGCGCTGATCGGTATCAGTGGCGCTCTCAGAACAACGCCTACCTTGGCACTGAACGTCATGCTGAACATATACCCAGTAGATATTGCGGGAAAGGCGGCCGCGGCAAGGTCGTTGGTCAGGCTTCGTGATATGGGATATAGACTTTCTGACCGCGGACACTCTAGCCTTCTTACCAGTTTCGACTTCATCCCGGACAGAACGGACTACTGTATGCCGATAACAGCTCCCTATACAACCTTCACCCCAGTTATTCCAGAGAGAGAGGATTGGGGAAGAGGAATTATCTGGGGCATGGGACCGGTTAACTTGTTCACGGATGGGTCAAAGCTGGATGGAAAGGTTGGTGGGGGGGTCTTTTGTCAAGAGCTAAATTTAAGCCGCAAGTTTAAGTTGGCTGATCACTGCAGTGTATTCCAAGCGGAAATTGCTGCGATTAAGGATGCGGTGGATGGAATGCTATCCAGTGCTACCACGGTTAGGGAATTTAACATCTACTCTGATAGCCAATCGGCTATCAAGGCCTTGAGCTCAACTACAGTGCGATCGAGGGTGGTCTGGGAGTGCCTGACCTCGCTTGCGATTGCATCGAATTATTTTACAATTAAGATTATCTGGGTCCCGGGCCATAGTGATATCCCGGGTAACTGTCAAGCGGATCTCTTAGCCCGCATCGGTACAACTGAACCGGATGAAGATGGCTGTAGGGACTTCGGGATCCCGCTGGCCACCTGTGGATTGCTCCTCCATAGCTGGGCCTCGAATCAGCTCAGCAAACGTTGGGCGGATACCACGTCTTGCAGGGTAGCAAGATCTTTCTGGCCGAAAGTGGATGGCAGGAGGTCTGCTGAAATAATTGGGTTCACTAAGGCTCACCTATCAATGGTCATTGGGGTTTTGACAGGGCACTGTCCCATGGGTATCCATGCGGTACGTCTCAATATACTGGAAACTCCATCCTGCTGCAGCTGTATGGAGGATGATGAGGTGGAATCACCAAATCACTTTATGCTTGATTGTCCAGCTTTTGCCAGAATTAGGCGAAAGTACTTCGGTCGCGACTCACTTGGATCTCCCGAGGATATATCCAAAGTTGAGATCGGTATCATTCGGAGCTTTATCGTTGCTACCCAACGATTCTCTAAGTAGCTGGATCTAGGTCACCGTTATTTTTGGTGTATGTGGTATCACAACGGACCTTCGTGTTGTCCAAGTGAGCTATCCTTATCAGGGCAGCTACCACCTAACCTATCCTATCCTATGGGTATCAAAAGAAAGGTGTTAATGAGTATTTTAAAAGGGAGTAATCCTTAGTTCCATAGGTGCACGCCGTTTCGAGATATCGCCACAAAGGTGGCCAGGGGTGACCCTAGAATTTGTCTGTACAATATGGGCATCAAACCAATGGTGTTAGTGAGTATTTTAAAAGGGAGTGGGCTTTAGTTCTATAGGTGGACGCCGTTTCGAAATATCGCCATAAAGGTGGACCAGGGGTGACTCTAGAATGTGTTTGTACGATATGGGTATCAAATTAAAGGTATTAATGAGAGTTTTAAAAGGGAGTGGCGGTAGTTGTATATGTGAAGGCGTTTTCCAGATATCGACCAAAATGTGGACCAGGGTGACCCAGAACATCATCTGTTGGATACCGCTAATTTATTTATATATGTAATACCTGTCAAGATTTTAAGGGGTTTTTTTTTCGCCCTGCAGAACTTTTTCATTTTCTTCTACTTAATATGGTAGGTGTCACAACAATTATATACAGTTTTTTCTAAAGTTATATTTCGCGTCAATAAACCAATCCAATTACCTCACCATGTTTCATCCCTTTTTTCGTATTTGGTATAGAATTATGGCATTTTTTTAATTTTTCGTAATTTTCGATATCGAAAAAGTGGGCGTGGTCATTGTCGGATTTCGTTCATTTTTCATACCAAGATAAAGTGAGTTCAAGTAAGTACGTGAACTAAGTTCATTAAAGATATGTCGATTTTTGCTCAAGTTATCGTGTTAACGGCCATGCGGAAGGACAGAAGAACGACTGTGTATAAAAACAGGGCGTGGCATCAACCGATTTCGCCCGTTTTAACAGAAAACAGTTAGCATCATAAAATCTATGCCCCTACCAAATTTCAAAAGGATTGGTTTATTTTTGTTCGACTTATGGCGTTAAAAGTATCCTAGACAAATTAAATGAAAAAGGGCGGAGTCACGCCCATTTTGAAATTTTCTTTTATTTTTGAATTTTGTTGCACCATATCATTACTGGAGTTGAATGTTGACATAATTTACTTATATACTGTAAAGATATTAAATTTTTTGTTAAAATTTTACTTTAAAAAAATTTTTTTTTTAAAAGTGGGCGTGGTCCTTCTCCGATTTTGCTAATTTTTATTAGGCGTACATATAGTAATAGGAGTAACGTCCCTGCCAAATTTCATCATGATATCTTCAACGACTGACAAATTACAGCCTGCAAAAGTTTTAAATTACCTTCTTTTAAAAGTGGGCGGTGCCACGCCCATTATCCAAAATTTTACTAATTTTCTATTCTGCGTCATAAATTCAACTCATTTACCAAGTTTCGTCGCTTTATCTGTATTTGGTAATGAATTATCGCACTTTTTCGGTTTTTCGAAATTTTCGATATCGAAAAAGTGGGCGTGGTTATAGTCCGATATCGTTCATTTTAAATAGCGATCTGAGATGAGTGCTCAGGAACTTACATACCAAATTTCATCAAGATACCTCAAAATTTACTCAAGTTATAGTGTTAACGGACGGACGGACGGACGGACATGGCTCAATCAAATTTGTTTTCGATCCTGATTATTTTTATATATGGAAGCCTATATCTAACTCGATTCCTTTATATATGTACAACCAACCGTTATCCAATCAAACTTAATATACTCTGTGAGCTCTGCTCAACTGAGTATAAAAAATAGATAAAATAAAAGTATGGCATTTTTTCTGTGAAAAAAATTAAAAAAAAAAAAAACAAGTAAGGGTGTCTAAGTTCTGATGTCACCGAATATTATATACACAGCGTAATTCAGATAAATTACTTTTCAAATCCTAAAATAAAATAAGTCAGTTTTCTAATCCTAATATATTCAACACAAACTATTCCCAAGAAAGTAAGGGAGTCTAATTTCAGGTGTAACTATAAGATATACCTTATTATTCTATTCTACAATCGTTTTAAAAATCTTTTATATAAAAGTGAACGTGGTCCTTAACCAACGCCGCTCATTTCTACAGAAATATTTCCTGCTGTAAAGAAAGTATGTACTCCCACTTTTAAAAGTCTTTTATATAAATGGGGGCGTGGTCTTAAACCGATCCCGTACATTTTTACTAGAAATATTTCCTGCTATAAGGAAAATATGTGTACCTTAACTATTACGATCCGGTAATTTTTCTTCAAGTTATGGCTCCCGAAACACAGAAAATTGCTTAGTCGTAAAAGGGGCGGTGCAACACCCATTTTCAAAAATGTTTTCCCATTTCTTGTTATAATTCTACTAGAAATATAATTGATATGCGGCTCTTTCTTGCAAAGATATACCTTATTTTATTCGTCCACGACCCTTTTAGAGATCTTTTATGTAAATGTGGGCGTGGTTCTTAACCGATTTCGTTAATTTTTTTCCACCATTCCTTATAGTAAATGCACCCTCTTTGCCGAATTTTGTTATGATAGGTGCAACGGTTTGTGAATATGCTGTGTAAAATTGATTTGATCACAACTGGGTGGTGCCTCTCCCATTAAATTTTTTTTCATATGTTTATCAAAAGTCTAAATATCAATCCACACATCAAATTTCAACATTCTTGATGTTTTATTTACTGAATAATCAGGTGTTTTGTGTTTTCCAAAATGTTAGGTAGGCGTGGTTATCATTAGATTTCGCTCATTTTAAATAGCGATGGGAGATTAGTGCCAAGGAACCAATATACTTAATTTCAATATTCAATATTTACTCAAGTTATCGTGTGCACAGACAGACGGACGGACGGACATTCTGAGCATTTTGATATATGGAAGCCTTTATTTATAACGATTAGTTTATGCCGCTACCATCAACCGTTAAGTTACCAAAGTTAATATAATATGTGTGCAAATCACGCTGAGTATAAAAAAAACAACCTAAATAACATCTTAACAGCGGGGAAAAGTGTCGAAAAACGTTCACAACGTGACTGCTGACCGGTTTATTTAAGCATATTTTTGTATTTGTTTGTAGGTGCTTTATTTATTTGATGCCCACTAATGCTAAAACTGTAACACAAACTTTGACCTAAAAGGGGCTAAGTCAAAAATTTTAACTTTTGATGTTTTGCATACTATAAGACTGCTTCATTCAACCACATCCAATCTGAATAGTCCATATGATAATAGCGCTGCTAACACAGAGTGAACCAGGGATATACTGGGAATGGGATTAGGACTGAGTTAGGACTGGGACTGAGACTGGGACTGGGACTGGTACTCGGAATGGGACCGGAACAAAATACTACCACCCTCTGGGACTGGCAATAAGGGGTGGAGAAGAATGAGAAGAACTAGAGAGAAGATAAAAGAGGGGAGATACTCAGAAAGAGATAGAATGAGACGAAGATAGAGAGTTAGGATAGATGATGCGAAAATGAAGTGAGGGAAAAGATGTTGAGGGAACCAGAGACGCAGAAATAGAAATGCAGAGGGAGGAGTGAATAAAAGGATTAAGAAAAAGTGAAGAGGAGGGGGGCAGAGTAAGTAGAAAAAAAACGTCTTAAAATGTATACAGATAGACCAAACCTAGAGCAGAACAACGTCTGCCAGGTCTGCTAGTACACGATATGAACTAAAAAGCCCTTATAACGAATGAGAAAGCCAGTCGGGGCCCGTATTATGTTATACGATAACGGATCGAAAACAAATTTCACTCAAACGATAAATTTGAAACTGGCAAACTATTTATGAAAATGATAATACATTATGGATCTAATTAGTACACGAGATCACTATTGCTATTTCTTTTTGCTGCTTGCTTTACTTTTGCTGCTGTTATTATTTTGATTACCTACTGTTGGCGGGTATTATAGAGTTTTCTTTTCTGTTGATTCTTTACATTGTTTGTAGTTTTTTTATACTCTGCTGAGCAGAGCTCACAGAGTATATTAATTTTGTTCGCATAACGGTACCCCGTAACGGCATAAACTAACCGAAATAAATATAAACTTTTACATAACAAAATGATCTGCGCGAAAAAATAAATTCATTTAGCCATGTCCGTCCGTCCGTCCGTCCGTGAATACGATAACTTGAGTAAATTTTGAGGTATCTTAATGAAATTAGGTATGTAAGTTCCTGGGCACTCATCTCAGATCGTTATTTAAAATAAACGAAATCGGACTATAACCACGTCCACTTTTACGATATCGAAAATTTCGAAAAACCGAAAAAGTGCGATAATTCATTACCACAGACGGTTAAAGCGATGAAACTTGGTAGGTGGGTTGATCTTATGACGCAGAATACAATTTGCCAGTCGTTGAAGATATCACGATGAAATTTGGCAGGAAGGTTACTCCTATTACTATATGTAGGCCCACTTTTTAAAAAAAAATTTTAAAAGTCAAATTTTAACAAAAAATTGAATATCTTTACAGTATATAAGTAAATTATGTCAATATTTAACTCCAGTAATGATATGGTGCAACACAATACGAAAATAAAATTGAATTTCGAAATCGGTGTGGCTCCGCCATTTTTCATTTCATTTGTCTAGAAAACTTTTAATGTCATAATCCTTATGAAATTTTGGTGAGCGCATAGCTTCTATACCGATAACTGGTCTCCTATGAAAATGGGCGAAATTGGTTGAAACCACGCCCAGTTTTTATACTCAGTCGACCGTTTGTCCTTCCGCTCGGCCGTTAACACGATAACTTGAGCAATTGATATATCTTTACTAAACTTAGTTCACGTACTTATCTAAACTCACTTTATCTTGGTATTAGAAATGGGAGAAATCCGACTATGACCACGCCCACTTTTTCGATATCGAATATTTCGAAAAATGAAGAAAATGCCATAATTTTATACTAAATACGAAAAGGGATGGAACATGGTGATTGGATTGGTTTTTTGATGCAAAATATAAGTTTGGGTAAAACTTTGTGAAATGAGTGTGACACCGACCATATTAAGTAGAAGAAAATGCAAAAATCCTGCGAAGCGAAAACAAAAGCCCTTGGAATCATTACAGGAATACTGTTCGTGGTATTACATATATAAATAAATAAGCGGTACCCGACAGATGATGTTCTGGGTCACCCTGGTCCACATTTTGGTCGATATCTCGAAAACGCCTTCACATATACAGCTAAGGGCCACTCCCTTTTAAAACCCTCACTAATACCTCTAATTTGATACCCATATCGTACAAACACATTCTAGTGTCACCAGTGGTCCACCTTTATAGCGATATCTCGAAAAGAAACTAAAGAACTATGGCCGACTCCCTTTTAAAATACTCATTAATACCATTATATTTTCCCTTGTTTTGTCTCCAAAGCTCTCAGGTGCTCGGGTTACACCCGAACTTAGTTTTCCTTACTTGTTTTACTTTTGCTGCTGTTACTATTTTGATTATCTACTGTTGGTGGTTATTATACAGTTTTCTTTTCTGATGATTCTTTACATTGTTTGAACTGTTTTTTTTTCGATGAATTTTTAGACTCACATTTTAATGTTGAGCTTATATTACGTTAGTTCAAACAGAGAACACGAAAAAAAAAGTTTGAAAAAAAACCTTAGGCAGTAACCACACTAAATCGTCTCAGCGATAGAGCGAAAAAATTTGACAAAAGGAAATATATTCACTGTGAAAGATCGGAAAATTTCAAAAATAACATGTTCTATAGAATTGTTTCCTTAGATTTACTAAAACAAACTCGAATTCATAAAACCGGTGTACATAAAAATGTAGTCACTGTTCAATAAATTCTTAAACGCAAATAAATATACTAAAGCATATGAGACTAAAAATACTAATAAAGAATTAAGAAAAGTACTATGCGATCCACATCAGAAAAATCAAACGAAAATTGCCTACAAAGATGAATAAAAAAATCTCAGAAGTGTATAAAAGAAGTGAAATTTTAAATTTAATTAAGTGCCTTAAGTGGTTGGAAAAAACATGTATGAAACATTTCCCACATTGTTGTAAACAACAGCAAGATTACAAAATGAATGATTATAATATTAAACAACCGCCAATTGCTGCATGCAGAATATCTGCGCTTTTACACAAAAACAACAGCAACAACAACACCAAAAGTTCCAAAAGTTTACAAGCAATAATGTCAGTAAAATGCAACAACAATGCCTTATTTCAACTTTATTCATATGCAAGTTTATTGATCTTGCTTTGCCTAAGCATTTCACACAGCATTCCACAAAGTTGTGCCTTCAATTTGGAGAATCGCTTGCCGATCGTTAAATATGGACCACATTCTGATACATATTTTGGCTATTCGGTTGCAACGCATACGGTGGGCGAATATAATTGGCCGAATAATACAAAATGGTAAGTGGAAATACTTTTAAGCTATATTTAAACAGATAAGAAAGAGAGGGGAATTCTAAAAAATTTGTGTGAACATCTTTGCTCGCGGTATTGGGGAATACTGAATGTAAGCGCAAAATGCTAAAGGTAAGCGTAAGCGTAGTCTTTGTAACTGGCATGCAATATTGGGGATATATGTAGAATGTAAATGCAACCATAGTGTGTGCTATTGGTATGCTGTATGGAGTAAAACAGAAGGTAAGCGTAAGTGTAGTCCCTACTACGTGGTAAAGTAGATATCAGCGAAGTCTGATAGTACATCGAGGCAAGGAAAGGAGCGAAAAAGAAAGAAAAAGGAAGGAATGGAAATGTAAGAAAAAGAAAAGAAAATAAATCAGAGGGAAAAAGGGAAGAAGATGAGAGGAAGCGGAAGCAAAGATAAAAAATAAAAAAAAGGAAAGCAAAATGTAAGGAAATGAGGGGAAAGGAAGAAAAAGGAAAGGAATGAAAGAAAAGAAAAGAAAAGTAAAGAAAAGAAACGAAAAGAAAAGAAAAGAAAAGAAAAAAGAACACAAGGAAAATAAAATAAAAGAATAGATAAGAAAGGCAAAGAGAAGAAAAGAAAAGTAAAAAAAGAAACGAAAAGAAAAGAAAAGAAAAGAAAAGAAAAGAAAAGAGAAGAGAAGAAAATAAAAGAGAGGGAAAGGAAAGAAAAAGAAAAAAAAGAAAAGAAAAGAATATAAAAGAAAGTAAAAGAAAGGAAAATATAAAAGGGAAATGTCTATTGTAGGTGTGTTATCAAGCGATCAATTTGTTATCGATGTATTACTAATTTGACATTGATTGCAAAGGATATGTTATCGATTGAGTTATCTATGAGTTATCGATTTTTACTCGACGAGGTATTGGTTTTCTATCGAAAATTATCGATTTATGTTTGTTTGTTTTAATGGTGCGTTCAATTTATACTTATTATTAAGAATTCATAAGCTTAACACCGGCTTATAATAATTGAATATTCAATTATTATGTTTTTCTAAGAGAAACTGAAAAAAAGAAAGAAACATTTACCGGCATATTGCGATGGTACCATTTAGAAAACCGCCACGAATTCATCGTCAGCAAAACAAATCTACATACACACAAATTTATAGAGGAAGAATGTCTAAGTTGTATTGTTAGTGTAGAAATAAGATAAACTGAATTGAGCAAGGAGACAAATACAAGCAAGATAGCTTAGTGGTTAAAGCAACTGCAGTTTCACAGTGTGATTCGCGGTTCGAATCTCGGTGAAACCTTCGATAATATTATGAAATTGCCTGACGATGAATTCGTGGCGGTTTTGGAAATGGTACCATCGCAATATGCCAGTAAATGTTTCTTTCTTTCTTTTCAGTTTCTCTTATAAAAACATAATAATTGAACATTTTTTAAAAATTATTATATAAATTTATTAAATTATTCGAGCTTATAAAATAATTGCATGATAATTGAATATTCAATTATTATAAGACGGTGTTAAGTTCACGAATTCTTAATAATAATTATTAATTTATATCGAAGAGTTATCGATTATTTGTACAAAAGTTGTTTATAGGAGGTTCCATGATGAAGTGACTCTATCAAAAAACTATTGATTTTCCGTAAAGTTATCTATTTATTATCGAAAAATTGTTAGTTTATAAAAAAGTTTTTGGCATTTGTCACGGGTGTCGCTGTGGTGTGGTGGTAGCGTGCTCGGCCTACCACACCAATGATCTTGCGTTAACAAAGAATCATGAAAATTTTAGAAACAAATTCTTTCAATTAGAAGAAAGTTTTTCTAAGCGGGGTCGCCCCTCGGCAGTAATTTGGAAACCACTTCAAGTTTATTTTTGCAACAAAATGCTTCTCAGTTAAAACTCGTCGAAAACATGCCGATAAGAAGTCAATAAGAGGCCGATGGACCGGCGATAACAAGATGGAACAAACCTATGTCTTAACGATAGTAATTCGCTTACTCATCGAACGTTACGAATACTTGATAATCAAGCCTTTTTTACTGCAAATTAATACAATCGTTGTCGAAACAGCCACCTTCAGCAACAGGAGAGCATGGACAACAATTGGCCAGCCAGCAATGGTGTACCGTTGGCTTTAAGTGAGTGCCTTGGAGAAGTCAATGCAATTCAAAGCATGGTGTGCCAATTTTTGCTTTATACTATCGCAAATGTTTTGGTTGTTTGACTTAGTGGTCCGAAGGCACCCGATGGGAACTTTACATTGTAAAAGATTGTTATAAAACCACGTGCCAATTTTTGCTAAACTTGAATCCACCTTAGAACAAAGTCCGGAGTATAAAAAGGGCATCACTATGTTAGTAAAAAAATCATAAACTCTTTTAAAATTAAACAAAAAACTACTGTATTTGGCCTTAACTTTTAGTTAGTTATTATCATAAAAGCACATACTTTTTTGGAACCAGTTTTTTAGCATTACAACGAAAATGTACCACTTCCACACTTAAGTCAAAACAAATTTTCTTAAACAACTCAATTCATTTATGCAAATGAAGTAAACAAACGACAAAATTATACATAATTTGCTTTGGAATGATGCAACAACAGTTACTTCAGCTGAATCAATAAAAAAAAAAAACAAAAAACAAAAAAAAAAAACCGCACAAAGACTTAAAGCAAATTGTCACTGTACTAAAAGAGTGCATTTATTTTTATATTAATCTGCATATTTGTTTTTGTCATATGTATGCATGTATGTGTCATCATTAAATCAACCAATTAAAAAAAAATAATTCGTTAAAAAAAAACGCAGATTTCAGCGAAAATATTTCCAGCTATCTTATTCTTGCAAATTATTTGCCTTCAACAAAAAGTTCAACTCATATTTTTACAAGAATATTTATATTTTTATTTTTTTCTTAATCTGCAATTAGCGCTGTGAGGATGCAAACGACAAAAAAGATTAAATTTCGAATGCAGTGGAAGGTATTTTTCGAACAGCCGCAAAGAAGGAAACATTTATAACGTACATGTTATAAAATGTTGCATTTATTTTGTCTGATTGCTCGCCATAAGCTTATTGTTTCTCCCCATTGAAAATCCAATAACAATTTTTTTGGCAAAAAACCAGAAAAATAAAATTTTTCAATTATTTTATTTTATTTATTTTTATTATTTTATTATTTTAGCAGCATTTGAAGTGCTGAGTAAATTGTATTTTAATAAACAGTAATGCCAAAGGAAATTGACTTAAGTAGAGTACTGATAATGAACAAAAGTAGCTCTAGGCTGTAATCTTTTGTGGTTGAGTTGCAAAAAAAAAACGACAAGTCTATGGCAAATCTACTAATATCCCCGCTGTTAATAAATAAAGTAACATCGCGCAAACATACGTCGAAAGATCAGCTAACAGAGTGCTAGCTATTATTTCATTATTATTTGAAACTTTTAGCATAATTTTGATATATTATTTTCGCTAATATTGCGAAGTATCTATATAAGAGCAAAAACTCGGAGTTATTTTTATTGAAAAAAACGATGGTAAATTCTTTCGGCTAAAATCCATGTTGAGATGGAATTTATCATTATTAAATCCCGTATAGGTTGCAACCCTTAAAAGAGTGCCTGTAATGCATTTCAAAATTTCATTAAAACAAGTAAAGGTGTCTAAATTCGGGTGTAACCGAACATTATATACTCAGCGTGAGCTTTAATTGTACATTTTTTCAGATAAATTACTTTTCTACATAACACGTGGCACCGCCCGTTTAAAAAAAAAAAAATCTCCCCATTTCCTCTTACAATAAAACTTGATAAGTGAAACTTGTTTTATATCTAAGTTGCCGTGGTCTTTAACCGATCCCGTCTCTTTTCCTAGAAATATTTCCTGCTATAGGGAAAAATTTGTGTACCAAATTTTATTACGATCCGTTAATTTTTCTTCGAGTTATGGCTCCCGAAACATAGAAAATTGCTACGCCCATTTTTTAAAATTTGAAGTTTTTCCTATTGATTGTTATAAATACACTTTGGAAAATGAAATACCATTGATATTTTTCTTTTCTTGTTTGCAAAGATATAGCTTATGTTAGTCGTCCACGACCCTTTTAAAAATCTTTTATATAAAAGTGGACGTGGTCCTTAACCGATTTCGTAAATTTTTCTTGAAAGCATTCCTTGTAGTAAAGGCAACCTCGCTGCCAAAATTTTGATACGATAGGTTTAACAATTTTTAATTTATGATTAATAATATTTGTAAAATTGTTTTTGTCGCAAGTGGACGATGCCACGCCCATTTAAAAAAATTTGTTTCATCATTTTTTATCAAGAGTCTCAATATCAGTCCACACGTCAAATTTCAATATTCTAGGTGTATTATTTACTAAATAATCAGGTTTGTGTTTTTCAAAATGTTATATATGTAAAAAGTGGGCGTGGTTATTATCCGATTTCAGTACCAACCTATTCTGGGTACAGATAAGCTCGTGTACCAAATTTTGTGAAGATATCTAAATATTTACTCAAGTTATCGTGTTAACGGACAGACGGACATGGCTCAGTCAAATTTTTTTTCGATACTGATGATTTTGATATATGGAAGTCTATATCTATATCGATTCCTTTATACCTGTATAACCAACCGTTATCCAATCAAAGCTAATATACTCTGTGGACAAAGCACACTGAGTATAAAAATATATTTTAAAATTAGTTGGCAACCCTTATCAATAACAATGGGTCGCCCTATGACGCAGTAAAACCAAAATATTTGATTTATAATCCTGTCATTAATTTTGAATTAGTATCGAGGGAAAATTATTGGTAGTATTTTACTACTACTGTTTTGCTACTTTTTTACTACCTTAGTAAGGTATAAGATGAGAGTAATAATAAAGCTAATGGTTTGAGACAAACTAGTAAAAAGAGGAGAAGATTAAGAGTAAGGATAATATTACAGTAATAGCAAGAGTAAGACTTGGAAAGTGCAAAAGCTGGAAGGGTAGGAGGAAAATTTGCAAAATTTACGGAAGAATGAATCAGTATATTTAGGTCAGACGTCGGCGAAATGAAAATACAGATGTGTTAGTGAGAGCGCGATGATCGCGCACATCATTTGGTGTATCGTTTTGCGTTGTTCATTCGCTTCTTAGCAAGCAAGAAGACTAAAGGGTTCATTATTATTTTTTCAATTTTGCCAATTCTATTCTGTAAACTAATGGTTTATCCTAAGATACGTTTTTTTTTGCAGAATATACAAGCCCTAAATACATATTTTAAGATGTACTCCTAATATACATATGGACAGCATTCGTCAACATAGCGAGCGGTGCACACAATCGATGTTGCTGCGCCAAATGCTCAGCGACTACTAAACTAGAGAGAATAGGAATACCTGTGAATTGAGTGTGCACAATTGTTCCACTATTTGCCGACGTCTGCTTTATATGTAGTAGCTGTTTATGCCCACTCTTCTGTTCCACTCAGAATTGTTGCTGTAAAATTCTCGACAGTGATTTCGTCGACTCTTTGCTCGAGCATTTGTCGGTTCTGACTCAATCGCAAGCATTTGAAGAAGACCTGTTCAGCATCGTTCTCCTCTGCATTGCCGTGAACGCGCTTCGAATCTTCGGCCTTTTTAGCTATACATTTATTTTTTGAAGTACCCATGCCCAGAGAGAATTTGGGTTACATAGTAATTTACCTCATCCAAGCATCTGCTTCTCCATGCAGCAACACCTGTGATTAGTTTCGCCGTGCCTCTGCCCCGATGTTCATTTTCTCATCGTTCACCATCGCCACAGCCTAAGCATATATTCCCTGCTATCTTTGCGAACGTTTAGCAGTTTTCTTTTTTGATTCCCATAACAATTTTCTTTCCAGCGCTTATAGATCGATCGGTGATTGTTCCAGTAACTACTTGTACTGCTTGTCCTGAAAGCGGGCGCTACTCTCAGAGCTGCTGTTAGCTGTACAGACGTTGGAAGCTAACGGCGATACTTCTTCTAAAGTTTAGTCGCCCACAGTTTGAAGCAGTACAATAACGAGGATGGGGTAGTATCCATCAGCAGATTTCTTTTGCTTTATACTGGTCTTTCGATATTTACCATCAACCTGCTTAGCATCGATACCTCTTCAGATGGCTTCACAGCCGCAGGGCCAATCTGAGCCCAGAGTGTTAGTCGGGAATTTAACATTCCTCGTAATTTGTTGACTACTTACTTTTGTGTTGTATTTCCGGGCAGTTTTCAAAGCTAACTTCTAGCGGTATACGTTTTTTTTGTTAAGAGTATCAACTCTGCCTATTCTCCCTTTTGGGATGTAATGAAAGGGGCAATGTTATTCGACTAGGAATGTATCGTCGTGCATTTCGAGACTTTTTTATCATAGCTGACATTCCATAGGCCCGGGCCGAGAGTAATACTAACTTGGGGTCACAGATTTATTGAAAGTCCAAAGACAGCAAAATTTTAAGGGCTTTTATTTTATACAACTTTTTTTTTCAAACATATGGAAATATGTGACCCGGTCTATGAAAAGGTGGCTTATGACTCAAAAAATAAATTGCGAGAAACAGCTGTTAAAGATAAATAATGCATTTCTTCAGGACGTTTATGCTCTTCTTTTTTTTGAGTCATAATCCACCTTTTCATAGACCGGGTCACATATATTGATAGAAGCAAAACAACCATCGCATAAAATTCAACTGAGTTCACGAAAGCTCAGACAACGAATAGGCGAACTAATGACATCATTATTCAGTATTTACATAAATACGCTACAGCTCAATATGTTTACAAAAATAGTTTTTGTTTATATTCCTCTAAGTATACACTCAACTATGTACGTACAAAATATGATTACCAAAAATAAAATAACAATAGTTTTGCTCATAAGATAAAAACAGAAACGTCAGACGACTACTATGATACGCCCTAAAAATTACGTATTTTGTTTGTTGATTACTCATATAAACGAAACAAAATGTATCGGTGGCTACGAACTCCCTACAATTATAGTTAACTCGCATAACTACAGTATTGTGCAAAATAGATACAAATAAATGTTTATAAGCCGAAGTAAAGAGTACACGAGACCAGCTCTTGAAATTACAGTCCTTAGCAAAATAAAACTAGTATTTCTAAATCAGGTTCGGTATATTCTTAACTAGCTATTGTGACGAATATTAGCTATGGGATTCAAGGGGTTGTGTAGCGCAATATATAGCTTCTCCAACCCAATTGTCAACCTCACCTTCGAGCGGCGAATCCCGTTTCACTAACAGACGAGGCTCTGGCGACCCCAAGCTCCTCATGGAACTTGGGGTGGGGAGGGAGGGATGGCCAGAAGGTTCAATGTGGCCATATAAATCGTTCCCGAGATGGTCGGGCCAGCACCTTAATGGTGCTGTGTTACCAGAGCGTATCGGATCTGTATCCGACAAAGGACCATCACATCGATAACACTCTCCAAAGCCTTCGGGGAGTAACCTAATCGCTACAACAACAATAACACGAATATTAGCATCACTATGCTGTCAGTAAATAATCACAACAGCAAAAGCAGCAAGCAGACACATGTAAAGGGCAACGAAAAATATTCCTCGAAGCGAGGAGATATTTCATATACATATATGTAGCCGGCAGCAATAGCAGAACTTGTTACTCACACATACACACGCATTTAGCTGGAAGAAAAACAAAAACTGCAGATATACATGTATATAGCTAAATAACCAAGCATGAGATACAACTGTTCTAGAAGGCATGTTCGTGTAACGTCTAAACCTTAGGAGAAATGGGCAAACGAGGTAACTGAGAGTATAAAACCAGCGCAAGCTGAGGAATCAGTAATTAGTTTGATTAAAAGACGTCATTAGTGAAGGATAATTGTTATTGTGAAGTACTACTCCCAAAGTAGTCTAAATAAAGACCATTTTGCAATAGTGAATATTGGAGTTATTTAATCGACAGCAATTCGAACGATAACAGAAAGTGCAAAATAATCGGAATCCCCCAAAATTCGTAACACTATGAAAGCCATATGGGTACGTGTTTTCCACAATACTGCATATATGCGTTTCTTTTTAGGGGATATTCTTAAAATATCTATGTGCATTAGCGAGAGTCACTAAAAAGTTGAATATATGCCCCCGGGTGCGAATACTTAATTAGTGGAGATATCAAAAACTAATATAATTTTTTTTTTCAGCACCCTGTAAAAACAACGAAATTAGACTTTGCTTTGACCATGGATTTCAATGAGTGCTATATTATTGTAAAAGTATTCATGCAGGGCAAAATTCGTACGAAGAAGTCATCAACCTACTTAGCTTTTATCGAAATTTTCCCAAAACCGGAACCCCTTGTTTGAGGCCTTTTTAAACAAAAAATTAAGAATAAAGTATGCATGGATTCACATATCGTTAGTAAGTCGTTATGTTAGTAAAACAAGAAAGGAAGGCTAAGTTCGGGTGTAACCGAACATTACATACTCAGATGAGAGCTTTGGAGACAAAGTAAAGGAAAATCACCATGTAGGAAAATGAATCTAAGGTAACCCTGGAATGTGTTTGCATGACATGGGTATCAAATAGGAGGTATTAAAGAGTATTTTAAAAGGCCATAATTATATAGGTGGACGACATTTCGGGATATCGCCATAAAGGTGGACCAGGGGTGACAGTAGAATGTGTTTGTACGATATGGGAATCAAATGAAAGGTGCTAATGAGTATTTTAATAGGAAGTGGGCCTTAGTTCTATAGGTGGACGCCTTTTCGATATATCGCCATAAAGGTGGAACAAGGGTGTTAATGATTATTTAAAAGGCAGTGGGCCTTAGTTCCAGGGGTGACTTTAAAATGTGTTTGTACGATATGGGTATCAAATTAAAGGTATTAATGAGGGTTTTAAAAGGGAGTGGCCCTTAGTTGTACATATATGTGAAGGTATTTTCGAGATATCGACCAAAATGTGGACAAGGGTGACCCAGAACATCATCTGTCGGGTACCGCTAATTTATTTATATATGTAATACCACGAACAGTAATCCTGGCAAGATTCCAAGGGCTTCTGATTTCGCCCTGCAGAACTTTTTCATTTTCTTCTACTTAATATGGTAGATGTCACACCAATTTTACAAAGTTTTTTCAAAATTTATATTTTGCGTCAATAAACCAATTCAATTACCATGTTTCATCCCTTTTTTTGTATTTGGTATAGAATTATGGCATTTTTTTTTTCATTTTTCGTAATTTTCGATATCGAAAAGGTGGGCGTGGTCATAGTCGGATTACGGCCATTTTTTATACCAATACAAAGTGAGTTCAGATAAGTACGTGAACTGAGTTTAATAAAGATATCTCGATTTTGCTCAAGTTATTGTGTTAGCGGCCGAGCGGCAGGACAGACGGTCGACTGTGTATAAAAATTGGGCGTGGCTTCAACTGATTTCGCCCTTTTTCACAGAAAACAGTTACCGTCCTAGAATATATGCCCCTACCAAATTTCACAAGGATTAGTAATTTTTTGTTCGACTTATGGCATTAAAAGTATTCTAGACAAATTAAATGAAAAAGGGCGGAGCCATGCCTATTTTGAAATTTCCTTTTAGTTTTGTATTTTGTTGCACCATATCATTACTGGAGTTGAATTTTGACATAATTTACTTATATACTGTAAAGATATTAAATTTTTTGTTAAAATTATATTTAAAAAAAATTTTTTTAAAGTGGGCGTGTTCCGATTTTGCTAATTTTTATTTAGCACATATATAGTAATAGTAGTAACGCTGCCAAATTACATCATGATATCTTCAACGACTGCCAAATTACAGCTTGCAAAACTTCTAAATTACCATCTTTTAAAAGTGGGCGCTGCCACGCCCATTTTCCAAAATTTTACGAATTTTCAATTTTGTGTCATAAGGTCAACCCACCTAGCAAGTTTCAACGCTTTATCCGTCTTTGGTAATGAATTATCGCATTTTTTCGGTTTTTCGAAATTTTCGATATCGAAAAGATGGGCGTTATAGTCCGATATCGTTCATTTTAAATAGCGATCTGAGATGAGCGCCCAGGAACCTACTTACCGAGTTTCACCAAGATACCTCAAAATTTACTGAAGTTATCGTGTTAACGGACAGACCGACGGACGGACATGGCTCAATCAAATTTTTTTTCGATACTGATATTTTTGATATATGGGAGTCTATATCTTTCTCGATTCCGACCTACCTTTATCCGATCAAAGTTAATATACTCTGTGTGCAAAGCACGCTGAGTATAAAAATACTATCTTTTTAGTGGTTACCACAGTTGAAAAGTGAAAATCGAAAATTGATTATAGATAACACTTAGAAAGCCCCAATTTCGGTACTTTTGAAGGGTGCCGAACATTTTTTTTTTTATATTTTTGACTCTTCCCCAGGAAGGAACATTTTCAACATTATTTTACTACATATATCGTGATTCGCCTTTATATCATACTAATATGCATTGTGTATACAATGATTGTGTATACAATTTTGGATATTTTCGATTAATCTGTAGGCAGCAATCTAAAAGTTTTGTGTAATGTTAGAAAATATGTTTGCTATACAAATCGTGCTCAGTACCTACTTACATGTGTGCAAAAATTATATTGCTGTTCATAGACATAACTAAAAAAAATGTATGCGATTTCAAAATTTTCTTCATACGCTTTAACAGAATATAATAAGAAACTGGAAACTAAAGAAAATTGTATTACAGCAACGAACAGAAAAATAGCAGTGGGAAATTTATACAATTTCGTCAATTAAATTCTTCCCTTTTTCGATATCTTAATTTAACACTTCCATGAATTTTATAACTGACACTAAGCAAACCAAACTGAAAATTGGTTTCGAAAAAAATAAGAGAACTCGGAAAAATTTTATGAAAATTTCGAAATTTGTTTGGATAATTTTTTTAATACGCAGGTTTATAGCCCAATCCGATTTACCCTAACAAAGTACAAGTTTTAGGTCTCTCAAAATTGGCATAGCTTTTTGGAATATTTTTTTGAAGGGCGTTTTAGATTCTAAAATTTTTATACATTTGTTAAGTGGAAACACTAACAAAGGATAATTACATAATTTCAAATGAATGGCTACCTGGTAAAGCTTTGTCTACGACAACACCTTAATTATGAAGGTTAGAGTGTGGTATATTTCCTACAAACGAAATATCAACAAGAAGCAGTTCCAGAAAGACTGGCGCAGATAAAATGGAAAGTTATAGAGACCCTACCCTACCCTAAACCCTACAATTTTGTTTAAATAAAATGTAAGTTAAAACGTTGTAGGGTAAAACATGACCGCACCAATAATACTCTTTGTTGAAATACAACCCAAAATACCTTTCGGATCATTCTCATTTACTTTTTTGAAAAAGTTAACGAGGTAGCAACCTTACAAAATCATCCTCATTAGTAATACCGGGCGGCCGTCGTAGTGAGGTGATAGCCTGCTTCTTCTACCACACCGAAGTTTCTGGGTTGAATTTCCGGGCAAAGCAACATCTAACATTTAAAAAACAGTTTTTTAATTAGTATACAGTTATTCTAAGCAGGGCGGCTCCTCGGCAGTGGTTTAGCAAATGCTTTACAAAGTGAAGATTCATCTGGCTTAGAGCTGCCATTCGGAATTGGCATAAAATATGCAGGCTACGTCACGCCAAAGGACGTGAATTGAAAGCACGTACTAGAAAGGTGTCAGCTATATACACAAAATCTCTGTTATGATTAAATTCAAGATATAAAATAAGGTAAGGTGGAAAACCATACTAAGCGATATTTGTATTGAAATACGACATACAAATCATTAAAAAAAAAAACTATTTTTAACTTTATGCAACAAGTTTTAAATGTTTCCCGATCTGATTTGGTTTATGTGTACTTCCTGTGTATTGATCTTGTTGTGAAGTTTTGTTGATACGGCGAATTCAGTACTAGGTAGTGTTATCCCATCAGCTTATTTCTTCTTCTTGATAATTTGGTACAGTAGGATGTCCGTTAATCTAAATCCATGCTAAATTTCTTTCGTTTTGACATTTTTCTGCACTGCGAATTAGGTTGAACTCGCTCGTATAGATACGCATATGTTCATATGAACTCAATCATGAAGTGTTACGATTTAAAATTTATGCCGGATTCTCCCTAATGATGAGGGCGGATGTTGTTCACATATAAAAACCTTCGTGCGTGTTCTGCAGCAAAGTCCTATACACAATTAAGTATTAACATAAGATTATGAATTTTCTTAACATATCGTTTTATGGTATCTGAATTGTAATAACTGCATTATAAAGATTACAAAATTTTTGATGAGTCGGCTTTTTAACAATTCTTCTATTGTTCATTCAAAAAACGTGTTGTGAGTTCCATTACAAAAACTCAAAATTATTGCTTTTAGCAAAAATTCTTCTCATAAACTACATTCATTAACCGATTCATCGGTTGTTATTGTTGTTTGTTGCTGAATTAAGATTTATAAATTAAATTGCTGCAATAGCAAGTTAATGTTGTTGTATCACGTATAACAATAATTAACCTTCACATCGCACATTTATTACATCACACACTATTCCCTTCATTTTGCTCATCAAAATGCCATACAAGTTTGAGTTGTTTTACTGTGAATTTCTTTCTTTACTAAAAAAAAAATTTATAAAATATAATTTTAACCACATAATTCGATTAAAAGTGTATGCAAATAAGATTATGGACATTGATTGTTTGCTTATTACATGTACAAAGTATTTAAGAACAACACACCCAGTCAATAAATTAATTTGCGAACAAGTGGCTGTGGCATAGTTTAGCAACAAAGACAAATGTTAAAATGTAAATAAAAAAATAAAATAAAATGTATAAAAATTATAAAATTATTTTTGCATATAAATTAGCACCCCAGGGGTGATTACTTAAGCACTACTCATAGTTTTATAAAAGTAATCGAACACATGTAAAAAAGTAAAAGAAAAAAGCCAAGAACACTCAGAAAAAATGTAAAGCCTTTAATGAGTAAAAATGTCATTAAAAATATTAATTACGAAGTTTTCTATAGAATCAGTAATATTTTTTTGTGTAATATATTACACTGCACCAAATGCGCCACATTTGCTCCTACAAATCGCATTTTTGAAATTACTCATTTGATCGAATATCCTCGTATTTGGCTTGCAAATGCAATCCAAACATCCGATCCACAAGCGCTTTTAACATTTTCTTACTAAAAGAAACCCAGCAAGAATACAATGGTTAAACGACGTATAATAATCTTAGTGCTGTACCAGTGTTATTAATAGCAGTTTTCACTTATTTTTTAACCCAAACTGAGAGTTTTACCAGATACTGCTTTGTATTTTTGATATATTTTTTTTTTATCGTCCTTTTGTTTAATCAATTACGTCGGTACTGTATCTTGTAATGGAATGGTGTCCTCGGAGTGAAGTATTGTGTTAAAAGGTTAAGCGTAATGCGAACGAGGCCAATGTAAACGATTTCAAATGACTCGTTTGGATGTACGCATTTGAGGCCAGTGAAAATGTAAACTTACACTACACCAAATGAGTCATGTTAGGTGAAAAATTCCGAATACGCGGCATTTGCTCATACAAATTTCTGAATTATTGAACTTTTGTAACTTCTTGGCTAGGCGCGCAAAGGAGAGTTAGGCCCATTTAGCGGCAATTATTGAAGACTCGCGGCAGTGGTTAAATAACTCGCTACAAAACGAGTTGTGCTTAATAGCGGAGACAGGGACCTCTATGCTACGGTATGTTTTTTAAACAGTTTTATTTAGCTTGACTTGAACGGCCGAGCGAACAGAATTTTGTAATTGAAATTTAACTTCCCGATAAGCTACAAGCTTGAAACTTGGAATATAGTTCAGAATCCGATAACAATGCAATAATAAGAAAAGAAATTCCGATAGGTGGCGCATCAAAAAATCGTCTTTGTGGTCCAAGTTGGTTCATATTTGGAACACATAATACATACATGAATCGAAAGCGACCTATGAAAAAATTGCCGCTAGGTGGCGCAAGGATCGTGATATTGAAAAAATTGTATTTATGGCCGGATTTGGCTCATATTTGGAACACGTAATATATACATACATACATGAATAGAAAGCGAGCTATGAAAAAAATCACCGCAAGATGGCACAAGGATCGAGATATTCAAAAAAATCGTATTAGTGTTCCGATTTGGCTCATATTTGGAACAAATATTACATACAGTCCGGTAGAAGTGACACCAAAATATTTGGACTTAGATAGTAACAAATTATCAGGAAAGAGTCTTTGTAATAATAAGCCTCTAAGTGAACTGAATAGAATGAGAAACAATAGGCAATTAAATAAAGACTAAAAGCTTGAAAATAAAATAACTAAAAAAAATTTTTTAAGTTAAACGGTTTTATTGAAAATAATACTTACATGAAGTAATAATAATACTAAAAGCTAGAAAATAATTAAAGACTACGGACACAATCAGTCTATGTGAGGTCCTCATGGACCGGCCAGTTCAACTTAGAAAATAATTAGGTAGGTCCTAGGTAGTAGTCATCACACTCCTCATCAATCTAGGGTGTTGATCAGACAATTAAATAAAAGGGTTGGACGCTTCAAATTTCTTTTGATAGTCATATGTAAGACCAACTGAACCTTAATAAGGTTATGCTACGCCTCACATATTTATAAATGTCACGCCCCAACGCTTTTATTTGATTGTCTGATCAACTCCCTAGATTGATGAGGAATGTGATGACTAGTACCTAAGACCTACCTAATTATTTTCTAGCTTTTAGTGATATTATTATTTCATGTAAATATTGTTTTCAATAAAACCGTTTAACTTAATTTTTTTTAAATTATTTTATTTTTTAAACTATATTTATTAAGAGGGTTTTTCATTTTTTCGAACTTTGTAGCTTTTTTCCACAATTCTGAGTTTTTTTGTTTGTGTAAAAAAATAAAATGAATTAGTTAAATAAATAAAAATGTTGTATGTAAATATTTGCTTGATTTTTTTCAGATAGATATCTACATTTATATCTGTTAGCTACAATACATTTGCATGTGTCTGCTATTTGCTATTTTTTACCTAAAGCAATTAATCTCATCTGAAAGTCGATTGGCAATCAAATCGATGATTGAACGCAAATATGGCAAATTATGTTGTTGTTTTTAATGTTACTTTGAAGTTTGATTGTGACCCTGAAGGTCAACTGATATATGTAGCTTTTCATTATTTTTATTTGAGTTTCTTATACATATATACATATCTAGCTGTATTTATTAGTTTGAATTTTTAGTTGTCATTAATACTTTTGATATATTAATGAACTTTACTTTTTCACCGTTGATTTCTTTCTTTCATTTTGCTGTTATTAATTTTTTTCTATCCTCATAAATAAATTTGTTTTGCGTGATTCGCCTTTAGTTGAGGTAAGAGCTTTGCATTTTTATTTTACCTTGACTTTATTTCTTTGTTAGTTGATTGGTAGTTCTCGCCATGCTACATTAAATTCCATTATTATGACTTCGTTTTCAAATCAAGGCAACTATTACTAAACTACTGTATGTCATGTGAATATTCTACACGTACTCACTACTGGAATATTTAAATAATTTTGAATTTTATGAGGCGTGAAAGTAATTTACATTGTCGGGTAGCTGAGTGCAATTATGGGAGGGACCCAGATAAGTTAGATGGTGACGTAAAACTTTTCAGTCAGACTTCTTTAAATAAAATTCCAAAATTATGGTGGCTTTAGTTGGATGTGGTGTAAATTTTTGCAATGCTTGCCGGATTCTGAACTAAGTCTTTAACTTCTTGCATATATTTCTAATACTGAACTGTGTATCTAATATTATTTCAAAGTGGCAAGCCAATCAACCAACCTTGGAAGATTTGTAGTAGGCTTGTATTCCATAGCACAATTGTGATCTCATTGCGTATTCGAAGGCGCAAACACCTTCGTATATTGGAGACCCATATAGTAGACAAACAGTTGTCGGCGGTGAATCCATACTGGATTAACTACGGATTTCTGCGAGAAACTTTATTCAAAGTTTTTGGGGAGTGCAGAAACAATGCAATTTCATTACATACTTGAAGGCAGCAAAGCCTTTTTTTAATTTTCTACCACCTTTCAAGTGTTATATTGAAATGAAATACAGTCTGGGACAAATCAGGTGTAAAAAGTGGTTCAATTTACTACATTTTAAGGGAGAAATGGCTCTAGCTCATCCAGGGTATTTTCTTGCTGTACAGCTACCACTCTAACCGAACCTTACTATTTAATCATCTAACGACCTCTAACTTTCCTAATGATTCAAATCATTTTGTACGAGGGGGTCTAAATGACCTAGTATCTCAAACCGAAGTGATTTATCGTGAAATTTCCTATCCTGTTGTTTTCATACACAACTGAAACCGTACGGTCGCCAGCGAGGATTGCCTCCTCCGCACGGGTTCGATAAAAATTCTTTCTTGGCTGGAGCATCATCTTTCATTCGCATAATATGGTCTAGACATATTAGCCCCTGCGTTTCAATTCGTTGGATTATGTTGATGTCTGTGTAAAGCTGGTGCAGCTCATCATTAAATATTCTTCGGTACTAGCCGTCACCAATACGTAGAGGTCCATAAATCTTTCGAAGAACACTTCTCTGGAACACTTCCATAGCCGATTCACCTGATGTTGTCATGGTCCATGCTTCTGCATCATATAACAAGACGGGTACGATAAGTGACTTGTAGAGTATGATTTTCGTTCGTTTCGTTTCAAAGTAGCATATATTGGCAAGAGTGATTCTTCGTTGGATTTCAGAGCTGGTATTGTTGTTTGTATTTATGCTGGTTTCCAAATAAACGAAGTCTTTTATTATTTCGAAATTATGGCTGCCAACAGTAGCGTGGTTGCCAAGCCGCATGTGCGCTGACTCTTTTCTCGATGACAGCAGGTACTTCGGCTTGTCCTCATTCACCATCAAACCCATCTTTACCGCTTCTTTTTCCAGTTTGGAGTAAGCAGAACTAACAGCGCGGGTGTTTAGGCCGATGATATCAATGTCAGCAACATACGCCAGTAATTACACGCTTTTATATAATAGTGTTTCAGAGCGGTTAAGTTATGCAGCTTGTATAATTTTCTCAGCCTAAAATTAAAAAAATCGCACGATAGGGGGTCACCTTGTCTGAGACTTTGTTTAGTTTCGAAAGGCTCGGAGAGGTCCTTCCCAATTTTGACTGAGCTGATAGTATTGCTCAATGTCATTTTGCACAACCGTATAAGTTTTTTGGGGAAATCAATTCAGACATAGCGGCATATAGGCAGCTCATTTTCGTGCTGCCGATGGCGGTTTTAAAATCAACGAAGAGGTGATGTGTGTTGATTATTTTTTCGCGAATTTTTTCTAAGATTTGGCGCATTGTGACAATCTGGTCGAATTCAGACTTACTAGGTCTGAAGCCGCACCGATAAGGTTCAATCCGTTGATTCACGGTGGGCTTCAATCTTTCGCACAATACACATGAAAGGCCCTTATATGCGATATTTAAACGGCTGATACCGCGATAGTTGGCGCAGTTTGCTGGATCCCCCTTCTTGTGGACTAATCAAAGAACACTTAGATGCCAATCGTCGGGCATGCAATCATCCGACCATATTTTGCAAAGAAGCTGATGCATGAGTTATGTTTCGATTTCGTTATTGTTTTCTGACTTCATTATAATCTGGTGGGGGGACATTAATCCTATCATCATCGGTTGCGGGATAGGGTTCATGATCCCTGTGCGTTACGTCGCTATCTCTATTTAGGAGAGTGTTACCTCCATAATTTAAGTACTCTCTGGACATACAAGGTAGCCGTTTTCGTTCTTACAGGAGTTTGCTCTGGACTTAAAACCTTCCGCCTGTCGCCGAATTCGTTAGAAAAATTTGTGGGCGTTATTCCTGGTGGCTAGCACCTCTAACTCCTCGCACTCAATTTTTTCCTCAGTGGCACTTACAAGGGACTAAAAAGTATCCGAGTGGAGGTGGGGGAAATTTCCCTCTTAACTTAACCTTACTTAGCACTGCTTCCTGAAATCTTTTGAAAATATTGTCAGTATGGGTATCAATCGAAAAGTATTTCACATTTCTTAGTAGGATTGTTTCCTAATCTTGACTATACTACTAAGGTTGGTCATACTACAGCTACATATAGCCAAGTTTAAATAAGAACAGCTCATATAAGTATGTACATATGTATGTGTATTGAGTAACAACCACACAAAATAAAATGCATCATCTTCAAGTTAAAATTCTACAACACCAGCAAAACATTAAAATGAGGGCACCTGCATTGCTCCAGATAGTCGAAAAACCAGAAAGAGAAGTCATAAAATGTTACAACAACAAAAACAAAAGCAACTAATTTGAGGTATTCCACAAATGCATATGGACCAATTCGAAAAGCAGCAAAAATAAAAAGTCTAAACGATTGCGCAACCAAAGAATTTCAAAGTAACCTCAAATTAACCCTAAAAACCTGCACTGGGTCGATGAAACGTACAGATGGATTGCCACAGGAAAGTGCAGATGGAGAAAGAGAACGTGTGTAAAAAGTCGTTAAAATAAAAAATGCATAAAAATCACGTGCATTGCCTGAGGCAGCAGCTGCCAAAGAAAGAGGAAGTATGAAACTGGCAGAATTTCGTAAGAAGTTTTGAATAAGAAAATAAGTTTTAAATAAAGCGGATTGAGACTGAAGGGGCAGCACGTTGCATAGCACGTGCAACATAGCATTGCGGCTGACTTTCTATTTACGCGAGAATTGTTTTTAATATTCTATACCCTACGATGTATTTAAAAAATTCAACAAGAATTTTTATTTTTTTAATTAAAAAAAAATAAAAAATAAGTAAATATTGTTTTTACGGCTTTTCAGACACTTGAATTACATATGCTTGGTGCCGCCAGCAAATAAATTACTCATTCGAATTCGTTCAATGCGTTTGCGCATGATAAAGTTATCGACAGGATGTCCAGATTATTACTGTCAGATTGTCGCTTAATGATAACATGGCTAACAAAAGAGACGATTGAACGAAGTAGCAACTGACGGTTGACTTATGTATGTACTCGTATATATGTGCATTTAATTGTAATATCTTCTTCGTCCTGTCTTATCGCACCTGACCATAGTGTTCATCGACAACACGAGCGTCGGCGCTTTCTACTTCGCACAGTGTAGACCCTAATTTACGAGACAGGAGATATAATGTATAAGAGAAAACAAACAACAAATGTTGTAGCATGAATTGTAGAACGATAATCAGCTAACTCACTCCACAGTGGGACAAGTTAGATAAAAACCCCCCTACTATCTTAATTTTTGATAGTATTTCAAAACTTGTTTATACAAAGATACACCATTGAGTTATTAACTTATATTCTGTTCCCTATCAGTGATCACCAAAATGGAAGCTGTGACTGTGTTGGTAAAACTATTTCCATCGTAGTCGTGGTGGTTTAGTCGTTGCTTAATGAGCAACTATGCAAGGCATATGCACGCATATTTGTTAACTCCCAATGCAAATAAAAAACAGCCCCCTCCGATGGGATTCAAGGGGTTGATAAGGGCAATACAAAGCTTTATAGCTTCAGAGCTTCTGAAACCCAATTGACAGCCTCACCTATGCGAGGGGAATACTGATACAAATATTAATGTATCATACACATATTTGTCAGGCGAGGCTCTGGCGACCCCAAGTTCTAGGTGGTACTAGGTGGTAGAGGATAGCTTAGAAGGTTTAAAGTGGTTTCCTCAATGGTACTTTATTATCGGAATGTACCGGATCTATATCTGGCAAAGAACCATCAACATCAATAATATCCCCCAAAACCTTGGAGGTGTATCTCTATCGTTAATAAAACAACGACAGCGTTCTCCGATATTGCTACGACACATACTCAGCGACTACAAAACGAAAGGAATCAATAATATGTATGAAGTGAGCGCGAATCATTATTTCACAGGCGGACAACCTATGGTTTACATTAAAAGCCACATACAGCAGCAGCTTAGAGGGCTTAGATAATACCGCGACAGTTATGCCTGTCGTAAGAGGCCACTTAAATGACCAAATGACCAAACGGGGTTGTGTAGCGCAACTCTTTAAGAGCTAGCCCGCGCAATTTATAGCTTCTCCAACCCAGTTTCCAAGTTCCTCATGGAGCTAAATAGTGATAGCTAGATGAACCAGAAGGTTCAAATCGGTCATGTTAGATCATTCCCGAGATGTTCGGGCTTGTATCTTAATGGTGTTTGTTACAGGAACGAATCGGATTTACATAGGGGAGTGTATTTATCGCTACAACAAAAACAATACGAAAATAACAGTGGTATCTATTATTCGTCAATTAAATTCTTCTTTTTTTATTTTCGAAAGCTTAGGTAAAAACTTCCATGAGTTTTGTAACTCAAACTTTGCAAACTAAACTCCAAACCGGTTTCGAAAAAATTCGAAAATTCGACGACTTTTTATTTAGAGTTCTTATGTTCTTACAACTGTTTTGAGTATATAGTTTTATAGTCCAATCAATTGTGGTCCCACAAAGTACAAGGTTTATGTCTTTTAAAATCCACATTGATTTTAGAAAATTTACTTTCCGAAAGGTGTTTTTGATCCTCTCCCGTATAAAAAAACTTCACACTTAGTATAGAGGAAAATCTGTTGGACGCTTCCATAAAAAGAATTCAAAAATCAATGCGAATTTTGGAAGACCTACTAATCATATTTTGCTAAACTTAATTTGATTAGGCTACAAAACTGCATCATGAAAAAAGTTTTGGGGTATTTAAAACTCGCAATTTTCGAAATGAAATTTGATGAAAATTGCCACTTTTTTGTTCACTGTTGTATGTTCAGTCTATAGACAATATTAATATTAAGTCAAACCGTTTAGCTCTGTTGTTTGAACTACTTTAATATTAATATTATTAAGTGACACGATCATTTTTGTGGTACTTATTTTTGTAGAAAATCGCTCAATTATAATTTCCACATTAATCTGTCCACAGGAGACCATTCTTCCCCACTGTGCGATGCATTAGCGCGCCACAGTCATTTGTAACGTCTGTTCAAATAGCGTAAATACAACACATCAATAATTTAAGATTCCAAAAAGAGTCACACAGAGTTAATGAGCATTGTTCTTGCCACAAAAAATTGTATTTTCTTGTTTGCCTATTTTTCTTTTTTCCCAAATTTGTTTCACTTTCTTGTATGGTTTTTATAAAAACTTATCTTTTTTTGTTTGGTGTGCAAAGCCGACGCACTTCATTCGCTGTCAATTCGAAAGTGTTGCAACATTTGTCAATCTTTCACTTTTCAATTTAATTTCATTTGACATTTTTCATTGTCGCAACTTATTAAGTGCATACATATTTGCGGTGCTGCGCATGCGCTAATGAGACTTTCTCAATTTTATTAATAATTTTCGATGCACCACCACCGCATTTTGAAGAAGGGAGATGAAATTTTCAAATAATTTCGGCCTTTTGAAGATATTGGGTTATTAGTTCGAAACTAAAAACGATTTGTTAATACTGACATTTGACACAAACTCATTTAATGAAATGATAATGACTGCAATGAATATTATTTAAATTTTATCATCAACATAGTTTTAAATTAGGGAACAGAAAGAATGTATGTAAAATATTTAAAAGTTATAATCAATGATTTATTGTTCGGCAAAGTCAAATAATACCAGTTTCATCTAATGATAAATACATACATACTTAGCTAAATTATAAGTTCCATTATATGGACAAAATATATCCCATATGCGGTTACTTACACTCCCTTGATTACCACTCCATAGCACTAAAGTAAGTAAGCAATATGAATGCAGTCAAAATAGTAAGTATAGAACCCTTCTGCCCAGAAATCAAACATACCTGACTTAGTTCCAGGGTTGAGAAACAATTTAACTGTATCTCTCTTTAGCTGTAACTTGCGGTAATCACACTGAATGTTATCAGCTGTTTCATACAACAGCAGACTGTTTCGTCAGGTAATCGTATTTTAGTCAAATGGGACCACATAAGAGTGCTTTCGACAATGTACTTCGTTTTCTTGTGATACCCTCAAAAATCTTTATTATAGGTAGTAAAAAAGTCGCATCTTCTGCGAAATATTTCGTTTTGAAATTTTACTCTATTGGCAGAATGTCGTCTTCGTTGTAAAGTCTTAAAGTTTTAGTTGAATAGGTCAATACAAAAAATTGTTTGCCCAAGGTGAGCAAATAGATAATCAAAGCTCTTGATAGACTTTTGCTGTACTTAGAACAGGGGTCAATTGAGAAGTGTAATAATTGCTTGAGATACAGAAGATCCTAATCACATTATTGAATTTGAAGATCATATTGCGCGGTTAAATCCTTCAGTACAAAGACTAAGCCTACAGCTCAATGAAAAAATGTCTACTCGATTAATACACTAGTCGATTAGCGAATAATCGATTGTAAACAAGAGCTCTCACTAAGTCCATTTGATGTCATGTCCTCTAAAGAAACAAGGCCTAACTAAGCCATTCTGCTGTCATTTTAAAGAAGTTCTATAAAAATTTCAACAACGAAAAAATTACAGCTGCATCACGCTGGAACCCGCTTTGAAAAAATCCAAATTTTTTTTGTGATTTCTATAACTACAAACGATGCAATTGATTGTAGTGAAATTCATTTTTTTGTAGTTCTTATAGTTACTCCGAAAATATAATACATTGTGCGGAAACCAAGCAATTTAAGCAAATTTGGTTTTTTTCTTTTTGAAATACGTTTTAAATCGTTTGTAGTTTTTCATACGAAAAATAAATTTTTTTTTGGTCCACAGGTTTCGGAGATATCGCTAACGCATCTCAAAAAAACCAAGAACGCAGCAATTTGGAAGCACTAAAAGTACTTTTCCTATAACTACAAACGATGAAATTGATTGTAGCGAAATTCATTTTTTTGTAGTTTTTATAGTTACTCCGAAAATATAATACATTGTGCGGAAACCAAGCAATTTAAGGAAATTTGGGTTTTTTCTTTTTGAAATACGTTTTAAATCGTTTGTAGTTTTTCATACGAAAAAAAATTTTTTTTTTTGGTGGACAGGTTTCGGAGATATCGCTAACGCATCTCAAAAAAACCAAGAACGCAGCAATTTGGAAGCACTAAAAGTACTTTTCCTATAACTACAAACGATGAAATTGATTGTAGTGAAATTCATTTTTTTGTAGTTCTTATAGTTACTCCGAAAATATAAAACATTGTGCGGAAACCAAGCAATTTAAGCAAATTTGGGTTTTTTCTTTCTGAAATACGTTTTAAATCGTTTGTAGTTTTTCATAGGAAAAAAAATTTTTTTTTTGGTCCATACGTTTCGGAGATATCGCTAACGTATCTCAAAAAAACCAAGAACGCAGCAATTTGGAAGCACTAAAAGTACTTTTCCTATAACTACAAACGATGAAATTGATTGTAGTGAAATTCATTTTTTTGTAGTTCTTATAGTTACTCCGAAAATATAATACATTGTGCGGAAACCAAGCAATTTAAGTAAATTTGGTTTTTTTGTTTTTGAAATACGTTTTAAATCGTTTGTAGTTTTTCATACGAAAAAAAATTTTTTTTTTGGTCCACAGGTTTCGGAGATATCGCTAACGCATCTCAGAAAAACCAAGAACGCAGCAATTTGGAAGCACTAAAAGTACTTTTCCTATAACTACAAACGATGAAATTGATTGTAGTGAAATTCATTTTTTTGTAGTTCTTATAGTTACTACGAAAATATAATACATTGCAAAATTGGGAAATTCGAATACACCCGGTTGGGTATTCCAAACAATGATTTTTGCACAGCAAATGGGTTCTTTGAATAATTCTCTCGATTTAAATTACAAGCATATTAAAGTTTTTGAATGTGCAAGTAAATATTGTTGCTTACAATTCATATGTTCAAAAATAAAACAAACTTCATTTCAGCATACCCCTTCTAACAAAAATTATTCTTACGCTCAAGCAAATGTACGTACATACATATGTATGTATGCTTATATGTAAGCTAAGAAGTGTATGAACATGGTAATGTATCTGCTATGACGATCGTAGCGTATAAACAAACTTAGATATATATGCAAACACATACATATGTATATTCTTAAACTAAAGATCAACCAACACCCCACTTCACTCCACTTTACACCCACCTAATTGATACCAATATATCCAAGCATAAGCGAACATATGTATGTTTGTACATTCACATGTTCAAAAAAAAAAACAAACTTCTATTCAACCAACCACTTCCAACAAAAATTATTCTTACGCACAAGCATGTGTACATACATACATATGTATGTTCAAATGTAAATCACAAAATCCTGAAAACTAGCTTCCTCTTTTTCATTCATAATGCTTCTTCTTAAGTTGTCCAAATTGGTGATGCAATTTGGCAATATGGCATTTGATAAAATCGTCAAAAGAAAAATGTTTGTGATTTTATAAATACCAACTTCGATGCATATTGAGGGCTTTCATTATAACGCGCATAACTACTTCCAAAACTAGGCACTTTTCCTATGAAATAATACCAATCCCTAATCGAAGTAATAATATGGTAGTAAAAAATGCAAATAAAGATGCGAGTATATTGCCCAATAAATGCCCAGTAACGTATTAGCAATATAATCTAAAAATTTTCATGCATTGTTCATATACATTTTTGCAAATAATTTTCCAATATGCCGAATTGCCGAGTTGGCAGAGCTTATGGAAATTTTAATTTGCTATTTGAAAAACCTGATCTTATTCTGTCGAAAAATTGTTCGCGCAGTCGAACAACCAAGTTTTCAGCAGCTGTGTTGCAGTTAATACATAAAAGTCGAGTTTTACCCGTTTCTGGCCCGAATTCGCACTGTGACGTCATATTGTATATGCTGACTTGTTTATCACATGTCAGTACAAAGTAAGAATTTTACACTATTTTCATAGATAAAAAGTAATAAATGGGAGGGGCGAAATGAATTAAAGTAATTTTGCCAAAAAAAATAACATTATGTCGCAAAAGAGCAATAAATTCCTTTATTTTAGTATTAATAATAAATTCGCCTTTTAGCTGTCAGTTGATTAAAGCTGCAAACGGCAACACTTTTAACCACCGACGACACATAATTTGGCTCGTGCCTATTTTATTTCGTTGGCTAATTGCTACGAGCATTCATATGCATATATATATGTCTGTATACGCGGATTTACATAAAGTCTTTGGTCGCTTTAGAACGTAGCAAGCGGCAAGTTTTTTTCTTCTTATCTCAAGACGCTGCCACAGCATCAAAGCGACCAAAGTATTTTTTTATATCTACCTTTACTTTGGAGTATTATTGAATATGTATGTATGTACATTTCTAATTTGGTTCATATTTTCATACATATATATTCAATGATACAATGCTCAAAAGCTGATCGACAGGCACAGGCTTCTGTGTACATATGCACATACGTATTTAAGGGTGGAATTGATGCTAGTCAAGTGCTCTTTGACTTGGCTTATCAAACTACAAATGATGAAATTAATTGTAGTGAAATTAATTTTTTTGTAGTTTTTATAGTTACTCCGAAAATATAATACATTCTGCGGAAACCAAGCAATTTAAGTAAATTTGTTTTTTTTTTCTTTTTGAAATACGTTTTAAATCGTTTGTAGTTTTTCATACGAAAAAAATTTTTTTTTTTGGTCCACAGGTTTCGGAGATATCGCTAACGCATCTCAAAAAAAACAAGAACGCAGCAATTTGGAACCACTAGAAGTACTTTTCCTATAACTACAAATGATGAAATTGATTGTAGTGAAATTCATTTTTTTGTAGTTCTTATAGTTACTCAGAAAATATAATACATTGTGCGGAAACCAAGCAATTTAAGTAAATTTGGTTTTTTTGTTTTTGAAATACGTTTTAAATGGTTTGTAGTTTTTCATACGAAAAACATTTTTTTTTTTGGTCCACAGGTTTCGGAGATATCGCTAACGCATCTCAAAAAAACCAAGAACGCAGCAATTTGGAAGCACTAAAAGTACTTTTCCTATAACTACAAACGATGAAATTGATTGTAGTGAAATTCATTTTTTTGTAGTTCTTATAGTTACTCCGAAAATATAATACATTGTGCGGAAACCAAGCAATTTAAGTAAATTTGGTTTTTTTGTTTTTGAAATACGTTTTAAATCGTTTGTAGTTTTTCATAGGAAAAAAAATTTTTTTTTTGGTCCATACGTTTCGGAGATATCGCTAACGCATCTCAAAAAAACCAAGAACGCAGCAATTTGGAAGCACTAAAAGTACTTTTCCTATAACTACAAACGATGAAATTGATTGTAGTGAAATTCATTTTTTTGTAGTTCTTATAGTTACTCCGAAAATATAATACATTGTGCGGAAACCAAGCAATTTAAGTAAATTTGGTTTTTTTGTTTTTGAAATACGTTTTAAATCGTTTGTAGTTTTTCATACGAAAAAAAATTTTTTTTTTGGTCCACAGGTTTCGGAGATATCGCTAACGCATCTCAAAAAAACCAAGAACGCAGCAATTTGGAAGCACTAAAAGTACTTTTCCTATAACTACAAACGATGAAATTGATTGTAGTGAAATTCATTTTTTTGTAGTTTTTATAGTTACTCCGAAAATATAATACATTGTGCAGAAACCAAGCAATTTAAGTAAATTTGGTTTTTTTGTTTTTGAAATACGTTTTAAATCGTTTGTAGTTTTTCATACGAAAAAAAATTTTTTTTTTGGTCCACAGGTTTCGGAGATATCGCTAACGCATCTCAAAAAAACCAAGAACGCAGCAATTTGGAAGCACTAAAAGTACTTTTCCTATAACTACAAACGATGAAATTGATTGTAGTGAAATTCATTTTTTTGTAGTTCTTATAGTTACTCCGAAAATATAATACATTGTGCGGAAACCAAGCAATTTAAGCAAATTTGGTTTTTTTCTTTTTGAAATACATTTTAAATCGTTTGTAGTTTTTCATACGAAAAATAAATTTTTTTTTGGTCCACAGGTTTCGGAGATATCGCTAACGCATCTCAAAAAAACCAAGAACGCAGCAATTTGGAAGCACTAAAAGTACTTTTCCTATAACTACAAACGATGAAATTGATTGTAGTGAAATTCATTTTTTTGTAGTTTTTATAGTTACTCCGAAAATATAATGCATTGTGCGGAAACCAAGCAATTTAAGGAAATTTGGGTTTTTTCTTTTTGAAATACGTTTTTCATCGTTTGTAGTTTTTCATACGAAAAAAAATTTTTTTTTTGGTCGACAGGTTTCGGAGATATCGCTAACGCATCTCAAAAAAACCAAGAACGCAGCAATTTGGAAGCACTAAAAGTACTTTTCCTATAACTACAAACGATGAAATTGATTGTA
Organism: Eurosta solidaginis; assembly: GCF_040869045.1. Lineage (NCBI taxonomy): Eukaryota > Metazoa > Arthropoda > Insecta > Diptera > Tephritidae > Eurosta > Eurosta solidaginis. The sequence continues at coordinate 213,934,581 of NC_090322.1, read as the reverse complement.
GTGAAATTAATTTTTTTGTAGTTCTTATAGTTACTCCGAAAATATAATACATTGTGCGGAAACCAAGCAATTTAAGTAAATTTGGTTTTTTTGTTTTTGAAATACGTTTTAAATCGTTTGTAGTTTTTCATAGGAAAAAAAATTTTTTTTTTGGTCCATAGGTTTCGGAGATATCGCTAACGCATCTCAAAAAAACCAAGAATGCAGCAATTTGGAAGCACTAAAAGTACTTTTCCTATAACTACAAACGATGAAATTGATTGTAGTGAAATTCATTTTTTTGTAGTTCTTATAGTTACTCCGAAAATATAATACATTGTGCGGAAACCAAGCAATTTAAGTAAATTTGGTTTTTTTGTTTTTGAAATACGTTTTAAATCGTTTGTAGTTTTTCATACGAAAAAAAATTTTTTTTTGGTCCACAGGTTTCGGAGATATCGCTAACGCATCTCAAAAAAACCAAGAACGCAGCAATTTGGAAGCACTAAAAGTACTTTTCCTATAACTACAAACGATGAAATTGATTGTAGTGAAATTCATTTTTTTGTAGTTCTTATAGTTACTCCGAAAATATAATACATTGTGCGGAAACCAAGCAATTTAAGCAAATTTGGGTTTTTTCTTTCTGAAATACGTTTTAAATCGTTTGTAGTTTTTCATAGGAAAACAAAATTTTTTTTGGTCCATACGTTTCGGAGATATCGCCAACGCATCTCAAAAAAATCAAGAACGCAGCAATTTGGAAGCACTAAAAGTACTTTTCCTATAACTACAAACGACGAAATTGATTGTAGTGAAATTCATTTTTTTGTAGTTCTTATAGTTACTCCGAAAATAAAATAAATTGTGCGGGAACCAAGCAATTTAAGTAAATTTGGTCTTTTTGTTTTTGAAATACTTTTTAAATCGTTTGTAGTTTTTCATACGAAAAAAAATTTTTTTTTTTGGTCCACAGGTTTCGGAGATATCGCTAACGCATCTCAAAAAAACCAAGAACGCAGCAATTTGGAAGCACTAAAAGTACTTTTCCTATAACTACAAACGATGAAATTGATTGTAGTGAAATTCATTTTTTTGTAGTTTTTATAGTTACTCCGAAAATATAATACATTGTGCGGAAACCAAGCAATTTAAGTAAATTTGGTGTTTTTGTTTTCGAAATACGTTTTAAATCGTTTGTAGTTTTTCATACGAAAAAAATTTTTTTTTTGGTCCACAGGTTTCGGAGATATCGCTAACGCATCTCAAAAAAACCAAGAACGCAGCAATTTGGAAGCACTAAAAGTACTTTTCCTATAACTACAAACGATGAAATTGATTGTAGTCAAATTCATTTTTTTGTAGTTCTTATAGTTACTCCGAAAATATAATACATTGTGCAGAAACCAAGCAATTTAAGTAAATTTGATTTTTTGTTTTTGAAATACGTTTTAAATCGTTTGTAGTTTTTCATACGAAAAAAAATTTTTTTTTTGGTCCACAGGTTTCGGAGATATCGCTAACGCATCTCAAAAAACCAAGAACGCAGCAATTTGGAAGCACTAAAAGTACTTTTCCTATAACTACAAACGATGAAATTGATTGTAGTCAAATTCATTTTTTTGTAGTTCTTATAGTTACTCCGAAAATATAATACATTGTGCGGAAACCAAGCAATTTAAGCAAATTTGGTTTTTTTCTTTTTGAAATACGTTTTAAATCGTTTGTAGTTTTTCATACGAAAAATAAATTTTTTTTTGGTCCACAGGTTTCGGAGATATCGCTAACGCATCTCAAAAAAACCAAGAACACAGCAATTTGGAAGCACTAAAAGTACTTTTCCTATAACTACAAACGATGAAATTGATTGTAGTGAAATTCATTTTTTTGTAGTTCTTATAGTTACTCCGAAAATATAATACATTATGCAGAAACCAAGCAATTTAAGTAAATTTGTTTTTTTTGTTTTTGAAATACGTTTTAAATCGTTTGTAGTTTTTCATACGAAAAAAAATTTTTTTTTTTGGTCCACAGGTTTCGGAGATATCGCTAACGCATCTCAAAAAAACCAAGAACGCAGCAATTTCGAAGCACTAAAAGTACTTTTCCTATAACTACAAACGATGAAATTCATTGTAGTGAAATTCATTTTTTTGTAGTTCTTATAGTTACTCCGAAAATATAATACATTGTGCGGAAACCAAGCAATTTAAGTAAATTTGGTTTTTTTGTTTTTGAAATACGTTTTAAATCGTTTGTAGTTTTTCATACGAAAAAAAATTTTTTTTTGGTCCACAGGTTTCGGAGATATCGCTAACGCATCTCCAAAAAACCAAGAACGCAGCAATTTGGAAACACTAAAAGTACTTTTCCTATAACTACAAACGATGAAATTGATTGTAGTGAAATTCATTTTTTTGTAGTTCTTATAGTTACTCCGAAAATATAATACATTGTGCGGAAACCAAGCAATTTAAGCAAATTTGGGTTTTTTCTTTCTGAAATACGTTTTAAATCGTTTGTAGTTTTTCATAGAAAAAAAAATTTTTTTTTTGGTCCATACGTTTCGGAGATATCGCTAACGCATCTCAAAAAAACCAAGAACGCAGCAATTTGGAAGCACTAAAAGTACTTTTCCTATAACTACAAACGATGAAATTCATTGTAGTGAAATTCATTTTTTTGTAGTTCTTATAGTTACTCCGAAAATATAATACATTATGCGGAAAGCAAGCAATTTAAGTAAATTTGGTTTTTTTGTTTTTGAAATACGTTTTAAATCGTTTGTAGTTTTTCATACGAAAAAAAATTTTTTTTTTGGTCCACAGGTTTCGGAGATATCGCTAACGCATCTCAGAAAAACCAAGAACGCAGCAATTTGGAAGCACTAAAAGTACTTTTCCTATAACTACAAACGATGAAATTGATTGTAGTGAAATTCATTTTTTTGTAGTTCTTATAGTTACTCCGAAAATATAATACATTGTGCGGAAACCAAGCAATTTAAGCAAATTTGGGTTTTTTCTTTCTGAAATACGTTTTAAATCGTTTGTAGTTTTTCATAGAAAAAAAAATTTTTTTTTTGGTCCATACGTTTCGGAGATATCGCTAACGCATCTCAAAAAAACCAAGAACGCAGCAATTTGGAAGCACTAAAAGTACTTTTCCTATAACTACAAACGATGAAATTGATTGTAGTGAAATTCATTTTTTGTAGTTTTTATAGTTACTCCGAAAATATAATACATTGTGCGGAAACCAAGCAATTTAAGTAAATTTGGTTTTTTTGTTTTTGAAATACGTTTTAAATCGTTTGTAGTTTTTCATACGAAAAAAAATTTTTTTTTTGGTCCACAGGTTTCGGAGATATCGCTAACGCATCTCAAAAAAACCAAGAACGCAGCAATTTGGAAGCACTAAAAGTACTTTTCCTATAACTACAAACGACGAAATTGATCGTAGTGAAATTCATTTTTTTGTAGTTCTTATAGTTACTACGAAAATATAATACATTGTGCGGAAACCAAGCAATTTAAGCAAATTTGGTTTTTTTCTTTTTGAAATACGTTTTAAATCGTTTGTAGTTTTTCATACGAAAAATAAATTTTTTTTGGTCCACAGGTTTCGGAGATATCGCTAACGCATCTCAAAAAAACCAAGAACGCAGCAATTTGGAAGCACTAAAAGTACTTTTCCTATAACTACAAACCATGAAATTGATTGTAGTGAAATTCATTTTTTTGTAGTTTTTATAGTTACTCCGAAAATATAATACATTGTGCGGAAACCAAGCAATTTAAGGAAATTTGGGCTTTTTCTTTTTGAAATACGTTTTAAATCGTTTGTAGTTTTTCATACGAAAAAAAATTTTTTTTTTGTCGACAGGTTTCGGAGATATCGCTAACGCATCTCAAAAAAACCAAGAACGCAGCAATTTGGAAGCACTAAAAGTACTTTTCCTATAACTACAAACGATGAAATTGATTGTAGTGAAATTCATTTTTTTATAGTTCTTATAGTTACTCCGAAAATAAAATACATTGTGCGGAAACCAAGCAATTTAAGTAAATTTGGTTTTTTTGTTTTTGAAATACGTTTTAAATCGTTTGTAGTTTTTCATAGGAAAAAAAATTTTTTTTTTTGGTCAATAGGTTTCGGAGATATCGCTAACGCATCTCAAAAAAACCAAGAACGCAGCAATTTGGAAGCACTAAAAGTACTTTTCCTATAACTACAAACGATGAAATTGATTGTAGTGAAATTAATTTTTTTGTAGTTCTTATAGTTACTCCGAAAATATAATACATTGTGCGGAAACCAAGCAATTTAAGTAAATTTGTTTTTTTTGTTTTTAAAATACGTTTTAAATCGTTTGTAGTTTTTCATAGGAAAAACAATTTTTTTTTTGGTCCATAGGTTTCGGAGATATCGCTAACGCATCTCAAAAAAACCAAGAACGCAGCAATTTGGAAGCACTAAAAGTACTTTTCCTATAACTACAAACGATGAAATTGATTGTAGTGAAATTCATTTTTTTGTAGTTCTTATAGTTACTCCGAAAATATAATACATTGTGCGGAAACCAAGCAATTTAAGTAAATTTGGGTTTTTTTGTTTTTGAAATACGTTTTAAATCGTTTGTAGTTTTTCATACGAAAAAAAAATTTTTTTTTGGTCCACAGGTTTCGGAGATATAATATATATGTAATATATTTTCGGAGTAACTATTAAAACTACAAAAAAATGAATTTCACTACAATCAATTTCATCGTTTGTAGTTATAGGAAAAGTACTTTTAGTGCTTCCAAATTGCTGCGTTCTTGGTTTTTTTGAGATGCGTTAGCGATATCTCCGAAACCTGTGGACCAAAAAAAAACTACAAACGATTTAAAACGTATTTCAAAAACAAAAAAACCAAATTTACTTAAATTGCTTGGTTTCCGCACAATGTATTATATTTTCGGAGTAACTATAAGAACTACAAAAAAATGAATTTCACTACAATCAATTTCATCGTTTGTAGTTATAGGAAAAGTACTTTTAGTGCTTCCAAATTGCTGCGTTCTTGGTTTTTTGAGATGCGTTTGCGATATCTCCGAAACGTATGGACCAAAAAAAAAATGTTTTTTCCTATGAAAAACTACAAACGATTTAAAACGTATTTCAGAAAGAAAAAACCCAAATTTGCTTAAATTGCTTGGTTTCCGCACAATGTATTATATTTTCGGAGTAACTATAAGAACTACAAAAAAATGAATTTCACTACAATCAATTTCATCGTTTGTAGTTATAGGAAAAGTACTTTTAGTGCTTCCAAATTGCTGCGTTCTTTGTTTTTTTGAGATGCGTTAGCGATATCTCCGAAACCTGTCGACCAAAAAAAAAATTTTTTTTCGTATGAAAAACTACAAACGATTTAAAACGTATTTCAAAAAGAGAAAACCCAAATTTCCTTAAATTGCTTGGTTTCCGCACAATGTATTATATTTTCGGAGTAACTATAAAAACTACAAAAAAATGAATTTCACTACAATCAATTTCATCGTTTGTAGTTATAGGAAAAGTACTTTTAGTGCTTCCAAATTGCTGCGTTCTTTGTTTTTTTGAGATGCGTTAGCGATATCTCCGAAACCTGTCGACAAAAAAAAAAAATTTTTTTTCGTATGAAAAACTACAAACGATTTAAAACGTATTTCAAAAAGAGAAAACCCAAATTTCCTTAAATTGCTTGGTTTCCGCACAATGTATTATATTTTCGGAGTAACTATAAAAACTACAAAAAAATGAATTTCACTACAATCAATTTCATCGTTTGTAGTTGTAGGAAAAGTACTTTTAGTGCTTCCAAATTGCTGCGTTCTTTGTTTTTTTGAGATGCGTTAGCGATATCTCCGAAACCTGTCGACCAAAAAAAAATTTTTTTTCGTATGAAAAACTACAAACGATTTAAAACGTATTTCAAAAAGAAAAAACCCAAATTTCCTTAAATTGCTTGGTTTCCGCACAATGTATTATATTTTCGGAGTAACTATAAAAACTACAAAAAAATGAATTTCACTACAATCAATTTCATCGTTTGTAGTTATAGGAAAAGTACTTTTAGTGCTTCCAAATTGCTGCGTTCTTTGTTTTTTTGAGATGCGTTAGCGATATCTCCGAAACCTGTCGACCAAAAAAAAAATTTTTTTTCGTATGAAAAACTACAAACGATTTAAAACGTATTTCAAAAAGAAAAACCCAAATTTCCTTAAATTGCTTGGTTTCCGCACAATGTATTATATTTTCGGAGTAACTATAAAAACTACAAAAAAATGAATTTCACTACAATCAATTTCATCGTTTGTAGTTATAGGAAAAGTACTTTTAGTGCTTCCAAATTGCTGCGTTCTTTGTTTTTTTGAGATGCGTTAGCGATATCTCCGAAACCTGTCGACCAAAAAAAAAATTTTTTTTCGTATGAAAAACTACAAACGATTTAAAACGTATTTCAAAAAGAAAAAACCCAAATTTCCTTAAATTGCTTGGTTTCCGCACAATGTATTATATTTTCGGAGTAACTATAAAAACTACAAAAAAATGAATTTCACTACAATCAATTTCATCGTTTGTAGTTATAGGAAAAGTACTTTTAGTGCTTCCAAATTGCTGCGTTCTTTGTTTTTTTGAGATGCGTTAGCGATATCTCCGAAACCTGTCGACCAAAAAAAAAATTTTTTTTCGTATGAAAAACTACAAACGATTTAAAACGTATTTCAAAAAGAAAAAACCCAAATTTCCTTAAATTGCTTGGTTTCCGCACAATGTATTATATTTTCGGAGTAAGTATAAAAACTACAAAAAAATGAATTTGACTACAATCAATTTCATCGTTTGTAGTTATAGGAAAAGTACTTTTAGTGCTTCCAAATTGCTGCGTTCTTTGTTTTTTTGAGATGCGTTAGCGATATCTCCGAAACCTGTCGACCAAAAAAAAAATTTTTTTCGCATGAAAAACTACAAACGATTTAAAACGTATTTCAAAAAGAAAAAACCCAAATTTCCTTAAATTGCTTGGTTTCCGCACAATGTATTATATTTTCGGAGTAACTATAAAAACTACAAAAAAATGAATTTCACTACAATCAATTTCATCGTTTGTAGTTATAGGAAAAGTACTTTTAGTGCTTCCAAATTGCTGCGTTCTTTGTTTTTTTGAGATGCGTTAGCGATATCTCCGAAACCTGTCGACCAAAAAAAAATTTTTTTTTCGTATGAAAAACTACAAACGATTTAAAACGTATTTCAAAAAGAAAAAACCCAAATTTCCTTAAATTGCTTGGTTTCCGCACAATGTATTATATTTTCGGAGTAACTATAAAAACTACAAAAAAATGAATTTCACTACAATCAATTTCATCGTTTGTAGTTATAGGAAAAGTACTTTTAGTGCTTCCAAATTGCTGCGTTCTTTGTTTTTTTGAGATGCGTTAGCGATATCTCCGAAACCTGTCGACCAAAAAAAAAATTTTTTTTCGTATGAAAAACTACAAACGATTTAAAACGTATTTCAAAAAGAAAAAACCCAAATTTCCTTAAATTGCTTGGTTTCCGCACAATGTATTATATTTTCGGAGTAACTATAAAAACTACAAAAAAATGAATTTCACTACAATCAATTTCATCGTTTGTAGTTATAGGAAAAGTACTTTTAGTGCTTCCAAATTGCTGCGTTCTTGGTTTTTTTGAGATGCGTTAGCGATATCTCCGAAACCTGTGGACCAAAAAAAAATTTATTTTTCGTATGAAAAACTACAAACGATTTAAGACGTATTTCAAAAAGAAAAAAACCAAATTTGCTTAAATTGCTTGGTTTCCGCACAATGTATTATATTTTCGGAGTAACTATAAGAACTACAAAAAAATGAATTTCACTACAATCAATTGCATCGTTTGTAGTTATAGAAATCACAAAAAAAATTTGGATTTTTTCAAAGCGGGTTCCAGCGTGATGCAGCTAAAAATTACGCTAGTAAGATCGTAAAATCAGGTTTTTGTTCTTGAACCAACAGATGTTTGGTAAAATTGTTTGCATTATAGTTAATTCAACAGAGTTTTTGTCAAGAGAACAAGTTTGTTTATTCATTTCAACAGTAGTTAGGTCCCGTCTCGCCAAGTTGTAGGGAAATTAAAAACAGCACGACGAAAATTGGAAGACCAGGTCGGCCTAAAGTTATTTTATTATTTATTTTAATCCACTGATTTCTGGCCATCACGTGTATGGTTTCGCCATGTGCAAATGAATCAGCTAATTTTAAAGAGAAAAATATGGCCTTTTCTTTTCTGGAAGAAATATGATCCTCATGTTGCACTCTTAAATTCTGATTTTTGAAAAAGGTCACCTGGCAGTATGCAAAATGGCTCTTTTTGTAATTAATGAGACCCATTTTTTTATTCATGGAAATAAATCTATCGTCGCAAAATGACGTCGCGTAAATTTCGCTCTTGGCGTTCATTGTGTTCACCTTCACGTAATTATGGGGATTCTATTTTTGACAAGGCGATGTTCGTCGCGTTTATTACGCGGCGTCAGGGCATTGTGTTTCAAGCTTTACGCTGATAGTAAAAAATCGTTAACATTTCGGCGCTAACTACTTTGTTCTTATGGCCATAGTGCCACAGCAATGGCCGTTGTTGTTGTAGCAGAAATGTCTGTCATATTAAGCTACGTTCACTGACGGAAGTGTGTTATTTTAGCAGTTTCAAAGTATATAAATTTTAAGTTAACAAACCAATGGTTTCCGTGAGATGACAATTTTTGCAATTCAGAATTAACAACTTGTTAGAAGTTAATTCAACAGCTATTTGCAATAGACAAACTTTACAGAAATTTCGAGTGATTTAACCCGTAATTCAGTTCATTTAAGCACCTCTTCAATCAATTTCTCGTTGATTCTAAAAGTGCATATTTTAAAGGTATTTCTATTTAATATTCAGAAAGTAACTTTACCAACAATGTGATACGTAATTCTGTCAAGATAAGAACATTTTTCATCAAAAATAAAATGACTTGTGAAATTGACAGATATATGAAAGTGAGTGAGCCAATTTGTTGCAGTAAATTTTTGAATCAAATTTTCATAGTATTCAAATTTATTTAAAAAATTAGCAATGCCTTAATAAACATAAAGTTTTACGTATGTTTGTTTAATGGTGTGTTCAGTTTATACTTATATTTAAGAATTCATGAGCTTAACACCGGCTTATAATAATTTAATTTCAATTATTATGTTTTTTTTTTTCTAAGAGAAACTGAAAAGAAAGAAACATTTGCTGGCATATTGCGATGGACCATTTCGAAAACCGCCAACGTAATCATCAGGCAATTTTGTAATATTATCAAAGGAGAGCTGAACCCAGGACATTCGCTGTGGTAGGCGGAGCACGCTAATACCACACTGCGGTGGCCGCTAGCTATAAGCTTAATGCCTTCAGATAAATATCCATTTCAAAAAAAACTAAACATATAGAAGTTTTAGGGAAAAACAAAAGTTTTGCTGCTTTTACAGGGTGTCTGGGAAAATTTATTTTCTCATTTTTGTGATGCATGCAAGAAAATCGTTGTTCCCAGGTGGGAACATTTTGAACTTTTTTGAGTGATAACTTCAACTACTCTGTATATATATTACTCGCCGTGGCTGCAATATCTTAGATCTTACCATTAACTAAGTTCCTTGACAACATTTTTTAAACTCATTGTTTATCCGCATCTATTTTATGGATATTATGAAGGACTGGAGTACGATACATGCTTCCGATTTTTATTTTTTTTTTGATAGTCAACAATTTTCAGAATTTGAACTACTTAAAATACCTCACTTGCTCGTATGGCGCCATCTGGCTTCTTCTTCCGATTGCTCAACGCTCATTCTATTTAAAAACAACAAAACTTCCTTTTTTGTTTATATGTAATGTGGTTGCATAAATTAATGAAAATATATTTTTCTTCGCTGAATATACCTTCGTGAACTATAAGTAAACAAACAACAATAAAATTCCCTATCAAACCGGAAGTAAAACTTATTTTAGACAAACGCGGCCCTAATCAACGTCAGTGAGTACATTCAAAAAATGTTAAATTGTTTATCGAGCTTTTAGAAATTATCTATTATGAAATAAGGTACATTCCTTTCATAATTTTTTTTTCACGTTAACATGTGAATATGTTCATATATGAGTGCCTAGATATGTGCGTACACTTAGAGGTGCGTATGGGACCACATGGGCGCCAGCTGTCTAACAAAAGTTGGAGCACGTGGCGTTTCGGATATGTAAATTGCATGCATACAAACCCACATACTATTCTGTATAATCTATGTATATTCATTAGTTTTTGTTTATTGCTCCCAAAAATGTATGCCCCCCAAAGGAATATGTATGTGATTTGGCGGTTGATGTAATAATATTTGATATTTAGTAGGCAGGAGGTTGAGTGAATGCTTCACAATTAATTGCACAAGCTACTTTTTTTAAATTTTGAAAATTTGTGTCTGCGTATATGTGCGTGTATGCTTTTAAGTGTGCAATTTGTAGGCGTTGACAGGCGGCAAAAGTGCTTAATAATGACAAACAGTAGTCGTCAGCATATTTTCCATGATTAATATTGGTAATTACAAAAGCACGATTTTCTTTCAAAAAACAAAAAACAACTTTCACTTTGTTCAATAATGTTAAATTCAAAACCATAGTAGGGCATAGTGCATTTAATAGAGTAGTGCAAAAAAGCTCACTACCACCAATTTTTGATTTGTAAACGCCTTTTTTCACAGTATGGGGTAATTCTAAATGTAAGCGTAGTGTAAGCGTATGCATAGACTTTGAAAGTGGTTTGCTATTTCGGGGAATGCAGAATGTAGGCATAGTGTGTGGAACTGGTATGCTGTGTGGAGGAGTAGAGAAAGTAATCGTAAGTGTTGTCACTACAATAAGGTATAGTAATGTGGGATCAATGCAAGGCAAGTTAAGGAAAGGTTTGTTATAAGCGTGTTATAGACCAAGCAAGCTATCGATTTATTATGGAAGTGTTCTATTTTTGTTACCAATAACAAAGATTATGGATGAGTTATCGATTTGTTATTAAAAAGCTATCGATGTGTTATCAAAAAGTTATATGTTATCTAAACTTATCGATTTGCGATAAAAATGTTGTCGATTTATTATCGAAAAGTTGCAGGCCATCTACGATTGATATGTTTTCTGAACTTAATCAAATTTTTACCGAAATGTTAACGATTTTTACTGCACTTTATCATTTACTCTCAGCGTATAATTAAGTTGTAATCGAAAGTTGTCGATTTAGCATCGGTAAGTTATCGGTTTTCTATAAACAATGCATAGATTTGTTACCGAAAGGTTATCGATTTCTTATCGAAAAGTTATCGATTATTCGATTATCGAAAAAATTTCGAAACGCTTTCGATCTGCTATAAAAAATGATCGATTTGTTACCGCAAATTTAACAATTTTTCTCTTAAATATATCGAAAATTTTTCGATTGTTTATCGATTTGCTACCTAAAATTTATCGATTTTTCGAAAAGTTATCTACTTGTTATATGTGCTCATCAAATTTTATATCGAAATATCACCGAATTTCTAGTAAGGGTTATTGATATCTTATCGAAAATTTTCGATTTCTTTTGGAGTGTTACCAATACGATCGATATGTTTTCTGAACATTATAAAATTTTTATCGAAATGTTAACGATTTTTATTAGCGTTTTGTCTTTTACTATCAGCGTTTTATTGATTTGTAATAGAAATCTTATCAAAATTTGTCGATTTGACATCAGTGAATTATTTGCTATAAACAATTTATCGATCTGTTACCGGAAGGTTATCGTTAAAGTTTTCGATTGATTATCGTAAATTTATCGATTTACTATAAAAAATTTAGGGATTTATTACCGAAAAGTTCCCGATATTTTATTAAAAAATATCGAAAGTTTTAAATTTGTTATCGTTTGCTACCAAAAATTTATCTATTCGTTATCGAAATGTTATCGATTTGTTATAAGTATACTTCACATTTTTTATCGAAATGTTATCGATTTTCTAATAGGAGTTATCGATAGTTTATCGAAAATTCTCGATTTCTTTCGGGGTGTTATTAGTTTTGTTATCAGTACGTTATCGATTTTCTAAAAACGACTCATATGACTGTTATGAAAAAGATATCGGTAAAGGTTAGGTTAGGTTGAGGTGGCTGCCCGAAGGCGCACTTACGCCAGTAGTATTAGGCCCGTTGCTCTTCGAACCATTTGAGTACCTGAAGAAAGCTACCAGGTCCTTGACGTCATGCTACACAATCTGGATCAGATTATCAAGAAATGGAGTACCCAGAAAGGGGAGCCGTGAACGATATCGGTAAAACTTCAGTATAAAATCGATGAAACTTCTATAAATTGACTACAAATTGCCTCCCTTTAACCTCAACCCCTGGATGGGTCAAGCCAATTCAAAATCATTACATCTTTAGATACTCACGCCATTTTTATTTTTATTAAAAAGGGTTTAGAAAATCTTTTTATCGGCTAGTCCTTGGAGTTTTTATGAGAAAACGACCCTTCGTGTAATAAGAAAAATTATATTAATAGTTCTGGATACTGCTTTAAAAATGATTTGCCAAAAACTGAAATTTCCCTCAATCTAGATAATTAATTATCTATTGCCTTATCTGTATCGTTAAGTGAAATCTTAGTTTAAGTACACTATGCCCAACTATGCTTAAAAACTTTATTAGATTTCCACTTACGTACAGCCGATAGCTAGCACTTACGTTGAAATTTACTATCATGAAGAAAATTAAACTACTTTTTGTTTTCTTGTTTTTTTTTTTTTTTTTTTGTCAGTTGCTTCCTCTTTTTTCTCATTTAATTATTATTCTTTGTAACTTCGACTCATAAAATTATTATTTGTTATTTGATATACCAATATACAACTAAAACTCGTACGATATTGGCTTTATCCTCTGTCTGCCTTTTAATTATTCCCTCATAATTCCATGTTTTCATTATAAAATTATACCCTTTTCTACTTTGCCTTTCTCTGTGCACGTACATATTTCAATGAAAACTATCTATTGGTATTTTTTTTAATGAGCGCGTGCCATCAATTGCCTTCACCGCCACGACAAATGGCATAAAAAGGGTTCCTCAACCACTTTTATTATCAGATAGCCGGAAGTACATCCAAATTTTATGGGAATACTTATACTTGCATGCATTTGCTATTTAACTATAAAAATTATTGTTCAAGTACATAATTTATGTGGTTTTTAACGGTTTTCATTCATGATATTTATCGATTAAGTGAAAGGGATGTTTAGGAAGCATACTTTAATATTTTTATACTTGTCGAAAAAGGAATTTTAACCAAGAGCCACTTCTACGCAAAACTCAGACTTATGATAGAGATTAAGCTACAGTAGTGGAACAAATATACGTCGTTTCAAGTTTGGATGCTCTGAACTCAGTGGCATTTGGCAAAGTTAGCTCTGTTCTAGAATTTTCAAAGATTTATAACGATCTATGCCATCGTTATATAGCGAATCGCTAAATATAGCGGTCACGATTTTTGATAAATTCTATTTATAGATATTCGCTAATTTTTGATCAGCTATCGAAGCCAAATAATTGAAGAATATTTTAATTGTTCAACGGTGTCAGATTTGATGCCGCTTTCCTTTAACTTATTCTTAGTTCTCACCTCGATAGTGATGTCTAAATTAAGTTGGTACAGTCGGATTAATGTTAAGTACAAATTTTAGCCGGCGGCGCTGCTTTTGAGCAATTGGATAAAAAACTGGCCCGATGAAGATATCTTTGAAATGAGATGAGATATGATATTATTTCAACTAAAGGTCCAATTCATCCTGTACAGCCTTTTTTGTCATCGGCTTCTTATTGGTTTCTTTGGCTTATTATCGACGGCTGACAGATGTGTCATAGATTTTTAATTGACGTTTTATCTGTATCTCTTTTATTAAAAAAAAATAATAATAATGCAAGGTGCGATAATCTCCAAGGAGATTTGGGACCGAACTTCTGTTCAAATTTGTGTCGCGCTCCTTTAAAATTTTCCTTCATATTGGCGGGACGGCACCTACATATTTTATACCGACTTCGAATGGCATCTGCAAGGCAGATAAGTTTTCGCTGAGAATCTTTTCATGGCAGAAATACACTCGGGGTGCTTGCCAAATTACTGCCGAGGGGCTTGCCCCGCTTAGAAAAACTTTCATATAATTGAAAAAACTCTTTTTTAAAATATTTACGATGATTTGCCCGGTTCGTGAACCCAGGATCTTTGGTGTGGTAGACGGAGCATGACACCACCCGGCTCCATAACTGTGTCATAAATTGTTAACACTCCAATAAGAAATCGACAATTTTTCGTTAAAAATTAATAGCATTCCGTTAACAAATCGAAATCACGTCGATAACGAATTGGTAGTACTCCGGAAAAAATAGATAAACTTTGGATAACTTTTGCGTAACATGGACAACACTCAACTTTGCGCTTATTTCTGGAAAGTGATGCCGGATTAGAAATGACGCTTATTAAGCTGCAGACAGTGATGCTTTATCGGTAACAGTATCGGTAACCTTATAACAGCTGATTCGACCAACCTTACGAGAATCAATGCAATCGATTATTGGTGCCGCTAAGGTCGTAACCTTATCGTAGCCAACCAATTGGTTTTTGGTTTACCGTCGTAACGATAAACAGCTGATTACGTTAGGGATACGACTACAGCGATACGACAAACGGCACCAATGACTACAGCTTTAAGTAAATCTTACAAAACACCATAGTGACAAAGCTTGTAACTAGGGTCCAGATTATGTATGACGCCGTGAGATTATGCGTGCAGTCACTGGCATTCACATTCACCACTATACAATACTGTGGCGAATATAAACAATTCCAATAAGGCACTATGCTGGTAGTAAATAAATTCAGAAAAAATGCGAAGTAAGCAGCAACACATACATATATATAAACAGCAAAGTTAAGAGCGAAGAAGAAAGAGAAAATAGACACACATACAAGCACAAAGAAATAAACTGCGCGTATTAAGCTGCAGGCATTGCTGCTTTATCGGTAACCTTATAACAGCTGATTCGACCAACCTTATGGGAATCAATGCAATCGATTATTGGCGCCGCTAAGGTCGTAACCGTACCGTAGCCGACCAATTGGTTTTTGGTTTACCGTCGTAACGATAAACAGCTGATTACGTTAGGGATACGACTACAGCGATACGACATACGGCACCAATGACTCCCGCTTTACTCAGCTATATACACACATGAATAGAAGGCAACAGTGAGTGGTCATAGGAGCTCAGCTGTTATTACAAATACATGTAAAGAACAGCTACAGTGCAGAAGTTATTACTCACACAAACTACGCATATTACAAGAAGACAAACGTAAATATGAGCAAAGAAATGAGAAATAAATAACCAACTGTTATAGAATACTGTTTGTGAAAAGGCTAGACCCTAGGACAAGTAGACAAACGAAGCAACAGAGAGTATAACAACAGCGCAAGCTGCGGAAGATTCATTCAGTTTGATTTTGGCACGCTACAAGTGAATTAAGCGAGTAATTTAATTGTGAAAAAAATACTACAGCTGAGTAAATAAAGAACATTTTGCTATATTGAATATTTGAGTTATTTATTCGACAATTCAGAGATTCGAACTATAACAGAAGCTGCAACATAATGAGGAGTTTCCCAAAAAACCTAACATTACCAAAAATTTCACAAAGCAATCAGGTTTACTGTCACGTTTATATAATACGAATTCTGGTTCACACGAGAAAATATGATTCTTGGCGTTATATATAATATGCCTCTAAATTGCTATATCCATGGGAATATCATTGGTAAGAAGGTACAGAATTCCCCTTAAGGTAACATGTCTAAATTGATATAGGCAGATGAGTTTGTCATGTCCGAAATATACATAGTTCTGACTTATTTTGTTTTGTGTCGTTGATGATGATGGCACAATGCTGAAACCGGTTTGTCTCGAAACCAAATTTGACAAGGGATGACCAAAATCGTTCCAATATACATCATTTATCCACCGTGTCGGAAAACCAACAAAACAAAATAAGTCAGAACTATGTATATTTCGGACATGACAAAGTCATGGCACAATGATGATGATGGCACAATGCCGAAACCGGTTTGGCTCTAAACCAAATTAGACAAGAGATGACGGAAAACCGTTCCAATATACATCATATATAGTTCTCTAATATACCAGGGTCGAGAATTAAAACACCTTGTAACTATTCATATTCATATGCAGAAAAAATCGAAGACCAAATCGACTACAGATTTGTCTGCCGTCTCACTCAAGCAATCCAGGAAAAACGGCTGGATCAAAAATAATAATTATACGATACTTCTATATTTTACAAATAAAATAAATTAAACAAAAAAGTCATTCCAAAATTTTTTTCCTACGGATAAACGTTAAAGTTTAGATGAGAAAACGGCCCTTAGTATAATAAAATAGCTAGGATATAGTCATATACATATGTATGTATATGAGCATTATATAACCAGAAAAATTTAATGAAATTCAAACGAAATGGAATTCAAACGAAACGAGAAAAAAGCAAATTAAAAACAAGTAAGGACGGGACTGTCTTTGGCTGTGCCGAAGCCTTCATACCTTTCATGAACGGGGCTGAACAATAATCTTATCCCGTTCGTAATCTCCGAATAATCGGATGTATAAGATAAGAAATATATAGTGAACAGATCTACCTGCCTAAACGATTTTTAAGATAAATATAAAATAAAAAATAGGTAGGTTCTTTGTGTGAGGATGCAAAGCTTCACATTTTTTGTGGTCTGCATGTAAAAGCTATGACTACGAATCACGTATTTCAAAAATATATGACGTAAACGTAACTATTTGATGAATTTTGAAGCTTTCTAGCCGTATAAAAGGGGCAAAAATGACAGTTTATATGAAGTATATAATATATATACCACCGATCTTTATGATATTTTTAGACAACAATATATGCTATATACGTAAGCAATCGGTGAAATTTGAAGCTTATAGCTGTTAAAATGGGGTAGAAATTGCGAAAAGTTTCTTATCTGAACAATCGGTTGTATGAGATATATACTATATATGCAACCGATCTCTATGATTTTTTCAGACAACAATATATGCTATATACGTAAGTAATCGGTGAAATTTGAAGCTTCGAGCTGTTAAAATGGGGCTAAAATTTGCGAATATATATATATATATACTATATAAATATACTATATATACCACCATATATATACTATATATACCACCGATCTTTATGATTTTTTCAGACAACAATATATGCTATATACGTAAGCATTCGTTGAAATTTGAAGCCTCTAGCTCTTAAAATAGGGCAGTAATTACGAAAAGTTCCTTATCTGAACAATCGGTTGTATGGGATATATACTATATATACGACCGATCTCATCAATTTTTTCAGGCAACAATATGTGCAATATACGAAAGCATATGGTGAAGTTTGAAGCTTCAATCTGTTAAATTGGGTAAGATATTACAAAAATCCTCTTTTTCTGAAAAATCGGTTGTATGGAGGATATAGCATATATGGTCCGATCCTGTCGGTTCCGACAAATGTCTAATCGGACACCCAAATACATCCGCTCACCAACTTTAACTAGATATCTCAAAAATTGAGGGACTACTTTGCATACAAACAGACAGACGGACAGACGGACATGGCTAAATCAACTCAGCTCTTCAACCTGATTATTTCGGTATACTTAATGGTGGGTCTATCTATTTTCCTTTAAGGACTTACAATTTTCGGTTTCGTGACGAAATTAATATACCATTTCATGTTCATGAAAGGTATAATGAATTGATTAAATTTATTAGAAAAGATTTCACTTAAAGACATTACTTACGGATCGATTTCAATGCATTAAGTGGGCTTACCAAACAACAACAAAAAATAATAAAAAAAACTTTACTAAATAAATTTGTTTAATAGCTTAAATAAAAAGTCATTTACACTTATGAGTTGATGAGTAGGTAACTACGATCACTTGATAATGTTTACAGCATCGATGATCTTAGCGTTAAGCCTACCTCTCTTAGCGTTTGTGTGTCGATCGAATCGAAGTTTTGTTGTTTATTTTTCGATGTAATATAACCTGTAAAGTAGGTGTTAATTGACAACATGTAAGTGGCATGTGTCAGTCAACGAACTCGGCTTATAGCGGCGAGTCGCAAGAAAAAGTATAATATATTATATATTTTTTTATGTGTGGCACAAATGTTGTACGGATCCAACTTTTGTGCTGTTGTCAGTGAATAAGATTTACTGCTTTTACTTGAATAATGGCACTTTTAAAAGTGCATTTATTATCTTATAACTGGTTAGTGGTATTTGCTTTTATGAGCTGGTAAAGGGAAATTTCTTAACAGGAATATTTCAATGAATAAAACTACAACTTGTTTTAAGGCTTTTATGATTTAAAAGATATTGATCCGTTATATTATAGTCCGTTTAGCAGCTTCGTTGGAACTTATGGGACAGTTCGCTCAACAATTTTTGTTGAATTGTGTGCCGCTAAGCTTTAATCTGATATTGATTAAATTACCCATAGCCTTGTCAACAAGACAATAGATAAGTCGATAGAAAATTCTTGAGTAATTTTCCAAAAGGATTTTTAAAGCAATTCAGCTCACTATTATTCCCTAATATTTATTAAAATCTAAAGCAGTGTTCGCTTTTGCTACTCCAGAGCAGCGGTAACAAGACAAATATGCTCTGCTCCCGCTCTATACAAGAACAGAGAATAGAACAGAGTCGTAGCATAAAAAAGTGAAAGCATTTCCTATGCTCTACTAGGAGCTACATCATGTTTTAAAGGGGAGCAAACAACAGAGTAAAACTCAAAAAGAAATGCTATTTGTAGAGAGCCGGACAAAAAAAATGGTATGATATTTGCTCTTTTATGCAGAACTTTGTCTTTTCTCTGGTTTTTCTGTTGGAACTGATGTGGCGTTGGGATGTTGTTGTCTTTGTATTTTTCTTTTTAATTGTCCATCTCGAAGTTGTTTTTGTAGCTTTTTGTTTTTGTTGTTAGAGTTGTTGAGCAATAGAAACGCTATTACTTTTTTATGTTTTGACTCTGCTCTAAGCTCTGTTCATGTTCAGAGCCGGAACAATAGATTAAAAAAAACTCTGAAGTAATGTAGCATTTTCAATCATTGATCTAAAGCATGGTTTCTATGTTCAAATTAAGGGCTGCATAGCTACCTCTTAGGCGGCCAATGTGGCGCGTTTGAACTCTAGTCAACTTAAACTATAGTTTAAACTTGCACTGAAAAACAGGGCCCTAATTATCGTATTAACATTTACATGTGTAAAACGTTTAACTAAAATAAATTCACCAAAACACTTCAGCTTTGCTGACATAACATATTATATTTCTTTGTATCTTTTAAGCCAACGTTCTTTGACCTTTAAAAGCAGCGCTATTCCATTGTGTGTTTACATTGTACTTAAGTGTTCGATACATTCTTGTATACCTTCATAGAAAAACAATTCCTATCTCTCTTAAGTCTATTTCAACTTGTTTGAAGCTATTCACAGCCTTTTCGTTTATGCCATTGTCCTTTTGTTTCATGTTTCACTTGAAGCATAAATTGCTTATGTTCATGTTTAATAAGGAAACAAGTGAAGTTCAAGTGTACCATTGGATAAGGTCAGGTAAGCAGATATGAGAGTTGCGCACTTTTATGTATTTTCAGAGAAATTCTTTGCAATATTTGAAAGAGAGGTGAGTTAGTGTGGGCGAAAAAATATAACCACAAGTTATATATTTAAAAACCATGTTTAAGTTCCAATACATACGTATGTATGTAGGTATTATCTTACATGTAGTCAGGATTATATAACTTTTAAAATATTATCAAAAATTAGCTACGCGTGAAAACCGTGAACTAAATGCTGAAATGACGAATATGTATATGATTACAATTTTGCTATCGCATTTTGATTACTAATGGCGTTTTCCTTTCTGGAAATAATGTCACCCTATATATTCTTGTCAGTTCCCTCGTAGGTTTGTGTATTTATTACACAAAATATTTTACTCCACCATATCTACAAACTTCGCCATTTTTAAGAACTCTAAGTAATGAAGTTCAAAAGTTACGATTTAAGAGTGTAACATGAAGGTAAACATTTTTTTTTTCAGAAATGAAAACGCCATTAGTTGTCGGCATTTTTATTTTATCTAACCTAAAACGGCCTAAATGAAAGATGATATCAAAGTGCAATTTTTTCTCTGGTAGGAGAATTGTACATATGACGAAGCACTAAGATTTTGCAGTAACAATTTAATTTATAAAACACAGTAAAAAGGCCCAAACACATTCGAATTTTTCGTCGTTTTGGCGCTTACGCTGCGTCACTATCTGACTTAGAACACACGTCCCCATGGCTACGTTCTCAATTCACAGGCAACGGAACGGCAACCCCAAAGTAACGCGAAAGGAATTCAAGAACCTACATTTTGCTGACGCCGTCAGTTCCTTTCTCTGAAGCTTTAAATATATTCATAAATTTATTGTATTTTCTATTAACGCTCCTCAATATACAAAAATATTTTCTTTTTTGAATTGAAAAATTTATTATTTGATTAATAACTTGGGAAACATTTAAACAACGTGACATCAGGACGGACAAGGCGACAGCTGTTTCTATTATACCTTGTAAATCTCTATTAAGCATTTTCTCCCGGGAGTGGGATTTGAACCCGCACTCCTACGATGGTTGAAGTGTTACAAACGCATTCAGCCACGTCATGCATTAGTTGTTGTTAAATTTATTATTTACATGTTTTCAATGACAATAAAAAAATTTTATTGTCAAAAGTTTTTTTTCTGCATTTTCTATTCTCAAAACCATGTGTATTTGAATAAAAAATTTATAAATGTGACAAAAATATTGAAACTGAATTTTTAGTTTGTAAAATTTTTGAATGCATAAAATAAACATTTTAATTTAACTTTTGACGCTAAATGCAGGGCATGATCGAAAGGAAACTGATTGCGTGAGTGGAGCGTTCTTTGAGTGCTTGTATATATGGTCTAGAAAACGTGGAATATTTTTTACTTTTACTGGTTGAAATCTAGGTGTAATAGCAGCTTGAAGTGGGTACTGTTATTAAGGAATTTTAATATACAAATACTAAACACTGAAATATATTAAACCAGGGATTCCTGCATTTTTAGCTTCAAAAGCATGCCTATCCGAAAAACTTCATTTATATCAAATTTGTATGCCAGCTGCGCAATCCGAACTTTAACAGGCAGGCGAGAAAATGCTGCAGAGATTTCACCACTTTTGTAGCCTGGCAGAGCGAAGAAGCGACTGGCGCGCCTTGTTGAACGGCCATAACCGTTTGAACGATTAAGCGCCAATTATGTAGGTAAGTTAGTTCTTTCCATGCGAATACAAAGCACGGGTTTTTACCATCATATTTGCTTTTGAAATTATCAAATTTGTCAAAAATTCGGTATCGGTAGGTTTATCCGATATGTGTCTGAAAAATAGAAAAAAAAACGATAGTTCCCATGATACAAATAATGGAGGCAGTACCATTTTAACTGAAATATGTGTCTCTGTTTCACCCTCTACACTAATTCTATGTATTCTATAGCAATCATCCGGTGGCAAAGAGCCTGAGCCAGATAAATAATTTTGCATGTAAATGCAACAACAACGATTTGAGCCGGATAAATCCAGATAGAAGTCTGGTTCAATTTGTGAGCCAGATAATTTGTTAATTACTGCTGCCTTTAATAAACCTACTTTTTCAAAAATAGATATCGCTGCTTAGCTTTTCGACGTATGAGTTAAATGAAAAACAGCGGCGACATCTGCCTATCACATTTCGCGTGTGCGAAAATATCACGACATCTGCTTCTTAAGTCTCTCAATGATCCAGAGCATTCCCGTGAAAATTGAGCGTGAGCCGGAGCTTTAAAACTCACTGGAAGACGGCATATGTGTGTCCACAATTCATCGCAACTGATTCAGCTATATGTTATACCCTATGGCCATCAGAGGGTTGTGTATCCGCTTTTCGGTACACCCTGTGCTGTAGCTGTAGTTATTTAACCACTGCCGCTAGATGGGTCTCCTAAGCATTATCTAAGCGAGGATAGGCGTTTTTTTCACGCGCAAACGAAACGTATACGCGTGTAAAAAAAAACACGGCTATCAAGAAACAAGTCATCTTAAGGTTTGACTTATTTAGCTGAAATTTTTAATCAACTTGAATTACTGACATAATTTGAAATAATAAAACTCAATCTAATGTAGCTTGAAATTAGTAAAACCTGTTTGAGAAAAAAAAAATAAAAAATAAAATAAATATGAAAATTTAATTTGTGGGAGATGCTGCTCATTTGTACTTATCAGCTTCATCTTTTTTAATTCTCAACTGAACGCTTAAATTCGATGACGTGCACCTTAATGAATTGCAAAATGTGGGCGTTTCAAAACAACAGGCTTCATTTGTATTTATATATTTTATTGTTTATATATTGTTTTTTATTCTATAATTACTTTATTTATGAGTATTATTTGGTATTTATTTTTGTATTATTTTTCAATGAAAGAAGTTTGATAAGCACAACAAAGTTCCAGCTATGATGTTAAATAATTAACGTTAAAAAATATTTTTTTTTAAATTTGTATACCCATATATGAATGTACCAACAAATATGTGTGAGTGCAAATAATTATTTGTATATGTTGCATAAATAAATATGTAAAAATATTCTGTAGCAAAATCTTCATCATTTGGTTAAGCAACCTGTTCCACGCAACGTAACAAAACACCTTATATGTATATCTGAATGTACTGCTAGCATATGAATGTACCTACATATGCATATAGTCTTTGCCTACAATGAAGATCAATGTTTATTTAGCAATAGTCTGTTAAAAATGTTTTTTTGCTTTGTTTTTTTTGTTCAACTTGTGTATAGCATGTTAGTTGTAAACAATAGAGTTTATTGCTCCAGAGTTAGCCGTACGAACTGATTCATTGTTTAAACTTTTATTCATCATTCAATCAAGTATTACAGTATGTTAGAAAAATGTGCTAGTGCGAAAATCGGAAATGTTATGCGGACTCACTGTATGGGTTAAGTTTTTTTATACCAAGCAGTACTTGTATACAGGGTATTTTAACCTTGATTGGACAAGGGTTGGTTGTACAAGTATAATGGAATCTAGATAGAATGGAATCTAGACAGATATATGGCAGTCTTATATATAAAAATAATCAGTATCGAAAAAGCCATATTTTATAAAGCCATGTCCGTCCGTCCGTCTGTCAGTCCGTTAACACGATAATTTGAGCAAATATTGAGATATCTTCACCAAATTTGGTATACGGGCTTATCTGTACCCAGAATAGATTAGTATTGAAATGAGCGAAATCGGACGATATTGAAAATTTGGAAAATGCAAAAATTGAGATAATTTAAAAACGAATACCTCTAAGCTAATGAAATTTGGTAGGTGGATTGATTTTATGACGCAAAACATAAATATCAAAAATTTAGGAATAGGGGCGTTGCACCAGCCACATTTAGAAGAAGAAAATTTTGAAGTTTAACAACCCCTAAATCAACAGCAGTTAGAGATATTAAATTGAAATCCTTACCAAATTATATAGACCGAGCGAAGATAATAAAAATCGGTTAAACGCCACGTCCACTTTTCCAAAAGGTCTAACCTTAACAAAATTTGCAATAACTATATGGCATTTGACTGATATTCTACTATTCTATTGTAATTGTAATTTTGTATTTGAAATTTAAGTAACTTCCTGATAAGCTACAGCTTGAAACTTGGAATATAGTTCAGAACCCGATAACAATGCAATAATAAGAAAAAAACTCCGACAGGTCGAAATATTTCAAAAAATCGTATTTGTTGTCCAATTTGGCTCATATTTGAAACAAATATTACATACAGTCCGGTAGAACTGACATCAAAATACTTTGGACGTCGAGGAGGGACAAGCATACGTGCCACCGAGTCGAGTAAATTTTTGGAAGGATTATGTATTGAGGACTTACATTGTAAAAAATTGTCAGTAAATAGTTCGTGTCACAATGAGTAACTAAATTAACTAAATAGTTAATTAAATAAAGACTAAAAATTCAAAAAAAAAAAAAAATAATTAAAAAAAAAAAAATTTGTTAAACGGTTTTATTGAAAATAGTACTTATGTACATTAAGTAATAATAATACTAAAACTAGAAAATAATGAGTAGGTCCTAGGTACTAGACATCACACTCCTCATTAATCTAGGGCGTTGATCAGACAATTAAATAATAGCGTTGGAAGCGTCAAATTTCTATTGATAGTTATAAGTAAGACCAACTGAACCTTAATCAGGTTATGCTACGCCTCACATTTAGAGGAGTGTGATGACTAATACCTAGGACCTACCTAATTATTTTCTGGCTTTTAGTATTATTATTACTTAATGTAAGTATTGTTTTCAATAAAACCGTTTAACTTAAACATTTTTTTTTTCAATTATTTTATTCTACACTTCTTATCGTTTTTCGCAAATCATATTCCGTTTGTTCTAGCTGTAAGATTCTATCTAACATACCGTAAATTTGTTTTCTTCATTTCATGCGCTGGGTATAAGACTTTCCTTTATATATTTTCGATTGCATTTTCCAAGCAATTTGCCACATTGTTCTGGTCTAGACGGGCGCCTCTGCAACTGTTGCCGAATTAAATTCCTTACAAAACATCATCATACCAATGTCCTTGTAGCTGACTTGTCATTTTCCTCCTTGTTCGTAGGATGAAAAGTGCTTTAGTCGTAGATGGTCATATGTGGTCATAAATGTTTATTTCTTGTACACATAAACCCATACTCAGATGGGTTCATATGCGATTTCATAAGGCACACATCCGGAACACAGTAATAATAATGTTTTTCAAGTGTTTTGCTACCATTTACAGTAATAATGCCGTTAAGGGTTGTTCATCCTTTGCTTGACTTCTATACCGCACGATCTCCTTATAAAGTTTGCAAAAAATCTTAGGTGGTTCTAGGGTAGAATTTGCTGCTGACTAATAATATAAATATTCACGCTATTTGAATTGTTTTCACAAGCTAATGGATGTTATTGCTTTCTTTATGGGCTCATAGAAATTAGTGTAGTTATACTCATGCATATGTATGTATGTGCGTGTGCATGAAAGAGAGCGTAATTGGTATGTGCAATTGCATGCAACTCAGACCTGGTAGGGAAAATCTCTTCTTCTAAACGTGTAAATTTTTAACTTCAATTAACACTACATATTAAAGATGTTAATTTTAAATCGATTAAAACGAAGATCTTACGATTCGCATTTGCGTCGATTTTTTAGTTTGATCCCAAATATTTGAAAGCTTTTTCTCAATTGATCTGGAGACTTTCGATAAAATATTGAAAACATTTTGTTACGGCGGATAAATATGTATATAAATAAAAAAGTACACATTTAACAAAGGCGTAATTTGGTGAGGGGAGTTTTATAGCAATCATTGACTTTGTAACAAATCAATGCACTAAAACGAACGATGACCATGCTCGCCTCTTTGTTTGTTTTATACTGACCCTATTTCCATTTTTTCCCGTCTGTTTGGTGACAAATGCATTCACGAATTATATAAATGGCTTGACTAAGTGAGCGCGCCCATCGCTGCTTTACTCCTTTCATAAATTAGGTCAAAGCCTTTTCTAATACCTTGAATTTTTAAATTCTTAACCCCTTATTTATAAAAAATTAGAAAAAGTTTATAAAGCCACCCCCGTTTTAGGGATTATGTTTTAATACTACGATATAAAATACATTATGCTTTTTTGACTTTCTGAACGCATGTCAAATTTGGTTTGCACATTTCCATGAGAATGATTCCAGTCTCGGCAAGCTCACTTTAAGAACATACCTTAGTAACCATCTGTAGATCTTTTCTGGAACTTTTTTCGATTCAAATAGTCTTCTTGTCATCATAAAACTCTCGCAGTAATTTGAGAAGCCAACGAAACGTTGTAAGTTTCTTGATTTGACGTTAAAAAATTGACAATCTTGTAGATTTTTTTACAAAAACAAGCTGCTGGTCGTTTCATAGTGAACTATTCTCACTGCCATATTATTAGGTGAAGTTGCTTAACATTTACGAGGATCTGGTGTGCACAAACATCCCTTACTCGCAACAATTTTAATCAGCGTTGATTTTTTGGATAAACTCTTTTAATTTTTAACTTAACCAGCTCTATGGACTATAACCAGCTCTATTGGCGGCCACCGTGGTGTGATGGTAGCGTGCTCCGCCTACCACACCGTATGCCCTGGGTTCACACCCCGGGCAAAGCAACATCAAAATTTTAGAAATAACGTTTTTCAATTAGAAGAAAATTTTTCTAAGCGGGGTCGCCCCTCGGCAGTGTTTGGCAAGCGCTCCGGGTGTATTTCTGCCATGAAAAGCTCTCAGTGAAAACTCATCTGCCCTGCAGATGCCTTTCGGAGTCGGCATAAAACATGTAGGTCCCGTCCGGCCAATTTGTAGGGAAAATCAAGAGGAGCACAACGCAAATTGGAAGAGAAGCTCGGCGTTAGATCTCTTCGGGTGTTATCGCGCCTTACATTTATTTATTTTTTTTTTTTTTGAGCTCAATGGACAGTGTCTTATACAGTAAAAGGTTTCGAACTACTTTCTCCGAAAAACTTGCAAATTAACTGCAAAGACTGTGAAATGTTTCCATATGCAATCTTTAGTTGTCTGATTTTTTCTATTTGCGTTGGTATATATATATTAATTGATCGATCCTCAGATATTTCGCGCTTTCTTTTCTCCACCTTTACCGACAAAGTTTGTCTGATAATAAAATATCGTGAACACATTTCTGAAGTGGAGGCTCTAGATTTTAACGAAAAGACCAACATGTTCATCGTGCTGATGATTTCGGATAACTGTTCCTATCTCAAACTACAAATAATAAATAGTTTACGCTATTGATTTTCCTGCAGGGTATGCGTGTCTTCGTCTGTTTAATTGTCAACATTTAATTGCTTCGTTAGAGTGTACCAGACCGCAGTTTATTTTTTAATAATACATAAAAATTGAGTATGTATTGCAAACATATCGACAAGTTTACGAAATAAAATAGATTTGGTTGAGTCATAAAACATAATCAGTGAACCCTGAACAAACTCATATCAATTTCAGGTTATCAACGACACTCGAATCTTTAATTATTAATTTTTTCATTACTATAGCCAGCATATTAAATCGTTATTAATTTTTTTAAAAGTAAAAGCTTTTTTTTGATATGCTTAAAATAAACGGCAATAAACTTTATTTATATATGGTGGGGAAGAATTAAGAAAACTATTAGGGCGAAACTCTAAACACAAAAGATACTCTCCTGAACGATCTCAATTAATAAAAAGAATGCACTAAATGAAAATTTAGGGACTACCTTATAATCAAGATATTTGCAAATGAATATTCAAACTTAATAGAACCGAAAACGAAATAGCACTTTGTGTTTGAAGTTAGCTAAACTTCAGTAGTTGTCTAGTTAAAATATAACCGACATTTTTTATAAAGCGTGGTATCTGAAATCTGATCTCAGAGATATGAAGGCACATGAAAGAAAACTACAAAATCAAACTTGACTTGTTTTGAAAACAAACGGACTCGTATATGTACATTTACGCTCTAAAAAATCTGTCTTTAGAGTGGCAAACAAATACGTAAAAATTTTCTAATCCATATCTTTCTTTGATATTTATCTCTTCTTAACGATCTTAACTACTGAAATTGTTTTTATAGGTTCTTTATTTTATTGTGTTTTATATATTTTTTTCGCTTTTGTGTTAACCAAAACTTTCTTATCCCAGCTTAATGTCGCCTTTAAAGTTTAGAGTATTTAAAATTTTTTTTTTTGTTTTGCGCAACCAGCACCGTTTGATTGGATTGTAGACTTGTCATCGGCGCTTATCGCCCTTTTTTCGCTTCTTCGTCGTATTTCTTTAAATAATGCGTTCAATATTGATTTTTCCTATTAATACTGCTTAATCAAATCTTTGCTACTATAATATTCAGATCACTTCCATTTGTCTACTTTTATCAATCAAAATGGTATACTCAGCTATTGTCAGCAGCAGGCTTTAATGCGCTCATTGGCGACTTTGTAAAAGCTGATCCGTTTAATCGCTGATTTAGGTACACAGAAAAATATTGGAGCTGTACTAAATAGTGATATGAATTTGGAAAGTAATTTTTACCAGTAGGAATAGCGAGTCGGTGTTTTTTAATTAAGTTAAAAACAAGTAAGTAAGTTTAAGTTCGGGTGAAACCGAACATTACATACCCAGCTGTGCACTTGAAACGCTATTGTTGTTTGCTTTGTGCGGTTAATCGTGTTATAAGCTGCGCAATAATACATATATGGTTCTATTCTGAACTAATTTTAGTTCAAAAAAAGCAAAAAGGATACAGAGCCTACCACTAAAGAACTTGAGCGGCTAAACATGCAATTAACAGTTATAGCTACGAAACAAATGTTTACGCCCAATTTCGTTCGGATTGGGTAGTTTCTTGTAAGAGTTATGACATTAAAAGTATTTTGGAAGGAGTAACAAAAAAAGGCGCAGGTCACGCCCATTTCCAAAATTTGTTTTAGTTTTGTTCACAGCTCAACCATACCACTACAGAGGTATTGCAAACTTTGTTAAGGTTAGACCTTCAGGAAAAGTGGGCGTGGTATTTAACCGATTTTGATTATCTTTACTCAGTCTATTTAATTTGGCAAGGATAGTGTCTCTGCCAAATTTCAATGTAATATCTTTAACGGCTTTTGATTTACGGCTTGTTAAACTTTCGAATTTTCTTCTTAATGTGGGTGGTGCCATGCCTATATTCCAACATTTATTGGATTTTATATTTTTCGTCACAAAAAAAGTCCACCTACCAAATTTCATTAGCTTAGGGGTATTCGTTTTTAAACAGTTTTATATAGCTTGACTTGACAGGCGGCTTGGTTGGATGGCTGGTTGGCTGGCTGGCACGAATTTGGTAATTGAAATTTTAGTAACTACCCGATAAGCTGCAAGCTTGAAACTTGGGATATAGTTCAGTACCCGATGACAATGCAATAATAAGAAAAAAAATCGCCGCTAGGTGGCGCAAGGATCGAGATATTCAGAAAAATCGTATTTGTGGTCCGATTTGGCTCATATTTGGATCAAATATTACATACAGTCCGCAAGAAGTGACATCAAAATATTTTGGAGTTCGAGGAGGGACAAGCATACGTGGCGCACAGTCGAGTAAAGTCTTTGGAAGGTTTATGTGTTGAGGACTTAGATTGTAACAAATTGTCAGGAAAGAGCCCTTGTAATAATGAGCCACTAAATGAACTAAACAGGATGAGAAATAATAGGCAATAAAATAAAGACTAAAAACGCGCCCAACGCTTTTAATTGTCTGATCAATGCCCTAGATTGATGAGGAGTATGATGACTAGTACCTAGGACCTACCTAATTATTTTCTAGCTTTTGGTATTATTATTACTTCATGTATGTAAGTAAAACCGTTTAACTTAAAGATTTTTTTAAATTATTTTATTTCTAATAATAGCTATCTATTCTGGATCCAGATAAGGCCGTGTACCGAATACGGTCAACATACATATGTATCTCAATATTTGCTCAAGTTATCGGGTTAACGGACGGACATGCCTTAATCAATTTTTTTTTTCGTTACTGATGATTTTGATATATGGAAGTCTATATCTATCTCGATTCCTTTATACGATGCAATGTACCATCGCGAACCCTTCGATGTCAGAATTTTTTCTGGTTAGATAGATTTAGAACGATTTATACTTCGAATTCTCCAATTGCTAGGGCAATGCGGGAGATTAATTTGTTGTGTTCTATAGACATGGATTTTTCATTAAATAAATTGAGGTTTAAGCTGCTAATGAATGAAGTAATTTGATTATTTAATATTTCTTAGTTAAGATACCTTTGTAAATAGTTTGTAGGGATGTTCTTACTTTCCTAGACTATAATATGAATAAATAAATAAATACCTGTACAACCAACCGTTATCCAATCAGTTATAGTACCCTGTGTACAAGTACAGCTGGTTGTAATTAGGTGGAGTTTTAAAAAATCGATTCAAAATTAACAAAACGTTTTTTGAGTGTATTTATTTATGTCAATGCTCTTATCCACAACTTTGATTTTAAATGAATTTAAAAAATGTTATGCTTCATAAACTTGTTTACGAAAATTCTTGGAAATATTTCCATACAAATCTCACAATTTATGGTTTCCTTTTTTCTATAAAGTTCATTGTCAAGAGCGACTACAAAACAAAAATGGTTCATAAGATAGGTGTGTGCTAGTCAATTAGCACGAAGAACACAATATTTTAATAGGAAGTGAATCAGTTTTGAATTGTTTTTATTTAACCAAATGTTGAGCTTCCACTACAAAGAAGATGTGCCCACGTGTGCTGAGCGGCAACAGTTGCACTCGTTCTGCATATCACATGAGCGCCTACTGCCTCTTAACTGGGCATATAGCCACAAACCGATCGTTTATTTTAGATAGAATCATAGACTTTTTTTCGTTTAAATATATTTACGAGTACAGAAGCTTCTTAGAAGCTGTCAACTGGAACGTAGAAAGAATTAAAAACATAAGGCACCAAGTGAGGAGTAGGTATCCTTCGGCTGTGTCTGAGAATTTATACCTTTATTGATTGTAACTGAAGTAGAAAAAAGGTTGCCGTTACTGCACTTTCTTCTTCAATTGAGAATCTTCGAAACATACATCGAACTGGTCGGTAAAGAAGTCAATAAAGACCTCACATAGACTGAATGTGTCCATAGTGTAACCAGAACTAGTCTGACGACCAAACGAAAAGAACACTACTAGGCAGCAGGACTTATGTTATATAAAAACTCCACCCTCTTGACAAATATTACCCCTGACCTTGCGAAATATGGATTAGACGTACAGTTTTCGATTTCGACTCACAGCAATCTGTTCGTCAAATAAGATTTGAATCAACAAAAACACAGAGTGAAAGCCAAAATACTCAAGTTTATATAATAAGGTCTGGCGAGAGAATTTATGAGGCCCTTGAGAAATCAATGTAAATAGTATCCAACTGAGATCCATCCTTTGAGGCCCAGATACAGAAATCAGAGAATGGGGCCAAATTAGTGATGATTGAAAATCCAGCATCAAAGCCATATTGGTGATGGTCAACAAGGCCCTTTGTTTCAAAAAACGACAATTTCTCTTTTATGATTTTTTCGAAAAAGCTTCGAACAAACTGTTAGCAATAGGTCTTTATTTAGCGACATCATTCAGCATCAGCTCGTAGAAATCGAAGCTGACTTCGATTGGCAATAAAAATTCTCGAATACAGAGATTAATTATAAAGATATGACATAGAGGGCCAGAAGAAGATTAGCTACAATGCTTCAGAACAAAAGCGCAGAGAACATCACTGTCACGCTTCAGCAAAGGCTTCAGTGTGAATATGACATCACTAATGTCAAGACCGGAGATTGTGAAGGATCTAAAATCGATTCCTCCAGGCACAAATTGACGAGAATCTGGAGCTCCAGAGGCTACTAGTTATATAGTGGGGCTTTAAAAGATCGGCGAAAAGTTCAACTGTGTCATTTAGATACTGTGAACATTTACCATTATAAGTTATGCAGACCGAAATATTAGAAGATCCTGAACGCGAACAAAAATCCTTGGAACTTTCCTTGAGTACCGTTTAAGCTAAGACTTCTCATATATTTATTGGTAAAAATTCTATAGAATTTCAAGTTTAACGTGTCTCAAAGATTAGCCCTGTGTATGGGGAATCTTATAGCGGTGTTATACTATCAATTGAATAACAATTAGAATACAAACCCCATTTCCATGGGATATGTCCCCTATGATAGTGCATTGGATATACACGGCCATAGTTAGGCCAGTATTGCTATAAGGGGTGGCGCTATGGTGGCCCGCCCTGAATAAATCCTCGACAGTTCTTGCTCTTCAAAACTTGCAAAGATATAGTAGGCATAAAATATGCAGCATGCGCAGCTATTAGGCTGAGGAAGCTGACCACATGGTCTCACTACAACCATACTGAGATTCTCGACAGATTCTGCATACCAGAATGGACAGATTTCTGCAAACCACATACCAACTTTAACAAGGGATACGCGATATTAATCCCTGCGAGGTATCAGTGGGTAAATGACCCATATTGGCCCACTGACAGCATTTAGATCTACACAGATGGATCTAAACTGGATGACAGGGTCGGAGGGGGTATCTATTCGGAACGATTGGACATACAAAGATCATTTCGACTTTTGGATCACTGTAGCGTATTTCAGGCCGAGTTTGCGGCCATACAAGACACTGTGGACTGCCTTAGGCAGAAGACAATCTCTCAGAAGCACATTTATATTTTCTCAAAGAGTCAAGCAGCACTGAAAGCCATTGACTATGTCACAACTAATTCTGAAACTGTAGTAGGCTGTCGCAGATCACTCAACGTGATGGCTGAACAGTTTACTCTGCATCTCAAGATAAAGGAGGCTCTACTGATGGGATAAAGGAGGTTCTACTGATGGAAGCGGGAGCTAGGTGGAAACATCATGATGGATGCCACACGCCAAAACTCATATGGCCGGAATGGAATGAGAAGAGATCGCTTGCGCTTCTCACCCTCCGTAAGAGGGATATTTCTTAGTTGTGGGTCTTTTCACTGGTCACATCTGTTTTGGACCGCATGCGGAAAGGATTGGCGCTCCATTTAATGATTATTGTAGAAGCTGCGGCAACGAAGGAGAGCCTGAAACTGTTGGGCATCTACTCTGCGAATTTCCACCGCTCGGGAGAAGAAGGCAACGTTTTATGGGCAAGATATTTCTCGGAGATCTGTCTGATTTAGCTGAGGTTAATATACGACGCTTAGTTAGCTTCACAAACTCAACGAAGTGGTTTGATTAGGAAAGTAGGAACAAATCCGTGTAGTTACAAAATGGGCCTATAAAGGCCTAGGTGTGCCGCTCCGATGCGGACAGCAGCCACTTGAACCAGATCTAACCTAACCTAGAACACAAAAATACATACGGTAACCAACTGTCATGGATATTTCTTTAAAAGATTTTTCTTTTACTTAAAAACTCTCTGCCAAAAGTTATAATGCGGTGTCATATACATGAATGGTATAAAGACAAAGTAGCAACAACTTTTATCAAACATATGTATACCCCTTCCAATATATTTTCACAGCACCAAATCGACCACAACGAAAAAGCTTATGTCTGCTTGTCTATTTGCCAAACGACTGCTGCACTGGAACAAACAATGATATCGGCGGCAGAAATAAGCGACGTTTTGTCGGCATGTGGCCACCTAAAGTTGGCATCAGCTTTTCTTTCATTGATCTATTGTTTACGTGGTGCTGGCAATGCCATTAGAGGCAGTTGAATGCACTTTTCCATGACAGCGCCAACACTTTCTGCTGCTTGCTTTCGCTGTTCGAATTTCCACATTTTCTCTTACTAACAACATATGTGTATAATTTTTTGATAACTTCTAGTTTACAAATTTTTTGATCTTTTTATTTGCTCACGAAACGTTTTAGTTTTGTGTCAAATGACGTGAGGAGAGGTGTAAATGCCCCCGCCCTCATCGCTTTTCTTATCTTTCACACGGTGCTAGACTGCCTAGCGATTGAATAATATGTATGTACTGCCTAGCCATTTTACGCGTGATCGACTAGTGACTAGACTGTAGGTGCTGAAATCGCAAGTTTATTTGGAAATAAGGTGAAGAATTGGGCTGTCATCAATTTCCATAATGGTCATGAGAATATTTTCTGCAAACTCAATTGTCAGAAATTCCTAACTTTTCTAGAGTTCCGTACTTAAATCAAGCTAGAAATTCTCAAATTGACTAAACCATGAAGTAAGTTAACTATTAACCCATAGTCATGCATACATGAGATGTTCAACCAGTCCACAAGAGCTTAGTACACACTATCCAAATTGTCAGCCTACTTATTCCCTGGAATTTCCGTTCATTCCGTAGCATCGAAAAGACAAAGATTTTCAAATTTACACACTTAATCGAGCCATATATTAGATTGGGTTAAAGCTACTGGGCAAAGGGAAATTGGCAGCCCCACATGTTGATCACAAACGCTTCCATCTTGATGCTATATACGATCCCTCAAATGTTGATAATGAAGTGCAGCGTTATCTCTTTGAGATATATGGGGCATAAAGTGATCAACGTGAGTTGTGGACACTTGAGTTTATAAGTGCGACTCGGCTGTATTAGAAAATGCATAGCTGTTGACATCATTTTACATAGATGCCAAAGATTTCATGGAGCTCCTCTACAAATTCTCTACAACTTAGTCTTGAGAATTACTGTTGGCATAGATAGAAAGCCGAAGCAAAATACCCAAGAAAAGTAATTATCACCACCATTAGGCTCACAGCTAGCCAGTAAAGATTCTGGAATACTGGAAGCACGCCATATAAAGCCAGTACATCAGTGCATCAATGAATCTTAAAAGACAACAGTTCCTGTGATATTTTGCATTCCTACTCAGTGTTACATCCAATCTTACAATACTGGACGTAGTGGCATGGATGAGTTTAATTAAAGGAGCTCATATAATTTAGCGAAACAGAAAGCTTTGGACTAATGAATCCTAATGGAGTTTCTGATCAATATAACCTCTTTCATTGCCTAGCAGATATTTTTAAAATTTCTTAGAAAGACTTAGTTCACTAGCGAACCATAAAAGCTGCTTTGGTTTAGATACAGTTTGTTATCTAAGATACTGTAAGTTCAGCCGGGCTTTTGGAGGGTACAACATGAGTTTAGGAAATAAGATAATCATCTCAGTAGTCGACATGGCACAGAATGTTTAGCCATCGCGACTTCTGTTAAAGTTTTAAACCTCGAAATTCCCTTAACCACCATGAGAATATTAATTTTCGTTGGCTGATTGGCTCTCCGACTCTGCCGCTCTTTTCACTAGATTTTACTCGTCCCAAATTCTATGCAGTCTCTTTAGTATCCAACTGAAGAATCTGAGTTCTCGTTGGCTGATTAGTTCTCCGATCCTGCCGCTCCTTTCACTACATTTTTCTCCTTTGCGATTATTGGGTAGTTTCGTGAGTATTCACCGCAGTATTGCCGCTATTTTCAATACATTTTTTTCATTCAAAATCCTCGGCCAGTCTCTTTAGTTTTCACTAGAAGAATCTGAATTTTCATTGGCTGATTAGCTCTCCGATCTTGCCGCTCTTTTCAATACATTTTTCTCGTTCAAAATCCTCGACCAGTCTCTTTAGTATTCATCTGAAGAATCTTAATGTTCGTTGGCCGATTCTGCTGCTCTTTTTACTACATTTTTCTCATTTGCGTTACTCGGCTAGTCTCCTGAGTATTCTCCGATACTGCCGCTCTTTTCACTACATTTTTCTCGCTCAAAATCCTCGGCCTGTCTCTTTAGTATTCTTTGGCTGATTAGCTCTCCCATATTGCTGCTCTTTTCACCACATCTCTCTCTCTCAAAATTCTTGGTCAGTCTCTTTAGTACTCACCAGAATAATCTGCATGCTCGTGGATTTATAGCTTTCTGATCTTGCCACTCTTTTCACTACATCTTTCTTTCATTTCCAAACATCATTGCGTGGAGAGATAGGGGGAACACAATTATACTTCGAAGGCGATACACGTAATCGTTCTCCAAGGAATATCAGCGTTTAACCTAAAAGCGAAGAACATCTCGACCTTACGAGCAGCTGAGAAATCGTGAAATTACGACTAGTTAAAAAGAAAATAGTGTTACGAATATTAGCAAAACTAGGGGTGCTGCTATCTCTAAGCCGATGCTAAGCAGTGACGTGAATTCACATCCATAGATCAATCATTATGTATCTACATAAACGAAACAATAATTGCGTCTACACATATGTACCATGTACGTATGCGAGCAGCGGAGAGTCAATGCACAAACACATGCATATATCTGAGATACTCCTATAAGTATGCAATGAGAAAAACTATAAAATTGTGCAATTGTAGTTACATCTGAGAAGTTTGAGAGCTGCTGGACTAGTAGATTCTGGAAGCGCCTAGAAGATGCGAAGGTTGAAATCAAAGAGTATAAAAGGCGACAATTGTAGAGGCGCTGGAATTCAGTTTGATTTGAGTTGTCAAGCAGTTTCGACTAAGACGCTATCTAGCGAGCAAGAGCAGTATTAGTTTGAATAGTAGAGTTTCATTTGAGCTATCAACCAGTTTGGTTATTAGGCAAGCTATTCGTTGCACAGTTTGAGTGTTATTGTGAAGTACTTTAATAAGGCCATTTTGCATTATTACAAATTGGAGTTATTTATTCAACAGTTTAGTGATTCGAACTTAGCAGATGATTGCAAATAAGAGGATTTGCAAGTAAATTCGTTACAATTGGTGTCAGAAGAGGAATTGCTGAATAAATTCCAGAGAACAACAACATGGCAAAGTTCAGTGAATTGAAGATTCAGCAACTGAAGAAGGAGTTGGACAGCCGTGGATTGAATACAACCGGCAATAAACTCGAACTCCAGGCACGACTATCAGAAGCAATGGAATTAGAGGGAATTAACGTGGAAGAGTATGTCTTTCATCTTGATGGCGAGGAGACAACAAAAATTGAAGAGAAAAACGAAACATCCCAGACAGTTACCAGCACAGACTTGAACATGATATTGGCTGCAATATCTGCACAAACATCGACAGTAGCATCAATGTCATCGCAATTGGCATCCCAGCTGGAAGCGCAAGAGGCACGTATAACAGAATTGTCATCACAAATATCCACCAAAATGTCATCACAACTGGAAGAACAGAAAACGTATTTGTCATCACAGATGGAATCCCAAGATACACGAATAACATCGAAGATTGAAGCACAGGAAACATAAACTTCTTCACAACTGGAAGAACAAGACGTATATGGTATCCCAGCTGGAATCGCAGGAAACCCGTATAACATCAGAATTGGAAGAACAGAAGACATATTTGGCATCTCAACTGAAAGCGCAAGAGGCACTTATATCTGAAATGTCGGCACAAATTTCGGAACAGGTATCATCGCAGCTCTTTGTGAAACTGGAAGAGCAGGATGCAAAAATTTTACAACTCGAGGACAAAATTGATGCCGAAATAGAAGCGTTAAAAGGTCGTATGGAGCAGTTACAACTAAACCGCCCAGCTGTTTCAGCAAGCAATCCAAAGGTAAAAACACCATCATTTGACGGTTCTGTTCCTTTCCAGGTCTTCAAGCTACAGTTTGAGAAGACCGCAGCAGTGAACAACTGGAATGCGGAAGATAAAGTTGCTGCACTGTTCGTGGCATTGAAAGGGCCTGCAGCGGAAATCTTACAGACGATTCCAGAGTACGAACCGAACAGTTATGAAGCATTGATGGCTGCTGTAGAACGATGTTATGGAAGCGAGCATAGGAAACAGATATTCCAAATTGAGTTGCAAAACCGTCACCAAAGAGCGAATGCGACTTTGCAGGTGTTTGCCTCGGATGTTGAAAGGTTGGCTCATCTCGCAAATGCGGACGCACCCGTGGTATACACCTAGAGGGTAAAAATCCAGAGTTTTATAAATGGCATACGGGACGTGGAAACGAAGCGAGCTACATACGCAAACCCAAAGCTGACATTTGCTGAAACGGTATCACATGCATTGACTCAGGAAACCGCCTCTCTATTGAGTAAACCAGCATACAAAGCTCATCGTGTGGAAGTGGAAAGGCCAGAGTGGGTAGACGCAATATTGGAGGCGCTGAAAGGATCGCAAAAGCGGAGTGAAAAAGTTATCAAATGCTTCAAATGCGGGAAGTCCGGTCACATTGCACGTCATTGCGATCTTGGTCCTAATAGTTCCAACAATGTGGGTGGCCGTAAACACAAAGCTGGAGGAGATGAGCAAGAGCGAGTAAGAGGTAGAGATCCAGAGCTAGATCCAGCTATTGAATGCCCTGTGATATATGGGTTGCAAATTGGTAGAAAATTGAGCAGTCTTACCGTCAGACGGAATGTGGATGGTAAAGAACGTGTACTGACTGTAGATACGGGTGCATCTCATTCCTTGATCCGATCTGACTTGGTCAACAGGAGAATAAAACCGTTACCTGGAGCAAGGTTGTGTACGGTCACTGGTGAGTATAACCAAGTTCAGGGAGAAGTGATATTTGAAGTCTTGATTGGAAAGGTCATGGTTCTACACAAATTCGTTGTGGCGAAGATCATTGAAGAAGTCATATTGGGAGTAGATTTCTTGGTTGACCATGACATCAAGATCGATATGCAGAGAAGGGTGATGCGTTATGAGAACCAGAATATACCACTTAACTTCAAGTTGGAGAAAGGGTTCAGAAGTAATCGAGTAATGGTGGAAAAGACTCGACAAAGGCCACGAAAGTCAAAAGAAAAGGTTGATGGATCGAATGGGCCAAGTAAAGCAAAATTAAAAGTACCTACGAGAAAAATACCGGCATTGACAAACCCTAATGGACGCACTAAAACAACGGAAAGAATTTTTCAGAAAGAATGCAAGGGTGGTTTCAAGCCAGCGCGCACTACTCTTGTGAAACATCAAAACGATAATGATGATGCAAAGTCAATCTGTCAAGTGCAAGCTCTGCGAAGAATTTCATTGGCCAAACAAGAGAGTGCGAGGGAACGATCAAGAATAGTAATTAAGATGAAACGCAGGTACAACGAGAACAAAAATTCGGAAGGTTTCTTGGAGGCAGAATTGGTATTGTTAAACAACCCTCACCGGCGGAAAGGTGTTCCAGCCAAATTTCGGTGCAGTTGGGAAGGCCCGTACAAAGTTGTGAAGAAGATCAGTGATACCATCTACCGCATAAAAACCACTGGGAAACCACGTATTAGAAGAGTGGTACATTTGGAGATGCTAGCAGCGTTTAGATCGGGAGATTTGTCTGATCGGGACGATCAGACTTAGGTGGAGTACAGTGTTACGAATATTAGCAAAATTAAGGGGTGCTGCTATCTCTAAGCCGATGCTAAGCAGTGACGTGAATTCACATCCATAGATCAATCATTATGTATCTACATATACGAAACAATAATTGCGTCTACACATATGTACCATGTACGTATACGAGCAGCGGAGAGTCAATGCACAAACACATGCATATATCTGAGATACTCCTATAAGTATGCAATGAGAAAAACTATAAAATTATGCAATTGTAGTTACAGCTGAGAAGTTTGAGAGCTGCTGGACTAGTAGATTCTGGAAGCGCCTAGAAGATGCGAAGGTTGAAATCAAAGAGTATAAAAGGCGACAATTGTAGAGGCTTGGAATTCAGTTTGATTTCAGTTGTCAAGCAGTTTCGACTAAGACGCTATCTAGCGAGCAATAGCAGTATTATTTTGAATAGTCGAGTTTCATTTGAGCTATCAATCAGTTTGGTTATTAAGCAAGCTATTCGTTGCACAGTTTGAGTGTTATTGTGAAGTACTTTAATAAAGGCCGTTTTGCATTATTACAAATTGGAGTTATTTATTCAACAGTTTAGTGATTCGAACTTAGCAGAGGATTGCAAATAAGAGGATTTGCAAGTAAATTCGTTACAATAGCATACCTAACGCCACCATATCCGCAATCAATATTTAGATAAGTCAGTCGGTTATTCATAACTCTTTTTGGACGCCTTGGTAGGGAATCGTTAGCTGTCACATGAACGATATATGCTAAACAATCACCTACAAAGCTGTTCTTCAAAAAGTCAAACAGTTTAGTAAGCTTAAAGATCTCCGATTTTCAAGTGCTTCATGGCAAACATCTCCCAACTCAAGCACACCCAATTTTATTTTTATTTTGATAGCAGGGTTTATTTAGCTTCAAACTGGCATGTTCTGTCAGTCGTCTGGACATTTAACAAATTTTCATCGCGTTCCACAATGAATTTGACACACAATTTCAAACACGCGGCCAAAGAAACGTGCTTTTGTTCGATTTTTGAAAAAAAAAAAAAAAAAAACAACAGCAAAACACTGAAGTGCTAATAGCACTAATGGTGGGGTTGATCCATTAAACGAGTCAGCTTAATTGTTTGAAATGCAAGAAATAATCATTAATAGTTGACTTATAAATTCGAACAAAATTACAAAAACGAAAAGTTCAAATCTTATATGAACATTATTTATTGTTATTCGATTAGTAAATAAATGGGTTTAATATGATGAAATTTCAACAAAAAAATCATTTAAATCAATAAAATAAATAGAGTATGTACTTGGGTAAAAAAAATTAATTGATTGATCACAGATTGTGATGCGGTCATTTGACTTCTTATTTCGATTACTTTATTAAATGAATTGCTTTTTATTCACTTTTTATTTATTGCGTTCAATATTGATTTTTTCTAATTCCTATAGAAACAAAAAAATATATGTTTTCATTCCTTCAATATGTTTTGTTATTGTAGTTTTCTATTGGCTTCGGTATTGCCTTTGCAGTATGTAAGGGACATATGAGGCATGGGCAAGTCATTGTGTGTGAAAATTCCTACGCGATGGCATCATTGCAAAAAAAAATTTTAGAGCTCATTTACATGCCAGTAAAGTCAAAGGGAAATGAATATTTACATCTATACTACCTACACAATTTTAAAAAATTGTTTATTAAACGGATTGGAAAGAAGTTTTTTTGCTTGAGATTCAAATGATATCAACGGCACTCAATGGCTCCAAACTAACGGAAATGGTTGGGTCTGTTGTAAATTGTGTCGATTCAGAAATAAGTAGATCCTACGGGCTGCCAGATTACTGCAGCGTCTTTGAGGCGGAAATTATAGCCACGAAGACAGCTGCAGAAATTCTGAAGGAAGCGTGCTTAAGCTGCAGTTGCGTCAATATATATTATGGATAGTCAGACGGCGATTAAGGCAATAATCTCACACAGTACTTCATCAAAAAGTGTCCTGGAATGCAAAGCAGCATTAGAAAATCTGTGCTGCAAAATTTCTAAGATCTTGTGCAAACCCTACGATGTTGTGAGTCTTATATGGTGTATATGTAAGTGGTTCATATCTCTGCAGAGAAAAAACGTACGGCTCACAATGGGCATACTAACTGGGCACTGCCTTCTGGCGTCACATGCTTATAAGTAAGGCCTCGTCCGTAACAGCAGGTGTAGAAAGTGCGAGCAGCAGGAAGAAACGGTTGAGCACTTATAATAATAAAATTTGCTCCTCTAAGGAAGATATTGGTGTTCGGTTACGTGGAAGTGCCTGCCCGAGGGCACACCTAGGCCAGTAATATTAGGCCCGTTGTAGTACCCGGAAAATACTTTCCTCTTCGAACCATTTTGATAAAAGCTACAAGGTCCTTGACGTCATGCTCGACAACCTGGCTCAGGTTATCTAGAAATGGAGCACCCAGAAAGAGCTGCCGTGCGCCGCTTAGTATCGGGCAGTTGCAGATGAGGTGAACCACCGTTTCCTCCTCCTCATACTCTTTGCAACTACTCCAACATCGACGATAAGGCGCTCCTAACCTTTCTGCATGTCTACCTATAAGGCAATACACAGTTGGTGCCCTTAAAATTGTGGAATTCGTATCCCTACTTAGGTTGTACACGGGACGGAATGCAGTTTCCCTAGATGTACCTATATCCAGGGACACATTTGAGGTGTACACGGTTCTGTGGGCCATCTCTTGAATAGATCGGCGACAGTTTAGTATTAGTCATCATAATTAAACAAGTAAGAGCCAAGCAATTTTATGGCAGCCTGGCTGTCGTTGAAAATAAATATTTCTTTACCGACATTGTGTATCCCCATCCTAACAGCGGCTTCCATGATGGCTGAAACTTTTGCCTGGAATACGCTGAAGTGATCGGCTGGTCTGAAGTATTGGTGTACTTCAAATATGACTTTCCCGGTGTAGATTTTTGCTATTAACAATTATTTGCAATCCCTGATAGAATGAGAAATGTATACACAAACATCCACGGCACATTACGCAACTAACAATGGCGTTAAAATTAAGATTTACTTGTTATAAATCGAAAAAATATAAATGCCTACGGATGGGTAGAAGTAAAAAATAAAATATCAAATATTATCATTTTTAAAATATCTCTATACAAAACTGAAGAGTGTTAAAAGTTCTATGCATATATTTGCTTTTCGTGTTTGCTTAGGTCGTGAATAAATATAATAGAAATATTTTTAAATAAGAAATACTAATAGAAAAAGATTTTATTTGGTATATGTGCGCTTGAACTATTTGTTGAGGACCTTGGCATAAATACTGATCACAAAATGAACATACACGTGTGTATATATTAATACATATTTAGGTATATATGCTTTTATATCGCTCCAATTTCCTATTTTGTTAATCAACTAATTGATATGCATTCTAAACAATCGCATAATTTAAAACCCATAATGCACACTTTTTGTTTATGTTTACTATTTAGGTACTCATACCTACTTACTTTACCTTTTCTGTTAGCCATTGAAAGATACCCCAGTACCTTTTTTTCTGCACCTTTTTGATACCCAACCCATTCCATTGTTGTGTTTGTATAATTTACATTCTCAATTTCTTGCATACTCAATGAATTCAACGCCAGCGCTTCCAATACTTGATTGTCCATAGTGCTCATCTTTATCCGCTACCTGCGCATTTGCTAGTCACATCACTGGGCCACCAACAAGGCTACCACAACACCACATATTTGTCACAAACAAAACCAGGATCCTACCGGGTCACAAGGTAAATGAATGAAATTTTACCATGACGTATAAAAAGCGCTAAAACCCAATTGAAATGGACTCAAGCAAACAAGCAAGTCGAAGAGCCTCTTGTGTGGCATTTTATTATGGTCGTATTTAATATTCCCCTCAATTCTTTTATTCGCTAGCGCTGTGACAAGATTGCTGCCTCATCAAAGTTTCTTTATTTTCGTTTTTTTTTTTACCTGTGTGGTCAGCACACCCCTCTTCCTTCCGTAAACAATAGATATAAATTCTTAGCACACGCTGGTTTGTCTCACAATTCGCTTTTGTCTCAAAGATGATAAATTACACTATGCGGCTCTCACAATCAACATAAAAGGATAATAAAAATTTATATATTTTTAAAAAGTTATTAGATGGGGTTTCATATCAATATGGAACAAATACGCAAAGGTAGAGACAAACAACAGATTTACAACTACAAAAACTAAGCAAAGAAACAAAAAATTGTACCAGAGAAATCGGTGGCTCCCAAAATCTCTGCGCTAAACCCGTATAACAAATAATTCGAGTAAAAAATCGCAACTCTACCACCACCCAAAGGAAATTTGCTATGGAGTCTAGATTTGTTGTTTAGGTTCTTAGTATATGGTTGGCTGATTAGTTAGTTCTGTGAATCATCAATTGCCCAATTAAGCGCAGATTTATCTATGAGAGTTACCAATGAAATATTCAAGAAAATGACAGACGAGTTTTTAAAATGCATATACCCAAGAAGCCACGTCTCAAATCGCTAAGAGCTAGACCTTTGTGGTAGCAATCCTTTATTGAAAATTAATTCACGTCATTCTTACACAGCCAGATCACCCTCCCCTGTCAACAGAGTTAGGTTTGGTTAGGCTAAGAGGGCGTGCATGGGAACTTCTCACACTCCCACTCGGAGACATATTGTTGTTCATTATGAATGCTCTTTGTGAATGGCGGGTGGGAGCACATTCGTCCAACCAGATTAGTCCTCAACGAGCCACTTGCTTTCCATGATGAACAAAAGAACGAGGGAAAGATCCACTCAGTCAACCTCTGCCAGACTGTAAAATCGTGCGTCCAGAAATCTGAGTCGTTTTGTTTGTAGTACTGGACATCGGCACAGAACGTGATAAATTGACAGCTCTTCAGAGGGGCTTGTTGGTATACGAACATGACTGCAACAGCGCAATAACCTGTAGTGTTATCACCGTACCCTCGCTGCACATTTTTTTACTGCAATGATTTCTTAGCCAAACATGGCTACAAGGTCCTTGATACCTCGCAATCATCCCAGTTGGTCCACAGAAACTCCGTTGCCCTTCTCCAATATTCACTCATTTTCTTTGGGAGATAACCCAGCGCTGGTCGTACGAAGTTATACGCCTAGCTTATGTCCATTTCGTAACCTTTCCTGGCCATCTCATCTGCAAATACATTCTCATACATAACATTGTGCCCAGGAACCCAGCAAAGGTGGATATTTAGATGCCTTATGGATGCCAAGGCAAGTCGAAAATTTCACACGTTGGATTCTAATGCCACTGCATGAGCCATAAAGTCGGTATGACTGATTTATTTGCAGATGCTTTGAGTAGAGTCCAGCTCCACTTCTTTTTTCCATTTTGAATGCGCCTGTGTGGATTGTAATACTCCTATCACTGACTAGGCCATTCTCCGATTTCTCACTAGTCAACAGCTATGATCTCGTTTAGTCACATCCTTGTCATGTCACCTAATATCTTCGCGTACCAGTTTATGGTTGGTTTCCACATGTTGAATTCTCTTAGTCATAGACCCCTTTTCCCGGCCAAACCCCGCACAAACACTCGTAGAGATATTAAGTGAAAAACAAGTAAGAACGGGACTGTCTTCGGCTGTGCCGAAGACTTCATACCTTTCATGAATGGGGCTGAACAATAATCTTATCCCGCTCGTAA
Source organism: Eurosta solidaginis (assembly GCF_040869045.1). Taxonomy (NCBI): domain Eukaryota; kingdom Metazoa; phylum Arthropoda; class Insecta; order Diptera; family Tephritidae; genus Eurosta; species Eurosta solidaginis. The sequence continues at coordinate 213,889,653 of NC_090322.1, read as the reverse complement.
TCTCCGAATAATCGGATGTATAAGATAAGAAATATATAGTGAACAGATCTACATACCTTAACGATTTTTAAGATAAATATAAAATAAAAAACAGGTAGGTACTTTGTGTGAGGATGCAAAGTTTCTGGTTTTTTGTGGTCTGGGTGTAAAAACTATGACTGCGAATCACGTATTTCAACAATATATGACATAAACGTAACTATTTGATGAAATTTGATGAATTTTGAAGCTTCTAGCCGTAAAAAGGGGGCAAAAATTGTGTTTATATGGGGTATATAATATATATACCACCGATCTCTATGATTTTTTCAGACAACAATATATGCTATATACGTAAGCATATGGTGAAATTTGAAGCGTCTAGCTGTTAAAAAGGGGCAGAAATTGCGCAAAGTTTCTTATCTGAACAATCGGTTGTATGCGATATATACTATATATACCACCGGTATCTATGATTTTCTCAGACAACAATATATGCTATATACGTAAGCATATGGTGAAATTTGAAGCGTCTAGCTGTTCAAAAGGGGCAGAAATTGCGCAAAGTTTCTTAACTGAACAATCGGTTGTATGAGATATATACTATATATACCATCGATCTCAATGATTTTTTCAGACAACAATATGTGCTATACACGTAAGCATTTAGTGAAATTTGAACATATCTAAACGATTTTTAAGATAAATATAAAATAAAAAATAGGTAGGTAATCTGTGTGAGGATGCAAAGCTTCACGCTTTTTGTGGTCTGCATGTAAAAACTATGACTACGAATCACGTATTTCAAAAATATATGACGTAAACGTAACTATTTGATGAAATTTGATGAATTTTGAAGCTTCTAGCCGTAAAAAAGGGGCAAAAATGAGAGTTTATATGAAGTATATAATAATACCACCGATCTCTATGATTTTTTCAGACAACAATATATGCTATATATGTAAGTATTTGGTGAAATTTGAAGCTTCTAGCTGTTAAAATGGGGCTAAAATTTGCGAATATATATATATACTATATATACCACCATATATATACTATATATACCACCGATCTTTATGATTTTTTCAGACAACAATATATGCTATATACCTAAGCATTCGTTGAAATTTGAAGCCTCTAGCTCTTAAAGTGGGGCATTAATTACGAAAAGTTCCTTATCTGAACAATCGGTTGTGGGGGATATATACTATATATACGACCGATCTCATCAATTTTTTCAGGCAACAATATGTGCAATATACGAAAGTATGTGGTGAAGTTTGAAGCTTCAATCTGTTAAATTGGGTAAGATATTACAAAAATCCTCTTTTTCTGAAAAAATCGGTTGTATGGAGGATATATGCTATAGTGGTCCGATCCGGTCGGTTCCGACAAATGTCTAATCGGACACCCAAATACACCCGCTCACCAAATTTTATCAAGATATCTCAAAAATTGAGGGACTAGTTTGCATACAAACAGACAGACGGACAGACGGACAGACGGACATGGCTAAATCAACTCAGCTCTTCAACCTGATTATTTCGGTATACTTAATGGTGGGTCTGTCTATTTTCCTTTAAGGACTTACAATTTTCGGTTTCGTGACGAAATTAATATACCATTTCATTTTCATGAAAGGTATAATTACGTTTAACACTTCGCGAGGTGCACTGTCCACTGCACCGGATATACCGAGGCAAGCTAACCTTTGCCCCTTCCTATCCCTATTTTGATTGATTTTTTTTTATCTTGTGCCTTCCACCAGCCAAGAGCTTCTTACGTTAATATCGGACTGTGCGCCAAGGATGATATCCGCTAACAAGCCCCAGTTCCTCCTAAAATCCCTCTTGAAGTGTAGAATGTTGCCAGATCTTTCTTTGATTTAACTTCAAAGTTCCTTTTCCAGCACAATTCGGATTCTAGAGTCATGCCAAGACATTTGGCTTCAGAAAAGAGTTTCATTGTTGTTCCAAATAGCCTTGATAAGTTGTGGTGGATAATTTTTGTTTTTCTTGGTAACAGGGCAGGATTTACCTCCAGCCTGTTTTGGCCTGCTCTTCGCGAAATGTCGTAAAGTGTTGTTTCTATGAGCTCACTTATCGTTCTAAAGAATTAAGGTCTGATCAGAAACACTAAGTCTCGGCGTATGTAACTACCCCCGTTCCTTCCTCCCTGAAGGCTTCTAGAGTTTGATTACGTGATATCGTTCGTTAAGCGTCTCGTTTGTCAAACTGAATGAGGCTGTAATTTATGATAAGTATGTATATTCATATATTTTAAAAGTATAAAAATTATATATTTAAAAAAGGTTCGATATGCTTCAAACTTGAATTTAAATAGAAAAGGATTTAACCGCCACACGCCTACCACTAAATACCGTGTACAATAGGATACAAGTCATTATTAAATAGCTCGTAAATCGTGGGTTTATTTTTCTTTCTTTGTATAAACTCTCAAACATGCTTGTGGACAGCCAATTTATTTACAATTTGTTTTACCTCATTTTATGTACTTCCAGAGAAATGGTTTCTTCTTTTGGTTTGTTTTAAATGATTTTACCTTCTTTGTTTAACATACAATCCTTTTTGAGAAAACAGTTATTAAGATTTATAGCTTTACCCCTAAAAGCAAAGCTGTGGAGTTGTGTTTATGCATTCTGTATTAATGGTGTTCGGGTAATATATATTTGAATAATTTAGTCAAAAGCATAGAATTTGTGTTTTATTTGCAAAACAGACTCCAAATGGCCATGGATGATTAAATTGAAACTGTGCACACGTATCAAGGACTGATGATAATGCAATAAATTAATAGTGGGGTGACATAGGGTCAACGGACATAATGCCAGTTAAAATTATGACCACTTCAAAGGGGTCATAAGGCCAATTTATGGGTCATAAGTCCAATTTTACTTTAATTATCAATAGATTTTTTATTCGATACTTTATTTAGGCGCATACATCAATCCCGTCAAACATTCAAAGTCCTTCACGTACACGCAAAATGCCGATGACTGATCGTACTCGAAAACATGTTTGTAACAAAATACATCAAGCTAAAAAAATAAAAAATATTAAAAAAAAAACAAGAAAACTACGCGTTTGTAGCTAACCGAACTAAATGTTAGAAAATAATTTTTAATCACAAAGATTTTATGTTACGTTAGTAGAAGATGGATTAGTTTATCAAAAATAATTTACGCAAAATAAAATTAAAAAATATATAAATGTAAGGCGCGATAACTATCAAAGAGATTTTAGGACGAGCTTCTATTCTAATTTGCATCGTGCTTCTTTCTTAATTTTTGCTACAAATTGGCGGGGACCGACTCTAAACCGCAACGGCAAAGCAGATAAGTTTTCACTGAGAAGCTTTTCATGGCACAAATACACTCGGAGTGCTTGCCAAATCACTTCCGGACGACCCTGCTTAGAAAAACTTTCTTCTAACTGAAAAAACTTGTTTTCAACATTTAAGCTATTAACAGAAGAATCAAATTCAGGGTGAAAAACGTGGGTTTCTTGATATATTAACTTGTATTATTATTCAACTGCTACAAAAATATAGTAAAATTAACCCCAATTTAAATCCATACATCGCGTTACGCTTTAATAACTATTTTTCCTCTAAGGTATTATGTCACCCTAAGAGTGACACTGAGATTTACGTTAACACTAGGCATTTTCAACTTTTTCTTGCTCCAAACATCGTTTTGCACTTGAATAACCATCATTTAATAATTTCGAAAAATATAATTATTTTAAATCTTAATCCCTCTCGGATAAAATAAGTAGCATGACAACCCTAAAATCAAAGTTATACACATGTATATATACTATTCCAATCACTTAAATCTTTCAATTGGCCTTGTAATCATTTGTTTTCGAAAGCTTCAGAAATTTACACTCATTTATATATCCAATACCTTTATTATGTGCTTATATAATGAAATACATATTGATGACTTCTTTTAAAATCAGCGTTAAAGACCTAAAATCAGGTAAGCTCAAATAATGAGCAGCTCCCACAAGATTCTCTAAAATGATGCTTTATAAAATATAACTATTTCTATTGGCCACTTACTTTGATGTGCGGATGAATAGCTTTTAGCGAGCTTTTTTTTCATTTCACAGCTCATCCATTCGCTACCAAACCTTATTTAACGTTTTTATAACCGTTGCCTGTGCTATAAGCGCATAATAGTATTGAGGTGATAGGTTTATAATTTTCTTTGATAGTTTAAAAAGCGTGTTCAACAACTTTAATTTAATAGCACATGGGTTGATAGCGAAAAAAGCTTCAGTGGCTGCTTTTGATGCGCTTGAGTGAATGCTGCGCATGCGCAATAAATAACAACCAACATTAACCACAAATCAGCGGACGAGTTAGTTTGAATATATATGGGGCTTATAAAAACTTCATATGTTAGGGTGTTCAAAATTTTCTTTCGGCATCCTTCAGAACAGATTCAGATTCTGCATAAAATTGAAAGAAACAAGAAAAGGTGTCTAAGTCCGGGTGTAACCGAACATTACATACTCAGCGTGAACTTTAATTGTACATTTCATTCCAGATAAATTACTTTTCTACATAATACGTGGCACCGTCCGTTTAAAAAAATGTTTCCCCATTTCCTCTTACAATAATACTTGATAAGTGAAATATCATTGATTAAAAACTATTTTTTGGTAATTTATAGCATATTATTGTAATCAACGACCCTTTTAAACTTGTTTTATATCTAAGTTGCCGTGGTCTTTAACCGATACCGTCCATTTTTACTACAAAAAAAATTTTTCTACTATAGGGAAAATTAATTTTTAATTTTTCTTCGTATTATGGCTCCCGAAACATAGAAAATTGCTTAGTCATAAAGGGACCGAAGCCACGCCCATTTTTTTAAATATGAAGTTTTTCCTGTCTCTTGTTATAAATCCACTTGGGAAATGAAATACCATTGATATAAATCTCTTTTTTTATTTTATATGTCCACGACCCTTTTAAAAATCTTTTATATAAAAATGGGCGTGGTCCTTAACCGATTTAGTTAATTTTTCTTCAAAGCATTCCTTATAGTAAAGGCAATCTCTCTGCCGAATTACGAAAGGTTTAACGGGTTTTAATTTATGATTAATAATATTTATAAAATTGATTTTATCACAAGTGGGCGGTGCCACGCCCATTTTAAATTTTTTTTCAGATTTTTATCAAGAGTCTCAATATCAGTCCACACGTCAAATTTCAACATTCTAGGTGTATTATTTACTAAATAATCAGGTTTTTTGTGTTTTCCAAAACGTTATATGTATAAAAAGTGGGCGTGGTTATCATCCGATTTCGCTCATTTTCAATACCAATATATTCTGGGTCCAAATAAGCTCGTATACCAAATTTGGTGAAGATATCTCAATACTTACTCAAGTTATCGTGTTAACGGGCAGATGGACGGACGGACATGGCTCAATCAAATTTTTTTTTGGATGATTTTGATATATGGAAGTCTGTATCTATCTTGATTCCTTTATACCTGTACAACCAACCGTTATCCAATCAAAGTTAATATACTCTGTGCGCAAAGCACGCTGAGTATAAAACGTACAGTGGGGCTAAATTCAAATTCTAGTCTGCACAGTTCTGATTGGGTTCTCTAAGTACCCTCTAGGTATCCAACTGATTTCCAATCCGCTGTCAGGAGTCAATGAGATGATGAATGTTCATTTTTAATTATTGGAAAAAATCGAATAATACAAATTCCAAAAATGCGGAGTTTCAAGGCATTGCTTAAGAAATTAGTTAAATCAAATCATTTAGTAAAACAAGGTCTGTAAACGAAAATCCTATTGAGAAAAATTTGTTTATTAAAAAAAACGGATATTCTATCAACGACTTTTTTTTAAAGAGATGCATTTCCAGATTAAAAAAAAAAATATTGGATGCCTTTGACTTCCTTTGTTATGTTGTATCTATTACCTAGGCGAGGGACTAAATAATAACCGTTTACTACATTTATTTAAAAATCACCTTAATATATACATTACGGTGGTATTTATAATTCAAATAAAATATTTTTTCCAGTCTCACCACTTCAGATTATAATACCTATGTCAATTGGAGATGGTTAAAGGGTGTTAGCAGGGGTAAAAATTAAGATTTCTCTATTGAGCCTCGAAAAATCAAGACTCGCAAGGTAATATGTAGAAGCTTAGAGCACTGTACAGCACTTTTTAATCGGGACCAAAAGTTGTATGCGATGTCTTCAACTATAGCACTATCGATTTTGGCAAACTGAAAATATAAAAAAACTCAACTTAATTTTTGTAAGTCTCCATAGGCTAAACATAATTTTCACCCCTATGCGGTACCACCTAACAGTCCCCATTCAGGACCAATATTTATATGCCATTGATTTGACCTAGGTAGTATCATCTGAAGGGATGAGACTACAAAAAAGAATGGTAACGTTTTACAAAATTTTAATCAAAAATATTTAAAGGGGATATCAAAAGACGTGTTTCGACATCCGTCTTAAGAATCCGAAAGCCAGAATTAAAAATGTTATTTTATAATATACTTCATTTAGAAGGACCACCCTCATATACATATATACAACATTTAATCTTAGATGCTCAGTTAAACGTATGTACATATATATTACAACCTAGTTTCTGGTATACAATAATTTGGTAAGCGTTTGCCGTTAATCACTTTTGTTACATCGTGCCAGCGGTAGCTTTTAGCTGTGAACTGCAGTTCCGCTCGAGTTTAAATGCAATTTGACCCACCAATTAATCGCGCCAATAGATCTGTGGCATGCAATTCTATCTCGTGTTGGTGGCGGGAGGCAACAGCAGCGTTGCTACTACATTATTTGGTTATTTAAGAGTATCAGCGTGTGTATATACCTGCTTTGTAAGTATGTATGTATGCCAAGTTTTTAAAGCTTTATAGAGGCTTTTTATTCGTTACCTTTTTTAAAATTGTTTTTCTTATTTTGCTTTTCATGCTTGTAAAATTTTAACAAAAACATATATATGTACGTGTATCTTATCCCGCCACGTAGTCCTACAACGTGCACAAATACAGTGGTGGTCAAAAATATTTAGAGCAGTCATCTAAAACACTTTATACAAAATTATCGTAACTTAACAAAAATAGTTCGGAAGGAATGATACATAAGGTACTCGCTAATTACCTGCACCAGCCAAGCAGCCAAAAAACAAATTATATAGCGAAATCTCTGCAGCCTTTTCAAGGCGATCGATATTTTTGAAATTTTGATTGAAGTCTTAAAACAAATCATGGATACTTATGGCATGAGCGAAACTATTGATTACCGATCTACAAAAGTTTATTTTCGAATTGGCTTTGGATTTGGCAAATTTTAAGCTTGACTCCGAACTAATTTGTTTTGGCAAGTAATGTACAGCAGTGCTGTTATCGACTAACATACTTAAATTTTGATGCTTAATTTTGGAACTGATCGCTCACGATATTTTGGCTCCCATGTAAATAGTGAATCAGTTAGTAAATCATAATAACGTTACGTCTAAGAACGATATAGAATGATTCATATACCAGCTGTGCTGGGTCAGTGATTTCAGCTTTCTGAAGGCACTTAAATAAAAAAACTGTTCGTATTCTTTTAGTTGAAAACAACAAGACAATTCAGTCAAAGCTCAACCTTGTAATATGGACGATGTAGTGGTACCATTGCTGTCTATTCATCCTAATATATATGAGCGCCACTGTATCAGTCATATCGCTTAGATTGCCCATTCACCTTCTAGTGAAGCAGCAGTTAAGCAAAGAAAGTTTGTAAGAAAATTATTAAGTGATCCATAAGCCGATTATGTTGTTCACGCTTACTGACTTTCAAGGTAAAAATAAAAGAAAAAAATAATAATAAAAAAAAGTTAAAGAAGGCTTTAGCAAAAGGTGAAGAACGTAGTCCGTTGAAGTGTTACATTTGTACGAGAAAATAATGCTATTATTTATATTTTGACTACCTTGTAATATTCCGATACCAGTATATAGATACTGAGTTTATTAGTTGGCCATCGACATTGTGAACATTTCGCTTGACTTAACATGACTTTGGCTCAACTTTGAGCTTAACTCTAGCGTACAATAGTCGGGTTTTTTTTACTTACATAAACATCTGCGTTTGCGACTAAATGTGCCATAGGTGTGCCATCACCATAACAATTCGATAAGAAGGCGATAACTTTTCAATAACAAATCGATAACACTTCGATAAAAAGTAAATTTTCTTTCGACAACTTGTCGCTAGCAAATCGATAATTTTTTAAATGTCAATGACTTTTCACTAACCAATCGAAAACAAATTAATAACTTTTTGATAGCACAGTTTTTCGATATGTAGCCGATAACTTTTCGACGCGAAATCGATAACTCGTCTATACTGCGTCAAAACTCACACCTGTACTAATTATCCCTTTCCTTACCTTTCATTCCTTTATTTTCCTTTCCACGTCTTACTTTACTTTAGTTGCCTTGCCCTGAATTGATGTCTGATTTCGCTTATATCAACTGTACCACATATATTGCTCCCACATTATGCTACAGTTTAGGTTAGGTTAGGTTTAACTGGCTGGTCCGTGAGGAAATCAAATAGACTGAATGAGTCCTTAGTTTTACCAGAAGTTTACTTAACCACCAAACTGAAAAAAGCTATTAAAAACCAGTACCTATGTCATAAATAACTCCGTCCTCTTGGAAAATTTGACAAGGGATGACGGAAAATTTTCCAGAATACATCAGCTATCCACCCCGTTGGAAAATCAACAAAACAAAATGAATGAATCATAATCATAATTGAATGAATCATTCCTCATAATTTGTGTCTAGGTTAAGTTGATAAAATTTAACTCGAAAATAGTTGGTTTCAAGCGTGCCTCAAAAAGCATCACTAAAGCCACTCACATATATAGGATTTTCATAAAAATTGGAATGAGACTGATTTAATGCTATTTAATGAATCACTGAAGGTGTTGGTCTCAGAGTCTACTCCTTCTAAAAGATGTAAGAGGTCTGTGTTTTTTTTTGAATACCAGGGAAAAGGTCCCAATTATGTACCTCAACCTAATTATTTTAGCGTAAAATATTTAGACAATAAACGGACTTATTATTATGTATAAAAAAAATTTCTTATTTTCTGAGACCCTATAACCCCTAGATTTCGAAACAATTTGACTTATTGTTAGCTATTTAATAGTTACATATCAGTTTATTATGATATTCTAATAAGATTTTTTTCTTTTCAGGTAAGCATTATGAAATATTATAAGTAATTTTGCCGCAATGGACAGTGAGTATGTATTTTTCGGTGATATATACGTACTTACTTTATTAAATTGGCTTAAACAGTTATAACCGTCCAACAAGGCGCGCAAAGCGCATCCTCGCTCTGCCAACTGGCGACAATTGGTCACACCAAGGGAGTTTAAATCATTTTCCATCTTGTCCATCCAGCGGAGTGGGGCCGACCTCTTCCTCTGCTTCAATGGGCGGGTTCTGTTAAAAACACTTTCTTAGCCAGAGCGTCATATTTCATGCGCATAACATGGCCTAACCCGCGTAGCCGCAGCGCTTTAATTCGCTGGAGTATGTTGATGTCTGCATAAAGCTCGTACAACTTATCATTAAATCTTCTTCTATACTCGCTATCGGCAACGCGTAGAGGTCCGTAAATCTTTCGTAGAACTTTTCTCTCGAACACTCCCAGAGCCGCTTCATCCGATGTTGGCATCGTCCATGCTTCTGCACCATATAACAGCACTGGTAAGCATGATTTTCGTTTGCCGAGAGAGGACTTTACTTTTCAATTGCCTACCTAGTCCAAAGTAACATTTATTGGCAAGATTGATTCTTCGCTGGAAATATACGTACAATATTGAAATTATGTTCACATGCCGGATATCTCTAAAACTGAAAGATTAGTTTGTGTTCAAACAGAGTTTTTTGGCAAGAGGACAAACTTGTGTAATAATTTCAACAGAAGAAAAACTGTTGATCTCAAGTTCACAATATTCTGTAAAAAGTATAGATTCTCAATCGATCTCACTGTTTTTTCTGTTAAAAGGAATATCTCAGTTATATCAACAGCCGCTATTATATTTTAATAGTTTTCATAGGTATTTTCAGTGCGACATTAATAATTGTTAGTTTTCACACTAGAGCTAGGCGGTCTCCGTGGTGTGATGGAAGCGTGCTATGCCTACCATGCCAAAAATCGTGGGATAAAGGCCTGGAAACGGCAACATATCAAAATCTTTAGAAAAAGTTGTTTATTTCTTTTTGTTTTTAACAGAGCTGTGGATTACATTTGATGAACTTTTTTTGTTGATTTGATTGTTTAGACGAAAAATTCAGAATCAATAATTTGTGCCGGAACGTTCCAAGCACTATTAATGTACTAGTCCGACCATCTTTAGAACGATTAGGTATGACCACATGAAACCTTCTAGGCCATACCGTCCAGCCACCGCATAGATTCATGAGGAACTTGGTGTCGCCAGTTCCTCGGCTGCTAAAGAAACAGGATTCGCCGCTGGGTGAGGTTGAAAATTGAGTTGGAGAAGCTATAAATTGTGCTGGCAACCCCTTGCGTTACACAGCCCCTTGAATTAGTTTGGTATTTTAGTCGCCTCTTACGACAGGCATACCTGCCGCGGGTATATTCTAAGCCCCCAAACCCGCTGTGGGTATGAACTTGTTGATATGCCTCTGTTATTTCTCTCATACTTACAAACATCGTACCATTCCATGTTCATGAAAGGCGCTATAAAAATAACAAACGTTGTCTGTAATGCCAATTTAATAGCCCACATAATTTCAAAAAACTTTCCAAAGACTATCCTTTATTACTAATTTACACAACTCAACACTACTACTATTGTTAGTACTATTTAATTTTTTTATTCAAAATTAAAATTGATGTGCGTTCGGGTAATATTTTAATTTCAGTTGTTGATTAATGAACATTATTGGAAGGGGTTGTTTACTGGGAAACTTCAAAACGCATATACAACAACAATTATATTGTGTTCAGTTGGGGGATTTGTGATGAGTTGATAAGCAGTAAAACTCATATTTAATGTCACTTGAGCAAAAAGTGCACGTGACGTTAAATTATGCCAATTTAGAGAAACTGGTATTGGGACGGATTCTCAAAATAAACCTAATTAAAAAGAAATTTAAGACCAACACTTGTGGGAACATTTTATTCTTGGCATTTACAATATGATTTTTGAATTTATTCAAGCAACCCAAGGCCAAAACGTGACATACTTTGTTCATACTTGGCACATCGGCAGCCACGAACTCTAGGGCTAAAATTTTTCTTGCAGCAGAGTAGTTATTCGCTAGATTTCTAATATTTTTCTCTTTTAGTTTCGGTGAGATTCTCCTTATTCTGATTAAAATGGTGGTGTCCAGTAGAGGTTTATGCCGATCACTTTATCGGCGGCGGTGGCATAGGTGGCGCGCCGGCGTACGCCGGTGTTCTTACTTTTCTTGATTTTTCTATTTAAAAAAATAATATTTAGGAAAGGTTTTGTTTGTATGTATTTAAGAAAATCAACGTTTTGGCCATTTCAGAAAGATCCTGGGGTTTTGCCTCAAAATCTCGCAGGAGTAGCTCTTTGCGGAGGAATTGTCCGTCGTTCACTTACTCCAGAGAGACTTCGAAATTAACCCCGGTCTTTGGAATTGGTACGGCTGCGTCTGCTGAAAAGAAATAGAGATACATAAAATGGTCACACTTTTGCCTGTATATATCGCGCAAAGCTTAATTTCACCTGGGGTTAACTCCTAATAATCGTAGCGAACACAATTTCTTTAAATCATTTCTGGCTCCTTGGAGGTCACGCAAAAAGGGGACTTACGGTTGCTATTAATGGTCTATTAATACACATGACTCTCGTGGCACAGGGCGCCTCCAGTTTTTTCGGCTGTTTTTAAGAGCTACAATTCCCTATGTGCGAACAGTAGCAGTACCGACCACCAGGCGCTACCACGCCTCCTGCCCTCACACCATATGCTAGCACAGAAGCTACAGGACTGAGACTTCGGACTCATACCTTCGTTGATTTCACTTTCCTAGATGCTGTAGGTATAGCTCCGAAGACTTTCTAACGGATATTTTTGTCGTGCAATGCTGCCTAGCTACACCAGGGAAACACCTTGAAACGTTAGGGAGTGACTATTCGGCCAAGGATGTCGCCCTCGAAATCATAAGCAGTCTAAGTGGATTGCATAACTCTTGGGTGAGAATCGTATAATCGTCGGCGCATCTACATAATTAAAATTTTACAAGGACCCTGGATAAAATTTTTAAAATATAGACCAAAGTTTGCAGACGTTTGTGTTCACAAAATTGACTTCAATAGTCTTCGTTAAATCAAAACGATATTTAAGAATGAAAGTCGACCGATTTTAAGTTGAAAGATGTTAACTGCATTTTTCCGGCCTTTTGATATAAGAGCTCTTTATGGATGACCGCATAGCTTCAGTTTTCAGACTAGTTCGACTGTTCACTACGTTAGGGTAGTAGCACACACGGTCATTAATTCGACTGTCTTGGGAAAGCTTTTGCTTCACCACTCTGAGTGTTCTCTTGCGAAGGACAAATCCTCACCTGGTAAATATATGTGCCTATGTATTCACATTTGTAAAAGGAGCCGTAACGTGTAGGTGATATTTAAACTTGGTTGATAAGCTATAGTCAATGTGATTCACTCCAAGGAACTAGATTTGGATAGGTCCGCCAACTTTGGGAAATGTTAAATCGGGAGACTTTGGTGTTGAAGGATGAAGTGTAAAAATCAAAATTAACATTTCAGACGCCAATCGTAATATAAACTTTTTAAAAAAATCGGCACTTTTTTGGGTAATTTTCTTTTTTTAACAACTTTTTACAATTTGAAAACATGTTCGCATCGAGTCATTTTATTTGAATTCATTGTTCATTATTAATTTTTAGAAAAAAAAAGAAAAAAAATATGCAAAGGGAGCATATAAATTTATTATATAACTTTTATTTTAGTGTTTTGTTTTAATAACCTGGTGAATTGGGTGATGCAAAGTCCGTCTTAAGCTGACATCGAAAGCAACTGTTTTTATACTCAGTTGAGCAGAGCTCACAGAGTATATTAAGTTTGATTGGATAACGGTTTGTTGTACATATATAAAGGAATCGAGATAGATATAGACTTCCATATATCAAAATAATCACGATCGAAAAAAAATGTTATTGAGCCATGTCCGTCCGTCCGTCCGACCGTTAACACGATAACTTGAGTAAATTTTGAGGTATCTTGATGAAATTTGGTATGTAGGTTCCTGAGCATACATCTCAGATCTCTATTTAAAATGAACAATATCGGACTATAACCACGCCCACTTTTTCGATATCGAAAATTTCGAAAAACCGAAAAAGTGCGATAATTCATTACAAAAGACAGATAAAGCGACGAAACTTGGTAGATGAGTTGAACTTATGACGTAGAATGGAAAATAAGTAAAATTTTGGACAATGGGAGTGGCACTTTTAAAAGAAGGTAATTTAAAATTTTTGCAAGCTGTAATTTGGCAGTCGTTGAAGATATCATGATAAAATTTGGCAGGAACGTTACTCCTATTACTATAAGTACGCTTAATAAAAATTAGCAAAATCGGAGAAGGACCACGCCCACTTTTAAAAAAAAATTTTATAAAGTAAAATTTTAACAAAAAATTTAATATTTTTACAGTATATAAGTAAATTATGTCAACATTTAACTCCAGTAATGATATGGTGCAACAAAATACAAAAATAAAAGAAAATTTCAAAATGGGCGTGGCTCCGCCTTTTTCATTTAATTTGTCTAGGATACTTTTAACGCCATAAGTCGAACACAAATTAACCAATCCTTTTGAAATTTGGTAGGGGCATAGATTTTATGGCGCTAACTGTTTTCTGTGAAAATGGGCGAAATCGGTTGATGCCACGCCCAGTTTTTATACACAGTCGTTCGTCTGTCATTCCGCATGGCCGTTAACCCGATAACTTGAGCAAAAATCGACATATCTTTAATGAACTTAGTTCACGTGCTTACTTGAACTCACTTTATCTTGGTATGAAAAATGAACGAAATCCGACAATGACCACGCCCACTTTTTCGATATCGAAAATTACGAAAGATGAAAAACATGCCATAATTCTATACCAAATACGAAAAAAGGGATGAAACATGGTGAGGTAATTGGATTGGTTTATTGACGCGAAATATAACTTTAGAAAGACTTTATTAAATGGTTGTGACACCTACCATATTAAGTAGAAGAAAATGAAAAAGTTCTGCAGGGCGAAATAAAAAACCCTTATAATCTTGACAGGTATTACATATATAAATAAATTAGCGGTATCCAACAGATGATGTTTTGGGTCACCCTGGTCCACATTTTGGTCGATATCTGGAAAACGCCTTCACATATACAACTACCACCACTCCCTTTTAAAACTCTCATTAATACCTTTAATTTGATACCCATATCATACAAATTCATTCTAGAGTCACCCCTGGTCCACCTTTATGGCGATATCTCGAAAAGGTGTTCACCTATAGAACTAAGCCCCACGCCCTTTTAAAACACTCATTACCACCCTTCATTTGATACCCACATCGTACAAACATATTCTAAAGTCACCCCTGGTCCACCTTTATGGCGATATCTCGAAACGGCGTCCACCTATGGAACTAAGGATTACTCCCTTTTAAAAAACTCATTAAACCTTTCTTTTGACACCCATATTGCACAAACGAATTCTAGAGTCACCCCTGGCCCACCTTTATAGCGATATCTCGAAACGGCGTCCACCTATGGAACTAAGGATTACTCCCTTTTAAAATACTCATTAACACCTTTCTTTTGCTACCCATATTGTACAAACAAATTCTAGGGTAACCCCTGCTCCACCTTTATGGCGATATCTCGAAACGGCGTCCACCTATAGAACTAAGGCCCAATCCCTTTTAAAATACTCATTAACACCTTTCGTTTGATGCCCATATTGTACAAACAAATTCTAGGGTCACCCCTGGTCCACCTTTATGGCGATATCTCGAAACGGCGTCCACCTATGGAACTAAGGATTACTTCCTTTTAAAATACTCATTAGCACCTTTCTTTTGATACCCATATTGTACAAACGCATTCTAGAGTCACCCCTGGTCCACCTTTATGGCGATATCTCGAAAAGGCGACCACCTATACAACAACCACTACTCCCTTTTAAAACCCTCATTAATACCTTTAATTTGATACCCATATCGTACAAACACATTCTAGAGTCACCCCTGGTCCACCTTTATGGCGATATTTCGAAACGGCATCCACCTATAGAACTAAGGCCCACTCCCTTTTAAAATACTCATTAACACCATTCGTTCGATGCTCATATTGTACAAACAAATTCTAGGGTCACCCCTGGTTCACCTTTATGGCGATATCTAGAAACGGCGTCCACCTATGGAACTAAGGATTACTCCCTTTTAAAATACTCATTAACACCTTTCATTTGATATCCATATCGTACAAACGCATTCTAGAGTCAACCCTGATCCACCTTTATGGCTATATCCCTAAATGGCGTCCACCATACACTGTAATACCTTTCATTTTATACACATGTCATACAAACATATTCCACGATTACCCTCGGTTCATTTTCCTACATGGTTATTTTCCCTTATGTTGTCACCATAGCTCTCAACTGAGTATGTAATGTTCGGTTACACCCGAACTTAACCTTCCTTACTTGTTTAAAATAACTTTTAAAAAGTTAGAAAGAGTTAAATTTCGCAATTAGTTACTTACAACTGGCAGTGAAGCGCATCCGTTGATACCACTTTAGCTCATATCCGACCAATTTTCGACATGAACAATAAATGGCCTAAACAGTCTTAAATGAGTAGAAAATATAGTAACCCGCCGGACGGCGCCGCCGCCGCCGCCGCACCGATATTTTTGACATTCGGCGGCGGCGTGCCAAAAACGACAAAAATCGGCGGCGGCGGCGAGGGCGGCGTATATCTCTAGTGTCTAGCCATATAAGGGTTTCGTGTAAACCAAGACCAGAGCAGGCTGCATATAGTAGACAGACAATTTTCGTACTTTTCAAGGTCTTTTTCCAATTTGTAGCATAGCGAAAATCACAAAAGGTCAGGACATTTAAGGGAATTTGCCGCCAGATTTGAATTTCAGCGAGTGCTCCATGCATAATCTAAGCACGCTTTACATATGGGTTACCAGGTCAATATTTTCTTGGGAATTAACCCATAGAATTAAAATTGTGCGCTGTTCTATTGACTAGTAGTTCAAGCACTTCATACTTATGTCTTTCTGTGTTAAATTTTGTTTGAAAATACTCCTCGATTCTTTCTTCAACTTACTGAAGCATTAGCATACTCCTCTTTTTGTGTTTGATCACCATGCGATGTGTATCCAACATCCTTTTTTCAGCATTCCTTACCATTCAAGATAATCCAATTTCAATATTTTACCGGTGTTGCTTGAAGTGCTCCAGAGAGCGGTGGCAATGATGATCCGACTAGATATAGGGATCTAGAATCGTGCGAATATCTAAAACACTTTAGACATGCCGTACGCCTGTCGGAACATGGACGATCCGGTTGTCTTTGTTTTTGGATCGAGTCATAGCCATGTAGATTGATGTATTTTTTTAGGTTTATACATGGAGCTACGTAGGAACCTGCCTCGGTTACCGATGAATTCGATCCGCCTAAATCTATTAATATTGTAAAAATAAAGGCACAAACCTTTCATTAGTAAACAGATTTTTTGCCTTTCAACCAACAAGTTTAAATCGCTGGGTTCAGATAGGATACTCTCTACTAAGGAACATTTGTATCCTGTATTAAATGTAGAATGGCAACAAATAAGATTTGAAGA
The DNA here is from genome assembly GCF_040869045.1 of Eurosta solidaginis. Classification (NCBI taxonomy): domain Eukaryota; kingdom Metazoa; phylum Arthropoda; class Insecta; order Diptera; family Tephritidae; genus Eurosta; species Eurosta solidaginis. The sequence continues at coordinate 213,872,697 of NC_090322.1, read as the reverse complement.
CTGCGGTTGGATTCTTCTTCTTAATAAGGGGGAAGGATCAGTCATGACCCAGCGGGCAAGGGGGTCAGAATATACCCGCGGTAGGTATGCCTGTCGTAAGAGGCGACTAAAATACCAGATTCAAGGGGTGTGTAGCGCAATCTTTCAGATTGCCAGTGCAATATATAGCTTCTCCAAACCCAATTGTCAACCTCACCTATCCGCGGCGAATCCTATTTCACTAACAGACGAGACTCTGGCGACTCCAAGCTCCTCATGGAACTTAGGGGTGGGGAGGGAGTTGATGGCCTGAAGGTTTAATGTGGCTACATAAATCGTTCCCGAGATAGTCGGGCTAGCACCTTAATGGTGCTGTGGTACCGGGGCGTACCGGATCTGTATCCGGCAAAGGACCATCACATCGATAACACTCCCCAAAGCCTTCGGGGAGCAACCTTATCGCTACAACAACAACATCAGTCATGAAAGTTACGACGGTTCATACTTTGCATTTAAAACTAGCACGTTTCAATTGTTCGTGTCAAAAACTAACATATTCGATTTACCGCAAAACACGCTTAGTCGGTAGCTAGTACACATAGGGTGACCATGGCCTTGAAGACAGCCCTGAAACTTGGTGAACATTAAATTAGGTTAGGTTGAACTGGCCACTCCAAGAGGAACTCACATAGACTGAATAAGTCCGTAGTGTTACCAGAAGTTTATTTTAAGGACCAAACTGAAAAACAATGTCAAAAACCAGGACCTATGTTATAAAATAGCTCCGTCCTCTTGGCAAATACTATAAGCTTTCTAGGACTTAAGCCTGTTCCTGCTTCTAGATCTGACATCTTTATCAGTCCTAATAGCTGGAGTCTTAGCGTGGAAAGCGCAAGTCACTAGCACAAAACGTGTTCGATCGTTTCCTCCTCTAACCTCCAAGCCTAATTTAAAGGCATGTGACGCCAGAAGGCAGTGTCCAGTCAGAATACCTATCATGAGTCTGCAGTCCTCTCTTTTTAATGATAGAAGCAACTTTGTTGGTCTAAGGTTGTAAGACCTACATATAATCTTCGACACTTTACCGTCCCCCGCTTGAACCCACGCATTTTCCGCTTGGTCGATTATGTGCACCTCTCGCCTGCTCTTAATCTCGCCCAATTTAAGGGGGACGTCTACGGAGCAAGCTTCAAGGGATGCGCCCTATTTACCTAGTTCATCTGCTTTTTCATTCCCATCTATTCCCATATGCCCTGGGGCCCAATATAGATGTATGCTTCTCCCAGTCCCGATTCTTTCCAGAGACAGCTTACGCCCTAACACAATTTTAGGTGCTGTGCTATGCGAAATTATTGCCCTAATTGTTGCTTGACTGTCAACATAAAAGTTAAAACGGCTGCAGTTTGAGTTATTCTCTTCACATGTTTCTATTGCTTTGGTTAGGCTAACAGTTCCGCTTGGAAAACGCTACAGTGATCTGGCAGCTTGTAGGATCTGTTAATTTCCGTATCAGCACAGTATACTGCAGGCCATACACCTTCCACTACTTTGGAACCATCTATGTACACATGTATAGCCTCATCTGCCATTTGAGCACCATTGTGCCAACCATACACCTATATTGTGGCTTTAAGATCTCCCTCGATCTGTTCGTCCTCTAATTGATTTGATTGATTGGGGAACATTATTTAGCTGTGTTCCTGATATGGGGCCACGAAATCAGTGAATAGGGTACTATGTTACTGTCACCACTACTGCGAACGCTGATCATCAACTAACTGCCTAGGAGGTTCGACGCGGCATACGTCGGACTAACAGAACTGCATACTATGCTGCTTATACCTGCTGCAAGCCTAATGGGCAAGTACATAATGTGAACAACTGCAACAGGGATTAGGCCTTCTTGAAGCTTGAGCGGAGGCCGAGTGGACATAAAAGAGAAGCTTTGTTTCAAATAGAGAAGGCATACTATATGGTACCTGAGTTGCCAAAAAATTCTCGGAGCCACAAGAGAGCTCGTGGGTTAGCTCAAAAAACATTCCTAATTGCACACTGAATCAGTGCTTAACTTGCTTATACTAGAATATCTTATCTAACTGGTAGTGACACTACAAAAATTATATTCTTATCTATGTGGGTTAAATTTTATACTTAATTTGGGGTGAGCTAATTGTGCACTGGGAGTGGGTTAACCAGATTGAAATAAAATAACAACAATAAACAATTAAGTGTACTAGAATAAAAAAATTGCTTATTAAATTCAATGCAATCAAATAATAACCAAATAATCAATAGTTTGCTTTTTACTTTGGCTGTTTTGCTTTAAAATAAAAATTTCGCCACAAAACTTGTGTAAGAAGCAAAGTTATTTAATTATCAACGTTTTTCATTTGAAATCTGTTGTGTAAACCTAATTACATGTATAAGAAACTGTATGCAAATATGTAGGTACCTGTCAAATGTGTCAAATGTGTGCTACTAAAAGCTCTATGCATACATACATATACATGTGTACATATATGTATAATTAGGAAACAAGTTTAACACTTGTTTCATTTATAGCCGCCACAGAGGTTTGTTTGCTCACCTTTTGTATTTCCTTTTTTATGAATTTTTTATTGACACTTGATGCTTGAGACAAATTACGCGAATAATTTGGGTATTTTTTCGTATTTCAACCCAGGCCTTTGGCCTTTGCCGCCTTAGAACATAACTCAAAATATCCGCAGCCATTAGAGCAAAGAAGGTGATTAGTAATTGAATGTACGTACACACAAACGAACATATCTATGTTAAAACGCCTTGTCAAACCACGTCAATATTTTCGTACAGTAGATAATGTAATGTTATTTTTTATTTTCTGAATTCTTTGGTTATTTTTTCCGTTTTTTTCTTGTTGCATATTTTTTTAGTTCAATGAAATATGTTGTGTATGCATCAGAGCTTGCATTTAACGGTAAACTAGAAAATGAAATGCGGCTTGGCACGGATAAAAATCGATTTCCAAGCAAAAAAGGGACTTTCTCAGTGAGATATGTTTATTTTTCATTATTTTCGGATTTTCGCTGTGACAATTTTTTATTTTAAAATTTTGTCTCACTATCACTGAGATCATTATTTTTTTTTTAACCTGCTACTTTTTGACCGAAGGATCTTTTAAAAATCTGTCGTTTGCTCTGTTAGAATTAACACAATGTAAACTTAACATTATGTTAATATCAGGATCTGCAAATTTTTGTTGGTCCTCGAAATTCAAACCAGAAAAATCACAGTACGTCCCTGTAGTATATTTTTATAGTCATGCAGAGACGATTTCCGGGACGATTTCGAGAACATTTCTGGACTATTTGGGGATCTTTATGGGATGATTTCGAGGCTTTTTTGTAGTTATGGTGGACTCTTTCGGGACTCTTTTGAGATAATTTCGAAATTATTTAGGATATTTTCACGATTGCTTTAGGTACTATATGGAGATCAATTAGGGAATGTGCCCGGGAACATTTTGAGATTATTTGCATGGTTATTTCGTGACTAAGTTGAAATCAATTTGGATTTTATTGGGCTCATTTCATCGTCACTTTGGAATCATTTTGCCCAGGTTCGAAGAAAATACATATATGAACACGAAAAATTACCGGGCTCTTATTGTTATCTTGTGGTTATTGGCTTAAGTTATTGCTTTGTTATCGACCTGTTTTTATGAAATGTTATCGATTTTTAATTTGAAAAGCTATCGATAGGCCCTCGAAAAAATATTAATTTGACATCGAAAAGTTATTAATTTGTTTATGAAACGTTATCGAAAATATATAAATGGTTTAGCGATATTTATTATGAAAAAATTATCCATTTTTTAACGAAGTATTATTGTAAACTATGGCGGCCACAGTGGTGTGATGATAGCGTGCTCCGCCTACCACACCGTATGCCCTGGGTTCACACCCCGGGAAAAGCAACATCAAAATTTTAGAAATAAGGTTTTTCAATTAGAAGAAAATTTTTCTAAGCGTGATCGCCCCTCGACAGTGTTTGGTAAGCGCTCCGGGTGTATTTCTGCCATGAAATGCTCTCAGTGAAAACTCATCTGCCTTGCAGATGCCGTTCGGAGTCGGCATAAAACATGTAGATCCCGTCCAGCGAATTTGTAGGGAAAATCAAGAGGAGCACGACGCAAACGGGAAGAGAAGCTCGGCCTTAGATCCCTTCGTAGGTTATCGCGCCTTACATTTTTATTTATTTATTATTATTGTAAACTACGGGTAACTTTCCGATAACAAATGTATATATTTCGGTAATAAATCGAAAACCTTTCGATAACAAATCGATATTTTTTAGTAACAAATCGATAAATTTTTGATAGCGAAAAGCTAATAAATCGATATCTCGTTGATGATGCTTTTTATGGATAGTAAACCGTCAACCTTTGGATATTCAATCGATAGCACGCCGTCTGATTTCGGGTTTCATCCTTTCAGCATCCCTCCTTCCCTCTCCCCGCTGTGGTGTGATGGCAGCGTGCTCCTGGGTTCACACCCCGGGCAAAGCAATATCACAATTTTAGAAACAAGTTTTTTCAATTAGAAAAAAGTTCTTCTAAGCGTAGTCACCCATCGACAGTGATATGGCAAACACTCTGAATATATTTGTCCGTGAAAAGCTTCTTAATGAAAGCTCATTTGCTTAGTAGATGCGGTTAGGAGTTGGCGTAAAACATGTACATATATCCCGACCCGCCAATTTGTAGGAAAAATCAATAGGATTGCGAAATAAAACGGAAGAGGCTCGGGCAATAATCTCTTCGGAAGTTATCGCGCCTTGAATTTATTTATTTTTCTTGTCTCTTCTTTTCTTTCCCCTTTTTTATATTGCTTTTGTTCCCGTACCTTTCCTATCCTTTACTCTTTTTCTTTTACTATCTTTTCCATTCCTTTCTTTTCACAGGCACGTTGTTTCTTTTTGCAGTAACTCTGTAAGCTATAATACATACGTAAGTACGTCTTCATAGAACACGATTTATATTTTGTTGTTGTTGTTGTTGTAGCGATAAGGGCACTCCTCGAAGACCATTAAGCACCATTAAGGCACCAGCCCGACCATCTCGGGAACGATTTAGTATCCATGAGGAACCTTGGGTCGCCAGAGCCACGGCTGTTAAAGTAACAGAATTCGCCAAGGGAGGTGAGGTTGACAGTTGGGTTTGAGAAGTCATATTTTCTTGGTAAACGGTTCGTCTCGTTCACGACCACTCTCTTTATTTTATATGCAAAGTGGTTGTTCTCTGTTTGAAACCGACGCCGTCAGTACTGGTATTTACCAGTTATTTAAAGAGTGGTCATTAAATAACTGGGAACTGTTATTTGCGGTCTCTGATATACATTTATATACAACTATTTCGGGCAATTTTTTTTGTTCATAGTGCTGGCACCAATTGGTGTAGACTGATCAGATTAGAAACAGCTAAATTATATTTTGTTTTGTATCAAATAGCTCGGTTAACCAGATTCTATTGTGTTTTATTACTTTCGGAAGTGCGACCAATTTGTGTGACGTTGTTTTTCTTGTTGTTGGTAGTCAATTATCTTCTGGTTAGTAACTTTAATTGTTTGCCTATGGATGAGGTTGGGATAGTTTGAAAATTGAGGTACTTTACATGAAATATCGGCATTTAGTTGAGAACTTTAATGAGCAATTAAAAAAAGCTTAGTGACTTCCACATATTCGTCTTCTGATTCATACGAAGAAGGAGTAAAGCTTCCGTCGGGCGAATGTTGGTCGTACTGCAACGCTCCGCTGAAGGAATTTCGTTGTTCGCTGATATTCGATTTCCCTGTTAGGTAGATTTGTTTTATTTTTTAGATTGTTCATATATCTTTTTTAAGTATGTCTACAAACGGAATTAGTGAGAAGAAGATCTATGCAACTCTGTTTCTATAATAATCCACTGATCTCAGCAAACATTTTATAATCGCCGTTGCAAGCTGACATTTTCTTCTAGCTTGTTCTGAAAATATTTCTACTTCAACAGCCCACGCTCATCATTTTACAGTTCAAAAGTAGTTCATTTGGCAAGTTGATTAACTTGTTTTGCGCCACAAGCGTTATAGTGCAATAGATAATTATTCGAAATTGACCACTTTACGCGCTTATGTACATGTACTTATACTATAAAAACATATGTAGGTAACTTGCAATGCAGTTCATGATTCGTAAAAATGTGCTAAAACTAATTCTTTTTTGCGTGTAGGTTGCAAGTTATGCTGGCACCTGTACATACAAACATATGAATAATAATATTTCGGGGTTGGTTGACTCCAACGGCAATAAGTGATCGTACTTTGTATTTGTGATTTGAACGTTTCACATGTGGCTTGGGCACTAGTTGTGGGTCTAGTTACACACGTTTTGGGTACTAGTTACAATTCTAGGTCAATAAAATCGATTGATGAATGCCCAAATAACGATGAATGCCCAAATAACGATGAATACTGACAACAGATTTTGTTTGAATAAATAACTTAACTATCATGTTTGTTTTTATATGTTTTTATTGATACATTGCACTGTACAACACTCGGATGATTATGGAACAAACCAATTTATTTTTATTTTTTTGATAAGAATTTCTAATTTTTGGTCTGCTAAATGTTTCGTAAAATACTTAAACAAATCGACATCAGGAAACCATTTTGTGAGAGTTACAAGATCACTTTGGCATTATATATCTTGCCAAAACTTTCCCGAAACTAAAATAATCCCGAAGTGGTAATCTAACAGCCCTAAAATGATTTCAAAATGGTCTCGAAATCATTCAAAATCTGTCCCAAAATGTTGTCTAAAACAATTTGGAAGTGATCCTAAAATTATTCGGAAACGGTACCGCAATAACCTCAAAACGGTTTCGAAACTAATCCTTAAGTGATTCTGAAACAATCCAAAGATGGTTTCGAAATAGTCTTGAAATTATTCATAAGTTTTCCCAAAACAATACTTCAACGGACCTCAAAGTTATTCTAAACTTATTTCAATTTAGCCCTGAAATAGTTTGGACATGAATCCGAAAATAATCCAGAAGTTATCCAGGAATTGTTCTACAATCGCATTAACATAATCTCGAAATGACTCTTAAATAATCCTGAAGTATTTCGGAAATGCTAAAAAAACAGTGCAAAAATATTCCAAGAATATCGATACAATATAATCCCTTCAACATTTGATTGATGTCAGTCCTTTACTGACGGACGAAGGTAGCACTTGACTCCATATTAGTGATATTAAAACACATCCCCCTTTACTGAATGTCATGAGGTGTCCTCATTTTTATAGAATAAATTGATATGTTCTCTTCCTACAGAAGAAAATGTTAAGTTAATTAATTGTATGAATCCTTTTGCCCTCAATATGCAAGTATAAATAACTGAAGCAAAAGGCAGTTGGGAAGAAGGTGCACAAGAACTAGACGTGAATTTGGTCGATTAGGTTTGTCAACAGTTCGATCAGCGAGTTTCACTCCTGGGAGAAAATGCAAGTAGCAATAGACTTACAGACTATAGATTATAGGTCTCCAAAAATTAAAAGTCATTGCCTTTTCGCATACACAATGCGAGCTTAATTGTTATGGAATACAGACTCTTGCTATAGATATAGACATGTGTAGCAAAGGCGCAACTCAAGACGACAATATATAAGTTAGTATTGATTCAAAAATAGGATTTGGTAAAGAAAAATCGATATCTGAAGAATTTGAGAAAATATTGTAATCTGTAATTGCAAAGTAAGCGTAATAATAGTTCTTCTATATTGAACGCCGAAACCTGGTTGTCTCCAAATCAAATGACAAGTGTCAGTTTTCGTTTAATGGCACTGCAGATGGCACAACGCTGAAGTCGCCTTTTCACCAACCCAAATTTGACAGGCGATTATGGAAAACCGTTCCAATGTACTTTTGTTTTTATTCAATTAACAGTGTGGACTTGAACTTTTTGCAAAATCAATTCCTCTAATTATGTGAGTTCGCCCTAACCTCCCTGGCAATTAGCATTTATTGAGATTATGACGCATCAAATGATTGATAGTACGTGTGTCGCCTTACCAGATCCGTAAACAAATAATAGAAACTGTTTAAACTTTTTTGTACTAAATTGAAAAACTTTCAAACCGAGTAGTAAAGTTTTTTTATTTTATACAATTTTCATACTTTACTGGACAATATATCGAAAATGTCAAAACTGTTTTAACAAAAAATCAACAAGTTTACAAATTCAAACAAGTAAGGAAGGCTAAGTTCGGGTGTAACCGAACATTACATACTCAGCTGAGAGCTTTGGAGACAAACACGATAACTTGAGTAAATTTTGAGGTATCTTGATGAAATTTGGTATGCAGATTCCTGAGCACTCATATCAGATCGCTATTTAAAATGAACGATATCGGACTATAACCACGCCCACTTTTTCGATATCGAAAATTTCGAAAAACCGAAAAGTGCGATAATTCATTACAAAAGACAGATAAAGCGACGAAACTTGGTAGATGAGTTGAACTTATGACGCAGAATAGAAAATTAGTAAAACTTTGGACAATGGGCGTGGCACCGCCCACTTTTAAAAGAAGGTAATTTAGAAGTTTTGCAAGCTGTAATTTGGCAGTCGTTGAAGATATCATGATGAACTTTGGCAGGAGCGTTACTGCTATCACTATATGTGCGCTTAATAAAAATTAGCAAAATCGGAGAAGGACCACGCCTACTTTTAAAAAAAAATTTTTTTTAAAGTAAAATTTTAACAAAAAATTTAATATCTTTACAGTATATAAGTAAATTATGTCAACATTCAACTCCAGTAATGATATGGTGCAACAAAATACAAAAATAAAAGAAAATTTCAAAATGGGCGTGGCTCCGCCCTTTTTCATTTAATTTGTCTAGGATACTTTTAACGCCATAATTCGAACAAAAACTAACCAATCCTTTTGAAATTTGGTATGGGCATAGATTTTATAGCGTTAACTGTTTTCTGTGAAAATGGGCGAAATCGGTTGATGCCACGCCCAGTTTTTATACACAGTCGTCCGTCTGTCCTTCCGCATGGCCGTTAACACGATAACTTGAGCAAAAATCGGCATATCTTTAATGAACTTAGTTCACGTGCTTACTTGAACTCACTTTATCTTGGTATGAAAAATGAACGAAATCCGACATGAACACGCCCACTTTTTCGATATCGAAAATTAAAAAATGAAAAAAATGCCATAATTTTATACCAAATACGAAAAAAGGGATGAAACATGGTAAGGTAATTGGAGTGTTTTATTGACGCGAAATATAACTTTAGAAAAAACTTTATAAAATGGTTGTGACACCTACCATATTAAGTAGAAGAAAATTAAAAAAGTTCTGCAGGGCGAAATAAAAAACCCTTAAAATCTTGGCAGGTACTACATATATAAATAAATTAGCGGTATCCAACAGATGATGTTCTGGGTCACCCTGGTCCACATTTTGGTCGATATCTGGAAAATGCCTTCACATATACAACTACCACCACTTACTTTTAAAACTCTCAATAATACCTTTAATTTGATACCCATATCGTACAAACTTATTCTAGAGTCACCCCTGGTCCACCTTTATGGCGATATCTCGAAAAGGCGTCCACCTATAGAACTAAGTCCCACGCCCTTTTAAAATACTCATTAAAACCTTTCATTTGATACTCATATCGTACAAATATTCTAAAGTCACCCCTGGTCCACCTTTATGGCGATATCTCGAAAATGCGAACACCTATAGAACGAAGGCCACTCCCTTTTAAAAATACTCATTAACACCTTTCATTTGATACCCATATCGTACAAACAAAGTCTAGAGTCACCTCTGGTCCACCTTTATTGCGATACCCCGAAAAGGCGTACACCTATAGAACTAAGGCCCACTCCCTTTTAAAATACTCATTAACACCTTTCTTTTGATACCCATATTGTACAAACAAAAACTAGGGCACCCCTGGTCCACCTTTATGGCGATATCTCGAAACGGCGTCCACCTATGGAACTAAGGATTACTCCCTTTTAAAATACTCATAAACACCTTTCATTTGATACCCATATCGTACAAACGCATTCTAGAGTCACCCCTGGTCCACCTTTATGGCGATATCTCGAAAAGGCGACCACCTATACAACAACCACCACTCCCTTTTAAAACCCTCATTAATACCTATAATGTGATACCCATATCGTACAAATACATTCTAGAGTCACCCCTGGTCCACCTTTGTGGCGATATCTCGAAACGGCGTCCACCTATGGAACTAAGGATTACTCCCTTTTAAAATACTCATTAACACCTTTCATTTGATACCCATATCGTACAAACGCATTCTAGAGTCAACCCTGATCCACCTTTATGGCTATATCCCTAAATGGCGTCCACCTATAGAACTATGGCCCACTCCCTCATAAAATACTCTTTAATGCCTTTCATTTGATACACATGTCATACAAACATATTCCAGGTTTTCCCTCGGTTCATTTTCCTACATGGTTATTTTCCCTTATGTTGTAACCATAGCTCTCAACTGAGTATGTAATGTTCGGTTACACCCGAACTTAACCTTCCTTACTTGTTATATATGGAAGTCTGTATCTATCTCGATTATTTTATGCCCTTACGGATTATCGTTATGCGAACAAAATTAATATACTCTGTAAGCCTGCTCAGCTGAGTATAAAAATATAAATTTGTAAATACTTCTGGTTTTAAAACAATACCAAAAAAGTTTAACTTGTTGTGGAAGACATAAAAATACAATTTTTATTTGTGAAAACTGCTGCAAGTCACTTCGTTTTCAGAATATTTTACGATACATACCTATGTATCAAATGTTTGGTCCGGACAAATTTTCGTTTTTTTTTCTTCTTAAATACAAGTGCAGACTTCTGCTGTTTAATATTGAAACCGGGTGCTGCGTACAAATTTTTACGAAAACCTGTGCAATCTTCACTTAAAATCAAATTTCGGTTTATACTAAACAAGTTTCAGATCTAAACTCAAACTTTTAAGCGAGTAGCCCATTTTATTATACTCAGCGTGCTTTGCACGCAGAGTATATTAACTTTAATTGGATAACGGTTGGTTGCACAGGTATAAAGGAATCGAGATAGATATAGACTTCCATATATCAAAATCATCAGCATCGAAAAAAAATTTGATTGAGCCATGTCCGTCCGTCCGCCGTTAGCACGATAACTTGAGTAAATATTGAGATATCTTCACCAAATTTGGTACACGAGCTTAACTGCACACAGAATAGATTGGTATTGAAAATGAGCGAAATCGGATGATAACCACATCCACTTTTTATATATATAACATTTTGGAAAACATATAAAACCTGATTATTTAGTAAATAATACACCTAGAATGTTGAAATTTGACAAGTGGACTGACATTGACACTCTCGATAAAAATTTGAAAAAAATTTTTTAAATGGGCGTGGCAGCGCCCACTTGTGAAAAAATCAATTTTACAAATATTATTAATCATAAATCAAAAATCGTTAAACCTATCGTAACAAAATTCGGCAGAGAGGTGCCTTTTCTATAAGGAATGCTTTGAACAAAAATTAACGAGATCGGTTAGGAACCACGCCCACTTTTATATAAAAGATTTTTAAAAGGATCGTGGACGAATAAAATAAGCTACATCTTTGCAAAAAAGAGCCTTATATAAATGGGTATTTCATTCCCGAAGTGGAGTTATAACAATAAATAGGAAAAACTTCAAATTTGAAAAAATGGGCGTGGCACCGCCCCTTTTATGACTAAGCAATTTTCTATGTTTCGGGAGTCATAACTCGAGGAAAAATTAACGGATCTTAATAAATTTGGGTACACAAATTTTCCCTATAGCAAGAATTATTTCTAGAAAAAATGGACGAGATCGGTTAAAGACCACGCCCACTTTTATATAAAAGATTTTTAAAAGGGTCGTGGACGAAAATAATAAGCCTTAACTTAGCAAAAAATAGTTTTGAATCAATGATATTTCACTTATCAAGTTTTATTGTAAGAGGAAATGGGGAGACATTTTTTTAAACGGTCGGTGCCACGTGTTATGTAGAAAAGTAATTTATCTGTAATGAAATGTGCAATTCAAGCTCACGCTGAGTATATAATGTTCGGTTACACCCTTGTTTTGATATTTATTTGCTGACCGCTTTATGGATTTTTTATGTTAGTTGTTTAATAAGCTGATACGGTCTAATTTGCGCTAGTGCAAGAAAAACAGATAAACTTTTTCTCCACTTACTCCCTACGTTTCGCCAATCTCCTTGGCATCCTCAGGGGAACGATCTTTATTTCTTTTTATTTTGTTTTTTTTGTCAGCGATAATTTTTAAATTTATGAGATTCAATTGTCTGCACATTTTCTGAGTGGCGTTGCCCAATCTTCCAAATTCACATATACAATCTATTCACAGAATGTCTACACAACTGCGAAACAAATTATCACTGCCGACACTGAACGCACTGCAAACATTCGACCATGTAAATATTTCAACTTTCACCTGTATGTTAATTTATTTATATATGTTATATCTAATAATATATAAAATTGTTCAGCTGCACTTTAACAGCGTTTGTGTCATTTGCCTCGAAAATATTTCGTCTGCATTGCTTTGCTATTCAGTTTTAAACAAGCGGCATATGTTGCACTGTAAACACTCATTTACTTTTATAATATTTCAATTCACTACTCTGTAAATGAAGTAATTTTATCTTTTGGTCCATATTTACACACCGCCATAGTCGAGATGGCAGCTGTTTGCCAGACAAATATACTCAGTCAGCGAATATTCTGCAAGTGGTTGGAAAAATAGAAGGCCCCAGCTGGTCGGTCAGCTCACAGCTGTAGCTAAGGCGCATAGAAGCTGTTTCCGAGCTCAGTTTAGCTAAGTGGCTAAATATTGCATTTCAATATATTTGCACATGCCACAGATGCCATTAGAAATGCTATTAGTACACCGTCAAAAGATTCAGCCTGTATATGCGACTTTTTTGGACTACGTAGAACTACGCATGTGACCAAACTAAATGTGGTTTGAAATATTGATTATAAGGGTTATTTGAAAGTGAGTGCGCGAAACTTTGTTTAAGTTTTAAATCAGAAAAGTTTGCAGTCCAGCGACAGGTTTGGAATCGAAGTGCTCTGCGTCAGAGCCATACTGCCTACCCATAGAGCTCGAGTCCAACTTTGCGAATAATATGGACGAAAATAAATGTTACCAGGCAAACTTCAATAAAATGATCAAAGTCCTTCATGTACAAGCAAAAGGCAGGCATATGAACATTCTCGAAAACATCTAAGTCTACAAACAAGAAACGTTCGACAACAGAACAGACACATATTATTACTGACACGATATATTAACATTTAAAGCTGGTTTACAAACTAGTAACTAGTAACTACGAAGGTGCAACAGATCAACACGCATCGACAAATAAGTACAAAACAAGAAACGAACAGAAGCAACAACAAGGTCAAACGACTAAATTTACTGACTTCTACTTGCCTCAGCTAAACACACGAAATAATCGATGAAAACCATTTCCATCCATTTAGATAATACCTGCTCATATACCTTTGAGCTATAAGTACAAGAAAAATGTCAACAAAATGTCAGAACGACAAATAACACTGAAGGTGGTACAAAGCCAAAACGGAGATCACTTTACCAAATTTTAAGTTTCAGTAAAGTATATCTATTTAGATGAGCATGTACATATTTGAGACTAGCGTTAAACCTTGAAAAAAAATTTTTTTGAAATTTTTTCAAAAATTAAATATTCTAATCCCCTTTAAGAATTCATATGGTAGATCCAGGTTGGAAATGCACTTGTAAGGCCATATTTAATATGAAAGATATAACTCGCCATCAGCTGTTTTTTTACACGCGTATACGTTTCGTTTGCGGGTGAAAAAAAAATTCCTATCCTCGCTTAGATAACCCTTAGGAGATCCATCTAATGGCAGTGGTTAAACAACTAGCTACAGCACAGAGTGTACCGAAGAGCGGAAACACAACCCTCCGTTGTATTTCTGTGTATAACATATAGCTGAATCAGTTTTGATAAATAGTGGACGCGCATAGAATACATAGAATTAGTGTAGAGGGTGAAACATAGACACATATTTCAGTTACATCTGAGTATAATGCGTATTGAAATTTAGTAGTACTAATTTTATGCGTAGAAATTTCAGAGGTCTATTTAAAGTTTGTCGCTTAGCAGTCCATATAAAGTTTAAGCGTAAACTTATATATGCATATAGATGTGAAAAACAAAACACAGCTATTATACATAAATGTTAATATTTTTCATATAAAAATGAATGTTAAAGAAATCTACTAAATTGTCTCTGTTGGCAACAGATAATATTTTAGAATGTCCCAATTTAAAATTACATTTTTATACGCTCCAATTCAGAAAAAAAATACCGCAACAGCGTTTGTCAACTTGTACATAAAATCCAAAAATAATTCTAAATTGGGAAAAACGAAACTTAAGCAAATAAATGAAACATCTAGTGTAACTACCAAAAGCAATGTAAGACGCACAGTTTTCTTCTACGTACTATAAATGTATATACAACCAACGAGTGTGCAATTCGTCTCCAAGCGCAATATGCCACATCTTGGGGCATGACTCATAGCGCCGTTAAAATATTTAGTAAATAAAATAATTAAAAAAAAAATTTTTCAAGTTAAACGGGTTTATTGAAAACAATACTTACATGAAATAATAATAATACGAAAAGCTAAAAAATAATTAGGTAGTTCCTAGGTACTAGCCATCACACTCCTTATCAATCTAGGGCGTTGATCAGACAATTAAATAAAAGCGTTGCGCGCGTGAAATTTCTAAAAATTTGAGGCGTAGCATAACCTGATTAAGGTTCAGTTTGTTTTACTTATGACTATCAATAGGAATATGACGCGTCCAACGCTTTTATTTCATTGTCATCATTCTATTTTGTTCATATAGTGATCATTATTACACGGACTCTTTCCTGACAATTTGTTACAATCTAAGGCCTCAATACATAATCCTTCCAAAGACTTTACTCGACTCTACGCCACGTATGCTTATCCCTCCTCCAACTCCAAAATATTTTGATGTCACTTATACTACGTATGCAATATTTGTTCCAAATATGAGCCAAATCGGGCATCATAGGTCGCGTTCTATTCATGTATGTATTATGTGTTCCAAATATGGACCAAATCAAATCGGACCACAAATACGATTTTTGTGAATATCTCGATCCTTGCGCCACCTTACGGCGATTTTTTTTGATAGGTCGCTTTCTATTCTTGTATGTATTATGTGTTCCAAGCGTGAGCCAAGTCGGACCACAAATACGATTTTTGTGAGTATCTCGATCCTTGCGCCACCTAGCGGCGATTTTTTTTTTCATAAGTCGCTTTTTATTCTTGCATGTATTATGTGTTCCAAATATGAGCCAAATCGGACCACAAATACGATTTTTGTGAATATCTCGATCCATGCGCCACCTAGTGGCGATTTTTTTCACAGGTCGATTTCTATTCTTGCATTTATTATGTGTTCCAAATATGAGCCAAATCGGACCACAAATGCGAATTTTGCGAATATCTCGATCCTTGCGCCACCTAGCGGCGATTTTTTTCTTATTATTGCATTGTCATCGGGTTCTGAACTATATTCCAAGTTTCAAGCTTGTAGCTTATCGGGAAGTTACTTAAATTTCAATTACAAGATTCGCTCACAACAGCCGTGCGGCCGTGCATGCGGCCTGCCTGTCAACTCAATCTAAATAAAACCGTTTAAAAACAAGCACATAGGCAATGTTGTTGTTGTTGCTGTAGCGATAAGGTTGCTCCCCGAAGGCTTTGGGGTGTGTTATCGATGTGTTGGTCCTTTGCCGGATACAGATACGGTACGCTCCGGTACCACAGCACCATTAAGGTGCTGGCCCGACCATCTCGGGAACGATTTATGTGGCCACATTAAACCTTCAGGCCATCCCCTCCCTCCCCAACCCCAAGTTCCATAAGGAGCTTAGGGTCGCCAGAGCCTCGTCTGTTAGTGAAACAGGATTCGCCGCGGATAGGTGAGGTTGACAATTGGGTTTGGAGAAGCTATATGTTGCGCTGGCAACCTGCAGGGTTGCGCTACACAGCCCCTTGAATCTGGTATTTTAGTCGCCTCTTACGACAGGCATACCTACCGCGGGTATATTCTGACCCCCCCCTAACCCGCTGGGGGAAGCACATAGGCAATCATTTTCGGCTACTATGCATACGTTCTAAATGATCGCTCCCTCAAATAAAAATGTATGACACAATTTATTGAAACTCTCTGACGCACATGCCGCCGCCTGAACTTTTCGACGTTTACTATTAAGAACAAAAATGTGATGAATTCAAGCATTAGCCATGCCAATTCCTTTCATGGAGAGAAAAAATCCGACGCGGCAGCTGCTGCTTATCAATGATTTTTTGTATTTACCCTGTAAGGCAAAATAAATATTTTACTTATTTGATAAATATGTACCATTTCCGTTGATACGATGAATATTTCAATAATCAGGGCTCCAAAAGAAGAGTTTTTTCTAAAACTGAGTATCTTTTTTTCACTGTACCGGCTATGCAGATAGCGGACATTTCAGATTCGACTCCCTATACGAGGAAAAAAATTGTCTTGTAGTACATGGAAAGGTTCCGTCAGTCGGATTTGGGGAAAACCCCTCCGAGTCGTTCAGAATTAAACAAGGTTTCAGGATACTGGCGTATCCTCATAAAATAAGAGGGCTCGTGTTTTAATTGGTTATTATTATTATTTTATTTATTTTTTTATTTGGGGTTGGAATGGAAAATGTCTAATGCACCATAACAATCCGTGGACTAAAAATTAACCCCTTTAGAACCGTTGCGTTTCCCGGGAACGCTTTTTGTTTCTTAAGAGCTTTCTTTTGTTCGTGCGTCCAGGTTCTGCTGTTTTGCTCTGAGTGTAGTTTCTATGAAATTGCTGATTTGTTGACACTCTTCTGGGACACACAACATTGTTGCTAAAACATTATCCACTGTGATATGGCCGACTCTTTCCCAGGGAATTTCTCGGTTTTGGTTCCAACTCACATAGTATCTTCAGCCTTTCTACACTGTGCAGGTACTTTTTAAAGTACCCTTGCCCAGGGAGCATTCAGGTTACATAACAATTTACTTCACCAAAGCTTCTGGTGGTCCATGTTTCAAGGTCTGTGATTCAAGACGGTTACCGAAGTGTAACCGAAATATATCGGAAACCAAAAAAAGAAAAAAAACCAGTGTTTTAATCACGGGTATCGACCTTAAGCCGGCAAAACATAAATGATATCTAAAGCAACAGGTCGCCAACAGCAACAATGGTCTGTGATTAGTTTCGCTGTCCATCTGTCTGCCATGTTGTTAATTTTCCAATCGTTCTTGCCACATCCTAAAAGTTTCTTCCCTGCTCCCTGTGCTAAAGACTTTCAAGCGCTTTTTATCTGCCTGCTTATTTGCTCCTTTTAAGGTTCTTCTTTCCAGAGGATTGTTCCGGTATTCAATTGCACGACTGGTCCTGATACAGTGCGAGAAGAGTAGGCTTCTTAGCGCTGCTGTTCGCTGTAAAACTGTATTATTCGAGTGGTCGATTATCAAGAGAGAGCTCAACTTAACAAAGTGCTGGCATCCACAATTTCAGGATAGTAAAGGGTTTTGTTTATATTTGAAACAGTATAGTATGGCTTAGATAATATTCGAGGGAAGTGTTTTGGTTGCGTTGACCATGTTACGCGAATGGACGCATATGCTTCGGGTTAGAAGGTATTTTTATCGGAACCCATCATAATCATAATGGTGCACCCCACTGAAAACTAAAAATCTTATTTATCTTTCTGTGCTATCGTTTTCTCTTAGAGTGAACGAAGTTTGTTTCTCTTTCAAGTAAAAATTGCTATGAGAACCTTTTAATTGTTTTAGAGTCCTCCCGGAGCTCTGTTACTAGCATATATATGTACATATAAGTACAATTTGTGTATATATTTACCAGAAAAAAACATTTACCTAAAATGAGGAATAAATTTCCGAAAAAAATTTTCTTTGAGTTGAGCAAAATTTCTATTAAATGAGTAAGAATTTCTTATCTTACGATATATGTTTCTTCTGTACGTGTGTTTGTGACTGAACAACTGGACATTTGGAATTTTTTATGTGTGTTCGGTGGGATTTAAGGATGCTTGCAATTCACATTTGGGTTCACTGTATTACTTATCTTTCCGGGAAGTTAGCCGGGGCCGACCTGTACTAAAAATAAAAAAAAAATACTAAGCGATATACCTGAAATTTGGTACCGGGGCACTTCCTTGACTAGCTTATTATTTTGGAAACTTTTCTTTCAGGGAAGTGGACCATGGCAGATCTACACTAGATATCATAATTATCATCCGATTTGCTTGGCAATTGGCGCAGAGGTACCTCCTCGACTGGGTTATTATTAGCGAAATTGTTCTTTTCGGAAACTGGACCTAGAACCGACCTACTTCTAATAATCTAACTCAGAGTGCATTTCAATTAAAATATAGTACATGGGCACCTCGTTGACCAAGTTAACATTTGAGAAACTTGCTCTCCAGCAAGAGGACAAGGGACCGACCTACTCCAAAATATCGAATTATTGATGCGATTTGCTTGAGATTTGGTACCGGGGCACGTCTTTGATCAATTTACTATTTAAGAACTTCTTCTTTCCGGGAAGTGAACCATTGAAAAATACGCTATATATAGGGGTTCCTCTTCGACAAGCTTAATACTACTGACATTTTTCTTTGGAACCAGGATGGTGCGAATAGTGAGGTTAATTTTACATATAAAACCGAATGCAAAATATGTTGTAACTTTACAACCCAAGATGGTACGAACAAAAAAAAAAAGAAGAAAAATAAGGATAGGAGTGGGAATTGGAGACGGTGGGAAAGAGAAGGTTGAGAGGATGAGAGAGGGAAAAGAAAGTGGGAGTAGAAAATGGAGACAAAAATGGTGAAAGGTCGAGCGGAAGATTGGAACGGGAAGAGCCTAGAGAAAGGAAAGAGGAGAAGAAAAATTGACGGAGGTTGAAGGGGAGGAACTAAGTGGAAGTGTAAAAGAGAAAACTCTGGAAAGTGAATGGGACAAGAATACAGAGGCAAGTAGATCCAAAAATCTTTTTTTGATGAATGTCTCTACTGAGAAGGTAGAAACATCACATATATCGGGCTGGAGTACGTGTCAATCAGCTACCTATATCTTATATGTAAGAATGAATGCGATTTTAAAAATTGTACCTGTATTAGAGGCATATAGTTTGGTTTATAAAAACAAAGATATTGAAATCGGATTATCAGGTGAAGAAGATATACCAAGTGACTCCACATATGAGGAAATCGTGGTGAAAGAAGTAGAGGGAGTGGAGTAGGAGTGTTTGTGGAGATGGAGTGGATATGGGAGCGGAAACGAAAGAAGGAGCGAGAGTTGGAGTGAGAGCTGTAGTTAGATAAGGCATGGGTTCGGGAGTGGTAAGAAGATATATTAAGAAGAGGAAGCGAGGTTCGCTTTTGAAATCTAGGCGAACAAATTTTGGGTCAAAATAAAGTCTGCTGGTTATAAAACTTTTCATTGATTTGAAGGAAACTTTTTCTTAAATTTTTTCCTTACTACAATCCCAGCATAATTTGGACTATTTTTCGAGCAGCCCCAAAGTAACCTCTTGCGAGTAGGATACCACATCGATTTACGCCAACCACTTCTGAGTAGAGCTTACGATGTCTTCTCGAACACAATCGAGATTTTCGCGACCCGAGAAATCTAGAACTCGACTTCTCGCGAGATTCTCGTGTCTCAAAGTACTCGTAAATCTCGCGAGCTTCTCGACATTCTTACTTAATCGGTGTATGGACAGTATTTATACACTTGGTTTTTTTTTTACTTGTGACTTTTTTGTTGATTATATTGCTTCGGTGTCATTTAACTCAAAACATATTTATTATACATATAATTTTGTTCGCAATATTTTATTTTTCAACGGGACATCAAGAACACGTTTTCTCGCGAGATTCTCGAATCTCGAATTACTCGTAATACTCGCGATCTTCTCGACTTTCAATTCAGTCTCTGCATTGGAAATATTCTGTACATACATTTCAAGGTTTTTTACTTGTGGTTTTGCGGAAATTTGGCTTGTGCTCCAGAAGAAAGCGTAAGCTCTATATAAAACAGCCAATGAATCAATTATGTTGAATGTCGAGAGGCTCGCGAGTTTTACGAGTAATCCGAGATTCGAGAATCTCGCGAGAAGTCGAGACTTGCGAGAAATCTCTTCTCGAACATGTTCGGTAAATCGTAAGCTCTACTTCTGAGTATAGGCATATTGTTCCCGCATCATGTTGAACGATCACCTATACCAATTTTTTCTCAAATGACAAATATTAATCTGTCAAGCTTTTAGTAAAAATTTTAATACCTTATGAATCTAAGAAGAACATTTAGTCACTATTTCACGTAATACTCAATCCAAAACACCATTTCAGTGCTACCGCGATTTAAAAATTGATAGCGACACTGTTTTGTAACGTCAGGGTCGAAACAAAAAATTTTTTCCAAACACATTTGTCTTAAATCATTTTACTCAAATGTTTTTATTTTAAATATCCTGTTTTTAGTAACACAAATATTATTGATACAATTGTAAACATTTTAGATAAAAAAAATAAATAAATGTAAGGCGCGATAACCTCCGAAGAGATCTAAGGCCGAGCTTCTCTTCCAATTTGCGTCGTGCTCCTCTTGATTTTCCATACAAATTGGCCGGACGGGACCTACATGTTTTATGCCGACTCCGAACGACATCTGCAAAGCAGATGAGTTTTCACTGAGAGCTTTTCATGGCAGAAATACACCCGGAGTGCTTGCCAAACACTGCCGAGGGGCGACCCCGCTTAGAAAAATTTTCTTCTAATTGAAAAATCTTATTTTTAAAATTTTGATGTTGCTTTGCCCGGGAGTTGAACCCAGGGCATACGGTGTGATAGGCGGAGCACGCTACCATCACACCACGGTGGCCGCCAACAATATACAATTCAATTCAATTTTAGATACAATTGTAAAAATTATTATTAAATAGTTTGGTATTTTGGTTTGAAAATCACATACAAAATAACGGCGAATGCGAGGATGGAAATTCCAATTATTACCTCACCAACAATTGTATACAAACAATTTTCAACATTCGCGGCATCTGAGCTTGGCTGCTTGGTTGTTTTTTCATGTGTTTCTGGTGCAACACTCGTAGATGCATTATGTATATTTAAATGTTGTAGTCGTTCCATATTTTGAGGAATGCATCGAGTTTTATTCGCATTGGAATTATATCCATTTTCGCAGCCGCACTCGTTTGGTTTCAAATGAATACCGTGCTCCGGACATGAAATTTTTTAGTACATATTTGGATGACTGCTAGCAGTACCAACATTCCTCGGTTTTATGGTAGTAGTATACGATATAAACTGTTCAGCATTAACTGAATGGCTCGTAGACATGTAATTTCGTTTTGTTTGGGTTTCTTCCAGTTTTTTGCTACTTTTAGGCATGCTTTGAGTTGTACACTCGTTCAAATGATATCCTTCTACCCTTTCATGCTCAGCTGCTGTGGCAAATATAAGCACAATTAAAGCTACTCTAATCAATTTATACATTTTATCTTCAAGACAAAGTTATTATACAGACTTCTAGACTTAATAAAATCTTTGATTAAACTGTCGTTGGGTTTAGCCACTAATATTATAAAGCTCTTCAAGTTATTTGCCCAATATTTATACCTTTTTTCTCTTGCCTCTTATCGCTTTATATTCCATTAAAAAAAAATAATAATTGCATTAATGTATATATGTTCGTATGATGTGCTGGTATTCATGATATGCTCACACTTTTTTTTGGCAAATCTAAATAGTGCCGGGCGGATGGTGAATTTTTTCTTAAAAATAAGCTGTGCTCATGAATTTGATAAATCTGCAAATTTAAATGGCTAACTTCTAGTCAGCGTTTGCAGAGGAAGTAGTCTAAAAATAGCTGCGCTTTAAGAAACCAATTTTCAGTTGAAATGTGAAATTCGATTTTCGGTATCTAAGGAATATCTTATGATAAATTTCTTTTTAAGGACAATCTCTTTCCTCATAAATGCTAAACGCCGGCCGTTGAAATCCCATTATTTGCTACTTCAAAAGCTGAGTCTTTTTCGAAATGTCCAACTTTTGTTTCTTTAAAATTACGCCCAACGTAGGGCGCACTAAAATGAGATCTTTGAGTGTGGCTCCTAACTGATAATTTTATAGATAACATAGCTTCGTTATAAACCAGTATGAGTTGCAGTCGATTTTTCAAACAGCATTGTGAACGTTGGTGACTGCCGTGGTGTGGTGGTAGCGTGCTTCGCCCACTAAACCGAGGGTCCTGGGTTCAGCTCCGCATCAAAAATTTACAAAAAAGTGTTTTCTATTCGAAAATAGCTTTTATAGTTCGGGTCGTCCCTTGAAAATGATTAGGCAAACACTCCGAGTGTATTTCTCCCATGAAAAGCTTAACGGTGTAAATGCATCTGTCTTGGGAAAGAAGCTTGGCCTAAATTGGTTCGGTAAATAGCGCAAGTATGTTTTTTACAGTGTAGTTTCAGAGTAACTTACATGACAGTTTACAACATTCACTGAGTGTGGCAATCACGATTTTGTAAACAATCTATATTGACGTCAAAATCTGCTGCTTCAGTCAAGCCCAGTAAATTTACTGTGGCGAATATAGCAACATCTACACACATACACACTGCCGAGTATGTACACAACATCAATGGGAACAGCCCCAAAGACAATATACACACACACACAAATGCACACTGCATCGTTTCCATGTATATACGCAATGACAATAAATATGGGAGGTAAATTAGCGATCAATCGGGAAGAAGACGTAATTTTGATTAAAACTGACCTGTATAATATATTCAATATGACCCCCACTACTCAGCCAGAGAAAGCATAGTGAAAACTAAAAGCTCTTTTCGCGTATATGGTGAAGGAAGTCAGTATTTTGCATTTTCCCAAACTTGTTATAAATTGACTAAAATATGCTCTAAAAATAGGCAAAACTCACACCATAAAACTAAGGGGTGTGTGTGCCAAAAACACCAAGTCTGACCAAGAGCATCTCGGTATTCTTGGCATACGTCCTGTGAGTGAAATTGATTACTATAATCATAAACAGAGGTTTCACAGTAGTATTTCAAGAAAGAATCAGAGGAAGAGCGACACAGTTATAGTTGATAACTAACACTAACAGCCCCCACAGATAGACACTGTTACGGGGGATAGAATATACTCGGAGTACCAGGAGATTTAAGTGCGATTTTAACTCTCATCTTGTAGAGTTTCCAATCATAAAGGCTAGTCCGATGGCTAATGTCCCAAAACAAGGCCCACCGTTGGCACAAATCAAGTGAAAATTTTACTTGAGTAAGCGGCAACTGTGGTTTACTTTCGCCTTTCTCACAGCCTACTCCAACATCTAGCAGTTTATAGCAGATCATATCACCGATTCGATAATTTACATTATCGCAGCTTGTTGTTTTGCTGTTCTGAAGCCGGGTTTGGGTCTTTCACTTAGATAATTGGTAGGCGTAATTGTGGTCTGTTAGATTAGTTGTACAGCTGGGTCGCATCCTTTCAACATACCAATCTATCTTACAACAGGTTAGACAACAAACTCACCAGCATCAATGAACTCTATTTGGATAACCCTATAAAACTACGATACACCTTAAATAAAAAAAATAAAACACTTTGGTATTTGAAATATTAGCTACCGTTCGCCGCCGGCAACGACTTCCTGCATTTGTATCGCATACCAAAGCCCGTTGGCCATAGCAAATTACTCTAATCTGCATGCCAAAAGCGCTCTGTATGGCTATGTAATGCGAACACACGCATATGTGAGGTGCCGAGAGAAGTTGTTGTATCTGCATTGTTTTTTAGACCACCATCAGTTTCGCTTACGCAACTTCGCTATTTTTATGCTCAGCGGCTCTGGTATTATAACTTTAATGCGATAACGGGGGCTTGTAGTTTAGTATCTAAAAAAAAAAAAAAACAAAAAACAAGGCGCGATAACCTCCGAAGGCCGAGCTTCTCTTCCAATTTGCATCGTGCTCCTTTTAATATTTCCTACAAATTGGCTTGACGGGATCTACATGTTTTACGGCGACTCTGAAGGCAGTGTCGCATATTTTTGCATTATTTAGAAGCGAAAAATTAATAACTCACTGAAAAATGAATATATTTCATTCAAACCAAGTGTCTATGTTTGTATGCCTTACCCTCCTTCAGTGAGGATAGACAAAGGAGTATTGGGGGTGGACCCCTCCGCCCCCTTTTTGAATTTACCTCAAAACAAAAACTTTCTTATAACCTTATCTTGTTCTTTTGTTCACAATTGAACATACCTATATTTAAATTTCTTATCTTCTTCAAACCATGAAGCAAACTTTCAAAGAAAATTATCTTTGGTGTAATTCACTTGAATCCATCTCATACGAAGCTTTGATAAAAAAATTCGGACTTTACTGCAGCATTCATCATACAATCCCTCGTCTCTATTTGCTCCCTCCCTAAAACAGTACACACGTGGTCTAAAACGGTTTTATCCTTTTGCTTTTGGCGACGTTCTGCAACCCACATCTCATACAACTCCCACTTTGTTATCGCCATTACATCAAAACGGGGACCTACGGGGATGAAGAATCATTTGAGTTATATGTAATAATATTAAGTTATGGCAGAAATATAAAAATTATTGTGGTACAGAGTGGTTCAAACTTTTAGCAGGCTTTTCTTTTCACGGTTTTTTATATTTTCAGCACAAAAATAATACACATTAAAAAATTCATAATTCCGTAAAAAATGCTCAACCAAGCAACTTTTGAACACTTGCAAAATAATATAATTACGTAAAAAATAAAAAATAAATGTAAGGCGCGATAACCTCCGAAGAGATCTCAGGCCGAGCTTCTCTTCCAATATGCGTCGTGCTCCTCTTGATTTTCCCTACAATTTGGCCGGACGGGACCTACATGTTTTTTTCCGACTCCGAACGCCATCTGCAAGGCAGCCGAGTTTTCACTGAGAGCTTTTCATGGCAGAAATACATCCGGAGCGCTTGCCGAACACTGCCGAGGGGCCACCCCACTTAGAAAATTTTTCTTCAAATTGAAAAACCTTATTTCTATAATTTTGATGTTGCTTTGCCCGGGGTGTGAACCCAGGGCATACGGTGTGGTAGGCGGAGCACGCTACCATTACATCACGGTAGCCGCCACCAAATTAAATAACCAAAAAATATTTTAGCTTTTGTTTCACCACAAAATTTTATTTAATTTTAAACCACGCGTTATTTTACTCCTGTAAATTGCACTACTTAGCGCGTCATCAACAACTCACAGTTTGACAGCAGATTATTCAATGAAGAACAATAATTATAAGGAATGATAATTACCGTTATATACTGTGGACATTTTAACAACAAACTGACTTCAAATTTAAAAAAATATGACTGGAAAATTTTTACTTTTTCGCGTCTAAACAAAGCAAAAATGCCAATGTGCGGCGGCATATATTAATATATAAAATACACGTGTCACATCATTTTTGGCCGCGATGGACTCCTAAACTACTTAGCCGATTTTGAATTTGTTGTGCACCTCGTGTGTAGTTTGATCTGACTTGAAATATAGGATAGCATATATCTCAGTTTATAGTCGCAATATTATTTTATTGCAAATTTTTTTATTTGTTTATACGTAATAATAAAATGTTACGTGGTGGGCGGGGGGAGGGTTTCTGAGGGGGGCCGCGATTTAGAGGTACTATGAAATTTTTTTTAATTCAGGAGAGTCTTAATTGCGTAGAGGGTAATTTTCATACCCCTTGGTGACTAGGGTCTCGAGATATAGGCCAAAACGTGGGCCATTGAATGCCCAGACAGTGTTTATACAATATGGATATCAAATGAAAGCTGATGATGAGTGCTTTAGTACAGAGTAATATATTATCCAGAGACGGACTGGGACTGGGTAGGACTAGGACTGGGACTGAGACTCGGAGCGGGACTGGGATTGGAATTAAATACATACCACCCTCTGGGACAGGTAATAAGGGATGCAGAAGCATGAGAAGAAATTGAGAGAAGAGAAAAGAGAGAAGGAGATTGAGAAAGAGATATAATGAGACGAAGAGGGAGATAGATGAAGCGAAAAATACGGAGGGAGGAGTGAATAAAAGGATTAGGAAAAAGTGAAGAGGGGGGAGGGCAGAGTAAGACGGAAAAAGCTTATTAAAATGTATGCAGATAGGCCAAATTTAGGGCAGGACAACGTCTGCCGGGTATTCTAGTATGTATATAAAATTCAAATTATATATGTATGTATGTAGGCATAGATCGGGTTGTGACCTAAACGTATCGACCGATTACAACCAAATTTGAAACACGCACATGGTCATGGGCTAAAATAATCTCGATATATAAAAGGGGCATGGACTCTCCCATACAACTGGAATTTTTAATACTGTTTAACCCTTAAAAGTATTCATGCTATAACATTGAAATTCAGTAAGGAGTTATATCAGGACAATACCTAACACCACAAAGAAAATATGGGGTGAGGAAGAAGTGGGCGAGGCACCTCCCATACAAATGGGATATATCATACTTTGGGTGTAGTAGTGGTAGAATAATGAAAATTGGATGTTGATCTATATGACTTAAGTCCTAACACCTCCAGTAAAATGTAGAGTTGGAGGAGGCGTTTCACCTGCCTGCCATACAGATAACATACTGACAGACAAATTACATCATTTTATTGGTTGCACGCAATTGTTTCTGAAATTGTAGTACTTATTTTTATTTTTGCAATCCATGGTCTCCCTTTCCCCTTGTATGTTTTGATATTCTTTTTGTGAATTAAGTCATTTGTATGCTCGAGTGCGAGTGTCGTGTTTAGTGATTTATTGATGTGTTAAAATGTTAAGCACACACTCCCCCGCTAATAGGCGCTTCATTCAAGACCACCGCTTACTTGCAACAAGAAAATGGATTCAATTTAAGTAAGCCGCCACATTACAAATGTTTAAGAAAGCGCGACTCCCTATGGTACAAGTCATACCACACGTCTCTAATGGACCAAAACATATGTGTATTTGTTTATACAAAGAAGGGCAACTAAATTGAGATATAATCTCAGAGGGAATTAGGAGACAAAACAGAAGAACAATTTCCTTCCGCAACGTAAACTTCAAACACAATAAATAGAAGAGAACTCCCATTGCGTAATATTTTATCAACGTCCGATTTAAAAAAAGAAGAACACCCAGCAAAGAACAGCGAATTCTTAAAACAAAATACTTATTCAATTTCGTATAAAAATCTGTATATATATTAATAGTTTCCAATTTGGAAATTTTGCTTTAGAACGTATATAAGAATGTGCTCGACAAATTACTTTTGACAAATTTAATTTTTACTTGCATTGGGGATATGCCGCCTTTGTGCTCTGTAAATTAAATGATATTGCTAAGAGAATTTGGGATTTAGACAATATTTGCTGCGCTAAAAAAATACTAGACAAATTACTTGGGGGTAAAATAAATCTCTTTGGTGGTTTGTATTATTTATATTATATTATATTATATTCCCCGTATATCGTTAACCCTTCTGGCAGATTTCCTCGTTATAGGCCACGCAGCGGGATGGTATGCTTAAGGCCTGTTCTTTTTTCTCTCTCGATAGCGACCACTGCTACGTCTTCAGTGCGAAAATTAGACAGCATACATGGATAAAGGTGTTTCTTTCTGCTGCCCTCTTCGCATGATAAGCGTTTAATCCGAGTTCGATGTATCCAGAAAACGTTCCTGCCAACGAGAGCCATAGTTCCCATATTACCGCCTCATATAAGTAGAACTAACCCTCTTAAGAGTGAGGAGCATCGTTGCCGTACTAATATCCTCCAACATTGGCGTTATTCATCCTACGCTAATTTCAACTGCTCAAGGTCGCTTTCAACTTCTATTATATTATGATCGTTGGCATTGTGACTTCTTTTCTTGAGGCGCAGATAAATACTTCCCATGTACAAAGACATTTTGGCTAGCTTTGAGCATGAAATTTCCTTAGCTTTCTTGTTTATTCGGAATACGTAGTGTTGAAACACTTACAGCCCTGTTTCGGTATATTCGGGTTTTGACGTACCTTTACCTCAAATTGTGCGCTGACAAAGGTTGATGGAAAATTTGTTCCAGTGCACATCCTTTGTCACACTTTCTTTTGGATAACCTGAGTCTTATTACAGGGTAAGCTGAAGCGTCGTGATTACCCTCGTTTAGCTTATAGTCAACTCATTTCCTCTTGGCATATTGCAAATTTTATCCTTACTGTTGCGAGTATCTCCTTTACTCTGCTTTGCAGAGTGAGAGGTTTAAGTATTTCTGTCGCGGCTGCCTTTCCTCATGGCACTGAAGAGACAAAGGTGAAACTATATTTTGATATATCTCCAGAGTGGTCTACAATTGGCTAACAGGTAAAGCGTTCGTACATATGTTGGTCCAACACCAAGCTTGCTGCTACATTGAGTTCGGAGCAGAATACAAAAAAAATGTTCACTGGAAGATTATTGAAAGGTCTTTCTTTTGAGATCATGAATATATGAGCTTCATCATTTCCCTTAAGAAAACGGCGAACAGAATAACGTTTCAAAGTCATAGGAAAACAAAGTGGAGTGAGTTTCGAAAATATTGTAAATAAAACTCGGATAATCCAAAGAGGGAGCCAATGTAGGCGAACCGCACGAACCCAATGGAATTTTATTAAAGACGCTGATAATCGCTTAAAACTGAGCTTACCCTTTAAGAAGATTCGGGTAAAAAGGAAATCCGCCAAGGTGTAGTAAGCTACTGAGTCTTCTCAAAAGTTGATAAGAGATATTTTTGGTGCCCGCTAATGCGGAAGACGAGGAGCGCTTGTGCGAGTATGGGACTCTTTTGAGGATATATAGAAGCGAATCAGCGAGATTGAGAAAAGTTCTGCCATAATAACATAAATTCCAAGAAATACAACGTCAAATGATCACGTAACACGGGAAAACATCAAAACTTCTAGTACACATACCGTGCTAAGCTGTATCTCCCTACAGCTCGTGCTGCCTATATCTGCTATCACTGACGACGCCTATTTTATGTAACGCCAGCAGAAAGTATTCTGTTAGAATGGCAATCATGAGCTACAAATCTTCTCATGTTAGAGATAGGAGCAACTTTCTTTGTCTAATATCATAAGACTTTCACATACACTCGGATATCTTTTTCTGCCAACAGTATAAAAAAGGCACTATTTTTCCATTCATTTTAAACCATCAGCATATGCTGACTTTTCCGGTCATGGTATCCCGAACATAAAAAAAAGGATATCGGTCAGCTATTGGGAAACACAAAGCCCTTATGAGCATTTCAAATGGATATCTCACGGTCTGTATGAATTTGTTATGCTCGGCCAGTCAAAAATTGAATTGGCTGGTTTTATATATCTTGAAAAATTTAAATATTATTGTCCGCAAGCCCTATAACCATAACCAATCAACCACGTTTCTATTACAACTGTAACTAAAAACCCTCGGAGTATAAATATGTTTTAGCGCCTTTATTCTAGCCTGGTTACAACATTCTTATTACCGGCTAACAAAATTAAAAACACCCTTCGGTATTCTGCTTTGAAAGTTTCCATTTGGTATTGTTAACAGGGTGGTCATTTCTAATTACCATATTTTGATGAAAAGAAAATAGCATAGATTATGTATCCACATTAGTTTACAAGAACTTAAAAATAACATTGGCATTATTTTACGTAAAAATTTCCACATTTTCAGTGAGTAAAAAGCAGCACATTAAAATCAAACTGATCATTTGGTCTTGCTTCCTCGCTGCCTTTATAGCCGCCGCGTGCCATGGGTTTCTTACTTGTTTGTTGCTATACTCCTCTGGATTATCCGCGTATAGCAATCGCGATTAATCCTCTGATGTATCGACGTCTCTTTTATGTTGTTGTTGTTGTAGCGATAAGGACACTCCCGAAGGCCTTGGGGAGTGTTGACGATATTGATGGCCCTTGCCGGATGCAGATACGGTACGTTCCGGTGCCAAGCCCGACCATCTCGGGAATGATTTGTTATGACCACATGCAACCTTCTAGCTCGGCTAGCCTCGGCTGTTAATGAAACAGAATTCGCAAAGGTAGGTGAGGTTGACAATTGGGTTTGGAGAAGCTATATATTGCGCTGGCAACCTGAAAGGGTTGCGCTACACAACCCCTTGAATCTATTTGGTATTTTAGTCGCCTCTTACGACAGGCATACCTACCGCGGGTATATTCTCACCCCCTGGGGATGTTTTATTTATAATTTGTATTCATTGAAACTCGCTTTTGCCTTCCTTTCCGCATGCTGTTTATTGCTCGCGTTATCTTGTGCCTCTTGTCGTTTTTGTTTTAACAGCGTTTGCTTATTAGTGGCACGAGTTTTGTTGATCTATACTTGATAGCATTTGCCACAATATATTGCATATCTAAAAGAAGATAAAGCTTTTCGGTAACGAAATTTGTCATTTAGAATAGTTTACAGGTCCCAGCTGGAATAAGGACGTATATGCGAATTGTACATTCGTATGCATATATATGACACAAAATCTGTTGCAGTTCCACGCAAATACGCGCCTACAGCGAAATGGGCCATAAACTTCTTGATTTACACAACAAAACGACCACGACTAGAATGCAGTGGGAGGCAGGGAGAGAATGGGAATGAGAGGCGTTTTGGCAAGAAGCCGACAGGGCAACAAACTGTGACCACATTAGGTGGACATGTTGTGCATAATTCACGCGATAGCGACAGGAGCATAACACCAAAAACCAAAGCAGCAAATGAAGTGGAATTGGAGTGGGCATAGCGGACAGAAAAAAGGAGCTTTGCAAAAACATGCGCGCAAAACCAAATAAATGTGATAAAAAGAAAAAAAAAATACTAGCAAACAAATATGTATAAACAATGCAAGAGACGGTAAAGAGTTCAATAATTTGCATATGTAAACTTTTGTGTGGAGCAAAATGTTTTGTTGTTAGACGTAGCGACTTGTTGGTAGCCAAAAAATTGCGGTGCGCTGCTGTCATTGCAACGTAACGGCAATGTGCCATAAACAAATCAGAGCACAACGGACTACTGACACTGCAGTGCTGTACTATATGAGGTGCCGTGCCGTGCATGCAACAATTAAAATAAAATTTTTATGCCAAAAAAACAACATGGAAACCCGCAACTGGAAAGTATGCAAAATTTGCTAAAAAAAAATGTTTGCGTTAGTTCCAACTACGTAAATTTTGTATGTGACTCACATGAATTAATTTTTAATAAATGCATGCAGAAGTAATACAATATTTTTTAAAAACAGCTTGAAGTAATATGAGTATGCGCATATGTCATTCGCCACTATATTATCAACAGCAGCGTGCAGATAAATAGCAGTAGCAATAGTTGTCAAAATTCTTCAGTTAAAATTTAACCTAAATTCTACTTGTCATTTTCAGGTCAGCAAATAAGAACGAGGTTCAGAGAACACATTAGAGATTACAACAAAAAAACACGGAATCCAAACATTATACCAGAGTCCAACTTCGCTAATCCAATGGTAAACGTCAATAAAACAGTCAGGGTCATTCACATACAAGCAAAAGGCCGACGGATGAACGCACTCGAAAACATGGAAATCTACAAACAGAAAATATTCGACGGTAGAATAATAAACGAAAAGATAAACACAATATTTGAGCCTTTAGAACTGCAAGAAACAAAGTAGCCACACAGGTACAACAGACAAACACGCAACAACAAATAAACACAAAACAATGAAAGCACCAAAGCAACAAACCCACAAAGGTCAAATTACTAGAATTATAGACTTCTACCTGCCTCAATCAGGCACACAAA
Organism: Eurosta solidaginis; assembly: GCF_040869045.1. NCBI lineage: Eukaryota > Metazoa > Arthropoda > Insecta > Diptera > Tephritidae > Eurosta > Eurosta solidaginis. The sequence goes on along the minus strand of NC_090322.1, from coordinate 213,840,565 downwards.
TTGATCAGTCAAAACCACCCTCGGTTCTGAATGAACACACAGCACATATACATAAATATGAACAAACATCCATTTTGACAATACCTACGAACCATAAATACAAGACAAACGACATCAACAGATCATGATATGACGGAAAATTGTTCCAATATACATAATTTTCCAAGTACTTCCCTTATAAAAATGTACCAGAGAAACGAAAAATGTCTCTTTAAACAAAAAGTTGGAGTAAAATCAAAGATAGGCTCTCTAAATAGACTTTCAATATAATCAATGTGTCTTACACCTTTACATTTTTGTTTCTCATAAAAATTTTAACTATGGTTATGTTAAAATTTGAAAATTAAACTTCAACAAAATTATGTCTTTGTTTAAAGAAAAATTGTTCTTTTCTCTGGTACATTAATATAAAAGAAGTTCTTAAAAAATGTGTATCTTCTTTTTATTTTCTCCACTTGTTTCATTGTCAAGGTGACCTGAACTAAGTGTAAAGTTTCATGTTCCAAGCTCAACGAGTAGTTACTAAAAAATCAATCGCAAGAATACACAATTCAAAATTGACTTTTTAATATCCCTAAATATCTCGATCCCTGTCTTATCTAGAAAACTATTTTATTCTAAATAATATAACCAAATAAATAAAGTTTCAGTTGTCTGTGTCTTTTTGTTCTGAATGTTGCTTAAAACATGAAAATAAAATTTCGAAATTCGAATGATTTTTTTAAGTTTTCACAATGCCTTAAACACCTTGCGTAAACTTTTGCCCTCCTGTTGCATTGCTAGAGCGATCCCAAGTATGTTCTTAGTTTCATGAATTTTGCTCTGCAGGAAGTTTATCAAATAACGATCGTACGATACCACATGTTACAAACGGACTTTTTAATATACCGATCCCCATCCCATCGAGACAAATTTTTTTTATCCTAAACATTCACGTTGTAAAGCCCGAAGCTGTGCTCAAAGTTTCTGGTCACTGCGTTATCGTGAAGTTCCCTTAAAGTAGAAAGAACTATTTCCCAGTTCGAACCTTTTTTTTTTAATTTTGACAATTCCTGGACCACTGCAAACAATTTTTTCGCTCATGTTGCATTCTGAAGAATGTTTTTAGTTTCAAGGACCTAGATTCACGGGAAATTACTCAAATAGCGGTCGCAAGATTCCACATTTTGTAAGTGGACTTTCTAAATATATGGCGGCCACCGTGGTGTGATGGTAGCGTGTTCCGCCTATCACACCGTATGCCCTGGGTTCAACTCCCGGGCAAAGCAACATCAAAATTTTAGAAATAAGATTTTTCAATTAGAAGAAAATTTTTCTAAGCGGGGTCGCCCTTCGGCAGTGCTTGGCAAGCACTCCGGGTGTATTTCTGCCATGAAAAGCTCTCAGTGAAAACTCATCTCCTTTGCAGATGCCGTTCGGAGTCGGCATAAAACATGTAGGTCCCGTCCGACCAATTTGTAGGGAAAATCAAGAGGAGCCGACGCAAATTGGAAGAGAAGCTCGGCCTTAGATCTCTTCGGAGGTTATCGCGCCTTACATTTGTTTTTTTTTTTTTTTCTAAATATATCTAAATTTTTCGATCCCTGTCCCATTTGGAAATTTTTTTTATCCTAAATATCACAAACTACTAAAGCCCAAATATGCGGTCCAAATTTCAGATCCCTGAGTTATAGCGAAATTCTTTAAAGCAAGCTCGAAAGAAAAACTTCCACGTTCGGATGTTTTTTAAAGTTTCACAATTCCTGGACCACGTAGCTCTTGGGGAAGTTATTCAAAAATGGATCGCAAGAGTCTGTTTGGAAATCGGCGGAAAAACATCAAACGAAACTAATATAAAGGAGGAATTTAGATAACAGGAAAAAAAAATTGAGTAAATTTTGAGCTTTCTATTGAGAGTTTTGTACATTTGTTTTATACTCAGTTGAGCAGAGCTCACAGAGTATATTAACTTTGATTGCATAACGGTTGGTTGTACAGGTATAAAGGAATCGAGATAAATATAGACTTCCATTTACCAAAATCATCAGTATCGAAAAAAAATTCGATTGAGCCATGTCCGTCCGTCCGTCCGTCTGTCCGTTAACACGATAACTTGAGTAAATTTTGAGGTATCTTGATAAAATTTGGTACGCAGGTTCCTGGGCACTCATCTCAGATCGCTATTTAAAACGAACGATATCGGACAATAACCACGCCCACTTTTTCGATATCGAAAATTTCGAAAAATCGAAAAAGTGCGATAATTCATTACCAAATACGCATTAAGCGATGAAACTTGGTAGGTGAGTTGAGCTTATGACGCAGAATAGAAAACTAGTAAAATTTTGGACAATCGGCGAGGCACCGCCCACTTTTAAATGAAGGTAATTTAGAAGTTTTGCAAGCTGTATTTTGGCAGTCGTTGAAGATATCATGATGAAATTTGGCAGGAACGTTACTCTTATTACTTTATGTCTGCTTAATAAAAATTAGCAAAATCGGAGAACGACCACGCCCACTTTTTAAAAATTTTTTTTTTAAATTCAAATTTTAAAAGAAAAGTTAATATCTTTACAGCATATAAGTAAATTATGCCAACATTCAACTCCAGTAATGATATGGTGCAACAAAATACAAAAATAAAAGAAAATCTCAAAATGGGCGTGGCTCCGCCCTTTTTCATTTAATTTTTGTAGGATGCTTGTAATGCCATAAATCGAACAAAAATTAACCAATCCTTGTGAAATTTGGTAGAGGCTTAGCTTCTAGGACGATAACTGTTTTCTGGGCGAAATCGGTTGAAGCCACGCCCAGTTTTTATACACAGTCGACCGTCTGTCCTTCCGCTCGGCCGTTAACACGATAACTTGAGCAAAAATCTATATGTCTTTACTAAACTCAGTTCACGTACTTATATGAACTCACTTTGTATTGGTGTAAAAAATGGCCGAAATCCGACTATGACCACGCCCACTTTTTCGATATCGAAAATTACGAAAAATGAAAAAAATGCCATAATTATATACCAAATACGAAAAAATGGATGAAACATGGTAATTGTATTGGTCTATTGACGCAAAATATAACTTGGTAAAATGGGTGTGAGACCTACCATATTAAGTAGAAGAAAATGAAAAAGTTTTGCAGGGTGAAATCAAAAGCCCTTCGAATCTTGGAAGGAATACTGTACGTGGTATTACAAATATAAATAAACTAGCGGTACCCGACAGATGATGTTCTGGATCACCCTGGTCCACATTTTGTTATATATCTCGAAAACGCCTTCACATATACAACTAAGGGCTTTTAAAACCCTCATTAATACCTTTAATTTGATATCCATATCGTACAAACACATGCTAGAATCACCCCTGGTCCACGTTTATGGCGATATATCGAAAAGGCGTTCACATATAGAACTAAGGTCCACTCCTTTTTAAAATACTCATTAACGCCCCTGGTCCACCTTTATGTCGATATCTCGAAAAGGCGTCCACCTATAGAACTAAGGCCCACGCCTTTTTAAAACACTCATTAACACCTTTCATTTGATACCCATATCGTACAAAAAAATTCTAGAGTCACCCCTGGCCCACCTTTATGGCGATATCTCGAAAAGGCATCCACCTATAGAACTAAGGCCCACTCCCTTTTAAAATACTCATTAACACCTTTCATTTGATACCCATATCGTACAAACAAATTCTAGAGTCACCCCTGGTCTACCTTTATGGAGATATCTCGAAAAGGCGTCCACCTATAGAACTAAGGCCCACTCCCTTTTAAAATACTCATTAACACCTTTCATTTGATACCCATATCGTACAAACAAATTCTAGAGTCATCCCTGGTCTATCTTTATGAAGAAATCTCGAAAAGGCATCCACATATAGAACTAAGGACCACTCCCTTTTAAAATACTCATTAACACCTTTCATTTGATACCCATATCGTACAAACAAATTCTAGAGTCACCCTGGTCTACCTTTATGGAGATATCTCGAAAAGGCGTCCACCTATAGAACTAAGGCCCACTCCCTTTTAAAATACTCATTAACACCTTTCATTTGATACCCATATCGTACAAACAAATTCTAGAGTCACCCCTGGTCTACCTTTATGGAGATATCTCGAAAAGGCGTCCACCTATAGAACTAAGGCCCACTCCCTTTTAAAATACTCATTAACACCTTTAATTTGATACCCATATCGTACAAACAAATTCCAGAGTCACCCCTGCTCTACCTTTATGGAGATATCTCGACAAAGGCATCCACCTATAGAACTAAGGCCCACTCCCTTTTAAAATACTCATTAACACCTTTCATTTGATACCCATATCGTACAAACAAATTCTAGAGTCACCCCTGGTCTACCTTTATGGAGATATCTCGAAAAGGCATCCACCTATAGAACTAAGGCCCACTTCCTTTTAAAATACTCATTAACACCTTTCATTTGATACCCATATCGTACAAACAAATTCTAGAGTCACCCCTGGTCTACTTTTATGGAGATATCTCGAAAAAGCATCCACCTATAGAACTAAGGCCCACTCCCTTTTAAAATACTCATTAACACCTTTCATTTGATACCCATATCGTACAAACAAATTCTAGAGTCACCCCTGGTCTACCTTTATGGAGATATCTCGAAAAGGCATCCACCTATAGAACTAAGGCCAACTCCCTTTTAAAATACTCATTAACACCTTTCATTTGGTACCCATATCGTACAAACAAATTCTAGAGTCACCCCTGGTCTACCTTTATGGAGATATCTCGAAAAGGCATCCACCTATAGAACTAAGGCCCACGCCCTTTTAAAATACTCATTAACACCTTTCGTTTGACACCCATATCGTACAAACAAATTCTAGAGTCACCCCTGGCCCACCTTTATGGCGATATCTCGAAAAGGCATCCACCTATAGAACTAAGGCCCACTCCCTTTTAAAATACTCATTAACGCCTTTCATTTGATACCCATATCGTACAAAAAGATTCTAGAGTCACCCTTGGTCTACCTTTATGGAGATATCTCGAAAAGGCGTCCACCTATAGAACTGAGACCCACGCCCTTTTAAAATACTCATTAACACCTTTCATTTGATACCCATATCGTACAAAAAAATTCTAGAGTCACCCCTGGTCTACCTTTATGGAGATATCTCGAAAAGGCGTCCACCTATAGAACTGAGACCCACGCCCTTTTAAAATACTCATTAACACCTTTCATTTGATACCCATAACGTACAAACAAATTCTAGAGTCACCCCTGGTCTACCTTTATGGAGATATCTCGAAAAGGCGTCCACCTATAGAACTGAGACCCACGCCCTTTTAAAATACTCATTAACACCTTTCATTTGATACCCATATCGTACAAACAAATTCTAGAGTCACCCCTGGTCTACCTTTATGGAGATATCTCGAAAAGGCATCCACCTATAGAACTAAGGCCAACTCCCTTTTAAAATACTCATTAACACCTTTCATTTGGTACCCATATCGTACAAACAAATTCTAGAGTCACCCCTGGTCTACCTTTATGGAGATATCTCGAAAAGGCATCCACCTATAGAACTAAGGCCCACGCCCTTTTAAAATACTCATTAACACCTTTCATTTGACACCCATATCGTACAAACAAATTCTAGAGTCACCCCTGGCCCACCTTTATGGCGATATCTCGAAAAGGCATCCACCTATAGAACTAAGGCCCACTCCCTTTTAAAATACTCATTAGCACCTTTCATTTGATACCCATATCGTACAAAAAAATTCTAGAGTCACCCCTGGTCTACCTTTATGGAGATATCTCGAAAAGGCGTCCACCTATAGAACTGAGACCCACGCCCTTTTAAAATACTCATTAACACCTTTCATTTGATACCCACATCGTACAAAAAAATTCTAGAGTCACCCCTGGTCTACCTTTATGGAGATATCTCGAAAACGCGTCCACCTATAGAACTGAGACCCACGCCCTTTTAAAATACTCATTAACACCTTTCATTTGATACCCATATCGTACAAACAAATTCTAGAGTCACCCCTGGTCTACCTTTATGGAGATATCTCGAAAAGGCATCCACCTATAAAACTAAGGCCCACGCCCTTTTAAAATACTCATTAACACCTTTCATTTGACACCCATATCGTACAAACAAATTCTAGAGTCACCCCTGGCCCACCTTTATGGCGATATCTCGAAAAGGCATCCACCTATAGAATTAAGGCCCACTCCCTTTTAAAATACTCATTAACACCTTTTATTTGATACCCATATCGTACAAACAAATTCTAGAGTCACCCCTGGTCCACCTTTATGGCGATATCTCGAAAAGGCGTCCACCTATAGAACTAAGGCTCACTCCCTTTTAAAATACTCATTAACACCTTTCATTTGATACCCATATAGTACAAGCAAATTCTAGAGTCACCCCTGGTCCACGTTTATAGCGATATCTCGAAAAGGCGTCCACATATAGAACTAAGGCCCACGCCCTCTTAAAATACTCATTAACACCTTTCATTTGATACTCATATCGTACAAACAAATTCTAGAGTCGCTCCTGGTCCATCTTTATGGCGATATCTCGAAAAGGCGTCCACCTATACAACTAAGGCCCACTCCCTTTTAAAATACTCATTAACACCTTTCATTTGATACCCATATCGTACAAACAAATTCTAGAGTCACCCCTGGTCTACCTTTATGGAGATATCTCGAAAAGGCGTCCACCTATAGAACTAAGGCCCACGCCCTCTTAAAATACTCATTAACACCTTTCATTTGATACTCATATCGTACAAACAAATTATCGAGTCAGGCCTGGTCCACCTTTATGGCGATATCCCTAAAGGGCGCCCATCTATAGATCTATGGCCCACTTCCTCTTAAAATACTCTTTAATACCTTCCATTTGATAGACATGTCATACAAACGCATTTCAGAGCTACCCTAGGTTCCTTTTACAACATGGTGATTTCCCTTACTTTGTCTCCACAGCTCTCAACTGAGTATGTAATGTTCGGTTACACCCGAACTTAGCCTTCCTTACTTGTTGAGTATGCAATTGTGTAGCCTTTCGGAAAAAAAATGTTAAGAATCATTACGAATTTTGGAAGACCTGTAACTTGTTCTTTTGTTAGACTAAAATTGATTGCATTGTGGATAAAACAAGTGTGATAACTTCTGCATAGACGTAAAAATTACAAATAGAATGGATCACCTGATTTGTAATTGACTATCGCTGTCTCATTCTGTATCCCTTTCTATCACCCCCTGAAGATAGCCGATCCTATACGCCGCCATATTGAACATCATGCTAAACGCTAAAAAGTACCCATATTGAGCATCCTGTCAGGCAGTTGACGGATAAGATATAACACTTGTTTTATCAACAATGATTGATTGTGCTAAAAAACTGCATACTCATAAAAATTTCGAAAAATCTATCGAATTTTTTTTTAAATATTTTTCGAATTTTCTTTAGAGCTTTTTCTATATTTTAATTTACGATATTAGACAAACATTGTCACTGCAATTTTTCTATTCGCTGCTGTAAATATGTACGTTGGTACAAATATACAATCTTGCAAGTTGTAGGTTGGTTCATGGCTGCCTGCTGCTGTGTTGCCTTCATATAAAATCAGTTGGCGCGCATAAACCGTTAATTTAACTTTGGGGCCTTTTGAGCTACCGCATTTCAACTGTTTGCAGTTTGTTGTTGTTTGTCTGCGTATCGATTGTCGTATGCAAAAACACATGCGTAAGCCAACCTAAGGAAATGTTAATCATAGCGGCTCCAGTAGCCATTAAGATATGCTCCATCATTTATGAAACTAATTTTTCACAAAATGAAATACGAAAAAATAACGTTACGTTAAAGTTAAAGGAAGTGATGAAACAGGGAGATGTAAAGTAATCAAATCCAGTAAACCAATATTTATAAGCAAGCGCTTGTGCTGACATTAGTGATGTGCAGAAATGGTGAACCGAAAATTATCTGGGTGGTCGGCATGCATCGTTACAATTTAGGAACGCGACATCCAAACCAAAAATAATTAAATAAGGGGTGCCACAGGGTGGTGTCCTATCCCCACTTTTCTCTAACTTCTACATATCAAAGATACCTTTGCCACCAGAAGGTGTCACTATCGTTTCCTACGCCGATGAATGCACAATAATGGCCACAGGCCCAGGCCCACAGATCGATGAGCTTTGAACCAAAATAAACGGCTACCTCGCTGATCTCTCCACTGTTTTCGTCTCGCGAAACCTGACATCACCGACTAAATCGTAGGCGACCTTATTTACAACATGGATGCCCCAAATGTCGACCATTTTGAACATCCACGTCAATGGCACTACGCTACCGACTGTCTTACGCCCCAAAATCTTGGGTGTGACGTTTGATCAGGATCTACATGTTGGTGAGCATATAGCCGCAATTGTACCGAACATCCAGAGCCGTAATAAAATTCTCAAATCTCTTGCTGGCAGTACTTGGGGTAAAGGTTGGCCAGCCGTTTGCATGCTAGGCGTCCCCGATATGATCGCCAAGCCTAAAGATTACTCACTGGAAATAGCTACAGGCCTGCCCTCAGAACCGCCACGGGATGTCTTCTTATTTCTCCAGAACACCATCAACAAAATGAGACGAGAATACTCCCCATTAGGGAGAAAAATGAAATGCTAACCAAACAGTTCCTGTTGAATACCCAGAAACCTGGGCATCCCAAGAGACATCTGATTGATGAGCCAGCACCGCCCAGGAGCTTAAGGAGTCATCTCCGCAAGCATTGCGAGGGAATACGGCACCTGAGAAGACAGCCGTTTGAAGCCAAAAAACACAAACAGGTCCTCAGTGAACTCCACAAACAGGCATCGGACCTCCATGCCAGGAATTTCCCGCTGAATCTTGTACTCAAAGAACAATACCCAAACTAGCAGATGAGAAACGCACTCTCCATGGGGAAACGCGAGTCATTCTATCTCGACTTTGATCTGGATACTGCAACAGGTTAAACTCTTACCTATCCAGAATCAATCCAGACATACAAAACATATGTCCTGCTTGTAATGTGTCCCAACATGATACCAACCATCTCTTTAACTGTATTGTGGAACCAACGCCTTTAACACCCCTCTCATTGTGGCCCCTCTGTTGAAACAGCAGGTTTCCTTGGACTCCCATTAGAGGATATGGATGAAAATTTGTAATCGGTCGCAGCTATTGGATGGGGCGAAGCACTGCACCAACTAGGCCGCAGTTTGTTTGCTGTGGTGCCCGGATACAAAGAACCGAGCGCGAGTAATGATTGTGTTTATAGTACAGCTAGTCGGTGCTCCGTTCTCACCATTTGGTTCAATCAACGAACCTGCTGATATCGTTTTCGGGACATTTAACAATTTCCTGATGTTCCGACAGTGCATAACTGTCCGTAAGTTGAAACGGCAAGTGTATCCCTATTATCTTAGCCTACCGTCCAAGCGGCCAGTATCCCGTGATTGGGTCAGTGATGTTGCAGATTTATTTTCTTGATTTACTTAGCAGGTACTCCGTTCTCCTACTGTCGTAAGTCAATGAAATTTCCTTGGCTATCTTGCAGGTAACATCTGGAGACCGCCATCTCCTGGAATCTGTTATGTATGCTACTTTTGATTGATATAAGTAGCTGATGCATCTCAACCACCTCCGCAGTATCCAGCTGTACCCCTACTATTCAAGTTCGTCTGCCTTCTAGTTGCATAAAACTACCTCTGCATCCATTAACGGCTTTGAGCGAAGTGGTGGGGGAGTTGAGCTTTAAACGAGGAAATGCATACCTCGCTGGAAAGATACTAGCCGAGTCGGGAAGACAGGCTGACAGCGACAGTTTAAGTTACTCGGAGAAGGCACCAGCGCCAGTCCACTTTGGACTCGTCAGTGTAAGGCGAAATCGCATCCTTCCTGCGTCAGAACCGGTTCAATACCGATACATCACTAGTTCGCTAAGTACGTCAATTTTGTTATGACTCTTAACAGTTTGTAGGTATGTAATTTTAAGCTGATTGACTTAAGTTGAGCGTTGCTGTTCCGCGTGAATGTTGTTGAGCTTTCAACAATTTTTGCTTAGTTAACATAAAAATAGCTTGACAAATACTGGCAAACAATTTTGCTGATTTTTTGGATTTTTGTAGAACGTAATTTGAGGAATATATTTTTACGCAGAATTTTAGGTTTAAAATTATTTTTGTTGCACACAGTTAAACGTTTAACAAACCTTCTTTTTGATTAGTTTTAATGATTTTGCTTTTCATGGTAGTTGGACTAATGAATTGTCATTGTCAGGTGATGTTACAGAGATAGCGCACGGAATGAGACATGGAAACCAGCTAACGAAGGACACTCATATCGACCGATATCTCTACTGTCGCCAGTAGCCGTAACTCCTCGCCTACTTCACCACAAACCTACGACTTGCCAACCACCAGCATCAAAAAAATAGTATGAATATTTTCGAAGAGATTCAAACCCAGCTTCTCTTCCGATATGCGTCGTGCTCCTTTTAAATTTTTCCCAAACATTTTTTTTGTCGACTCTGAACGGCATCTCAAATGCAGACGAATTTTCACTGACAAGCTTTTCATGGCAGAAATACACTCGAAGTGTTTGCCAAACCACTTTCGATGGGTGACCGCGTTTACAAAAACTGCACGATAATGACAGCAGGCCCTGAACACCCCCCCCCCCTGGTTGTTGAATTAACAATTATTTGCCTAGTATATCTAGTTTTCGCCTTGCATAACATGGAACTATCATCGACCAAACCCTTAGCGACCTTATTTACAACGTAGACTAACCTAATGTCAGCAACATTGGCCATTCACGTTGATAGTATTTGGCTACCGACTGTCTTCCAAACACGTATTCCTCAGAGCCATCCACTAAGTATCGGCAAAGTCCTATACCGATAAATGCCCGGCGAATCTTTTTCTCATTGGCCAATACAAGATGCTGACAAGGGTGCACCACACACTTCCCAGAAAAAGCTCATTACTCTGGCACAACTTCGAACTGGATATTGCAATATGTACACTGAAAGAAAAAGACTGGTAAAATCAACCGAAATACGGGTCAATTCAACCGAAATTTCTGTTAATTTTTATCCATCGCAACAAAATGTTGAATCAACTGCGCACAAATCGTTGATTCGTAATTGACCGTTTTAGTAGTCAAACGAACAAAAAAAAGTTGTTGCGACAGCTTTGTACGAAAGTACCTATGTCTCCATATACATAAATAAATAAATAAATGTGAGGCGCGATAACCTCCTAAAATATCTAAGGCCAAGCTTCTCTTACAATTTGCGTCGTGCTCCTCTTTTTTTCCCTACAAATTGGCCGAACATGTTTTATGCCGACTCCGAACGGCATCTGCAAGGCAGATGAGTTTTCACTGAGAGCTTTTCATGGCAGAAATACACTCGGAGTGCTTGCCAAACACTACCGAGGGCCGACCTCGCTTAGAAAAATTTTCTTTTAATTGAAAAACCTTATTTCTAAAATTTTGATGTTGCTTTGCCCGGGGTGCGAACCCAAGGCATACGGTGTGGCAGGCGGAGCACGCTACCATTGTGAATGACGACTAAGTGTGATATCTTATCTGTCAACTGCCTGACAGGATGTTCAATATGACTACTTTTTAGCGTTTTGACAGGGTGTTCAATATGGTGGCGCCTATCTTCAGCGCGTGATAGAAAGAGATACAGAATGAGACAGCGATAGTCAATTACAAATCAGGTGATCCAATCCCTTTGGAATTTTGACGTCTATGCCGAAGATATCACACTTAGTCATCATTCACAATGCACGCTACCATCACACCACCGTGGCACTTACTAACCGAACGTCGATTGGGCTTACATCAAACATGCTGCCCCATATTAAACATTATACACTTTGTTATTTTGTTTTATTAAACGCACTTTTACCAAATTTTATATTTTACAATTTATTTAATTTATAGCTTTGAACTTCGCTTTGCAAATATAAATGAAAATAATAGTCACAAAACTGATTCTCAATTCTTTCAGTTGCAGCTGAGCTCATTCTCAATTTCTTCTCTCGCATGTAGTTGCCACACTTGATTGTTTCGAACAAAACTTATAGTATAAATGTTTGACGTAACATTTTAAAAAGAGAATTTGTAAGTTAAAGAAAAGTAAGGAATTAAATCGCTGGAAGATAATTCACCACTGGAGTAACTTTACGTGTAATTCGGCAAGTTTAATTTTCGTAACTAGTTTTTTGTTGTTTTCCCATTTTGTGTGTTTTTTTCGATTTGGTGGTTTTCTTATTTTGTATTTTTTTTTTAAACAAGTGGCACCATCGTCATAAGTACAAAGTAGTGAGCGCAGTTAGCGGAAGATTCTCTTAGAAATTTGCTCATGTATTGACTGTTGATCGCTGTTGAAATGACCAGTGAGAAAACGATTTGTTGATTTTACTAGCACCATTTCTTTCAGTGTAGGTTAAACTCTTACTTTTCCATAACCAACCCCGATATATGCAATGTTCGTATAGCATGTAATTTATCCCCACTTGACACCAACAACATTTTCAATTGGAATGTGAAATCAAAGCCTCTGACATGGGGGTAGGCTTTCTGACCCAGCCCTATGGAAATTGCTAGAATCCTTGGACTCCCGTTAGAATAGATACCGATGACAATTTGTGAGTGATAGTACTTAAAGATGGTGCAAAGAAGTGCTACAAGAGTGGGAAGAAGAAGAAAGGATAGATCTTGGTTTTGCGAAAATCGGGAACATATTATGCTATGTCACGATAAAACGATGGTTCAGTATAATTGTACTTTGAGGAAAGACCGTAAAGCGAAGCTTTTAGCAACGGCTGCGCAATAAATTTTCACGTATGATGAATTTTGCCTTTTTTCGCTCGTAAGCTTGCATTCATTGCTCTCTGCCGTCTTTTACTGAAAGAAATTACAGCCTTACTGGACATTGTTGAAAATGAATTTGAAATATCATCACTTCGCCCAACAGTGTTGCAGACTTAGACCGTTTTCACCAACTCCTGTTAACACTAACCTACACTATATTGAAAAGATGCCGCTCGGTGATATTTAGAGTAAACTGCCGGCTAGCAATAGCCGGGGATTGAGAAAACGGTCTTACAAGTAAAATGTGGTCTGGCGCAACTGCATGGCCGGTCAGACATTTCAGTGGGACTAGATTTGGAAACGATCCGTATACATACATGCAGTAACTAAGAGTTGAGAAATCTTTAAAGAAGTCGCATACATCTAGTTCGCAAGCAGAACACAATTTCTCTGATATCTTCTCTTTTATTATTTCACATACGCTTTTGCCACACTACCGGAAATGTCACGATGCAAAGAGTGTTGTTAACAGTTTTTACAAACAAAACTTCATTATTGACAATTCGTTACGTTGCATATGATGCCTAATAAAACTCACACTATAATTACCATATGTAATTTTGTTTTTGTATGGCTATAAAATACGAAGAAGACTTCTTCAAATATCTATGGATTTGTTGGCTAATTTTACGATGTCATCAATAAATTCGTCAAATCGCACCTTGCAACGCATGTCAAATTTCCCTTACATTAGCGGTACTTTCCACTCATACTTACATATGGAAATATTTACGTAAACCTATTTGTGAAAATGCTGTCGATGTACGAATGCAAAAGATTTGAGACGCACCTAAAACGGCATTGCAATGATAGTTAACTGTTGTTAGCTGTCAAGTGTAGCCAATAGTTGACAGTTGCTTTGAAGATAGAGATAGTATGTAATAGGCATGCGTGCGAAGAGAAAAGGTAATAAAACAAAAGAGAATTGTACTATTAAAAATAAATAGCGAAAAAAGTGTTGAGTATATTATCGCTTACAAGAAAAAAGTGTATGAAAGTTTTCGAGCAGTAAAGGCATGGTTCTTTATAGCCTGATTAGAGAAAGGAAGAGTAAGAAGCACTTACATTTATCGCTATTTAGGCCCAGTTTTTCAGTACACTATGCTTAACCTTATGCAATTTTTCAGTCTTACTTTAACTGAAGTTTAAGCTGTTTTTAAGCGGCCGATATGGCAGGCTTAAACTCTAGTTAACCTATCATTTATTTGCGTACGTTCGAAATGACGTCGAATATACCCAACAAGCATTTTGGCTTGAGTACCATTACATAGAACTCATGTTGATAACTAGGCATACTTCTAAAATCTAAAGAGTTGTTTCGAAACAGTGGCTCAACTCGAGAATCATAGCGCACTCAGCAAAAGACCAAATTTTTTATAAAAAAAAAATGCTATTACTTAAGTTGAAAAAATTTAATTAACAACTTGTAGTTCTCTAACTGCATTCAAATGTACGATTCCGTGCTACAGTATTTTCACGAAAATAAAACGAAATACATATAATTTAAATATAAGCTATGAACAAGGTGTTTATTTCTCACAATAAACAGCTGTTGGTTTGGTGGTACCACCTTGGAGATTTTTTTCAACTCCCTAAGTTCGATATCCAATGTAAGATATCAACTGGAGAAATCTGTTGAATATTCATTTGAGAACTGTACATATCTCAAAATCTCTCAAAGGTAGGAAAATAATTTAAGAATGACGTCTTAAGGAAGGTTTCGACGTTGGAGGTTCTAGTACTATACATTTTGAAAAATTTCTCATAGCTTGGATAGTGATTGAAGAGTGAAGTTGGATATCAACTAGAGAACTATCTGGTTTAAGAATAATTAAATAATGATGTTGGATATCACCACCGGAACTAGATATATTTCGCTGAAGACATTTTTTTTCATGTTTGTTGGGTAAACAAAATCCAGCTGTTGCCGTATTTACAAATTATCTAGATAATAAAAAAAAATTTTGCTACACAAAAAAGCCTACCACAAAGGCGGCCTTAAACTGTGACTGAAAAACTGCTCAGTAGTTTAACTGGAGTTTAAATTTGACTAGAGTTTATGAAAACTTAGTTTAAGCTTAGCTTAACCAACTACTGAAAACCCGGGCCTTAGAGGGCCCGAATATCTTGGTTTATTCGTTTCCACGTGAAGCGGTTCAAGATATCTTATCCCAAATCGGTACTCTCCGAACGATACAGAAATATTTGGTTGGTTTTCGGTTGCAGCTGGAAAAGCCTAAACTTGGACAGCAATAAAACTTCTTCCCTAGAAAAAGGCGGCCTTGAAGGTGACTGGATTCATATAGGCAAAAATCGAGGAAATATAAATTTTTAACTGCTATGTACCTCCGAGCATTACTTACGCGAGAATATGATTCTTGGGATAATCATAGAAGCACAGGGTCAACATACGCTTTTAATATGTGGGGACTTCTATGTGTCAACTGCATTTTGTAGTTGTCAAACCAACGATAGAGGTTGAGTTCTTCCCGAAAGCCTTACCCGCTGAGGCTAGAACTTCTCAATGAATCAGAAAAATATACGTTCTACACTGGCAGTAGATGCTCCATAATACATAGATCTAACGTTTGCTGGTAACGAAATAGAGAAGTGATCAAAGTGGTCCATCAGTAAAATCTACACACAAAGCGACCATAAAGGTATAACACACCACTGCGGCCTAGAACTCCTATATATTGGTGAAATGACGAAATACCCGAAGAACCTGAAAATACCACAAAAACCGGCGAAGTGTACGCTCATCAGCACGGTATGATAAGCTACACACTTCATAGCCTAAAGAACGACGCCTAAAAATGCTATAAAAAAGAACAAAAAAGAATGCTTCAACAAACAACTCGAAAGTGATAATCATGGTATTTTCGAATTGGCTTACTGAATAGTGATGGCTAAAATTAAAGCGCAGAAGCCAGAGCATCCCACATGCCCGATACTAAAGAGAAGAATCAGCGAAACTTTTTATCCGACACAAGATTAACAGACCCTTCTAGGCGAGGACGCGAAGGTATAGAAATCCCATGAATTGCAGAGCCGATGGTACCCAATCCAATGCAAAGAGCTGCCGATAACAAGTCCCAGCACCCGATGAAGTGGCAAAAATAGCTCATAAAGCAGCGATAAGTTCTAGATTATCAGTATTTACAGATCCTTTTAACGCCAGTATCCAAGAAGGCGCCTTCCCACGCTCAAGGAAATGTCAGACACCTAGTAAGATGTCCGACAAGCCACCCTAATACATGCCTTTTTGTATGTTGATGGGTTGTAAAATAATCAGTTTGGATTTCGAAAACCAAGAAAGATGCAACAATGCTCGTTAAGCCATAACCAGAGGTAAAAGTGAAAGGAAGCTCTTTGCACTGATTAATTTGTATATAAGAAAAACGTTGACACTACGAACTTGATGCAGATAATGACAGCGCTACGAAACTTTAGCACACCTGCTAATCTGCGCAGAATAATTGGTAGTTATTTTAGCAACGGAGTTCTTATATTTGTGATACGGATGAGGGATCAAGAAAGAACCACATAACCGGCGGTATCTCTCAGGGATCTGTCGTAGAGCCAATGCCATTGAATGCGATATATGACGGTGTGTTACAGATCGACTTTGCAGGAAGCACTCAAATTGCCGGCTTTGTTGCTTGCAAGTAAGATTAAGCTGGTCAGCTATAGGCTGGTATTTTCTAACTACAAAACATAGACAAGCATTGCAACATCAAGACCTAGGTTGCAGAGATGTGACAGAATCAGAAGTGTTTGTTAGAACATTAGGCAGTACAATGACATGACAGCTTAAGCATTTGAAAAAAGCCCATTGAAAAAAGGGTTTCAACTGATTCGCCAGTCCTAGCACAGAACAGTACGCTTGTGCGCATTATATGGAAATACAAATGCAATGTATTCGCTCAATTTAATCTTTATACGCAAAACCAGTAGATTACCATTATTGTTGTGGGTTGCTGGCTTTGTTTGTTTCCTCGCCTTTGTCCCTATTTGCCATTGTTTGGTGTGTCTGTCGTCTGTCACTCGCTAAAGTTGCCATAAACGGAAGTGTTGATGAATTTGTGTTGGGTCTAATGATGTCCACTAAATGGGACTGACTAACCAAACATTTGGCTGAGTGACTGACTGCTAAGCTTACTATTTTGCGAAGTCGTTTAGCTTTTGTTCTTTGTTAATGCTGAACCATATTTTTTAGCACTTTTCGTGTTTTAAACACACAATACTACATATAAACTGCGCACAAAAAGTTAGGTAGAAAATATTTAAAAAGGATAAAATCACATGCATGACTACAGAAAGTGTTGATGAATACAAGTCAACTTCAAAACAATATGCTGGGGTTGTCATTTTGCTGAAAGAGTCGTCAACGACGTATGTCATACCAAAATGAACTGAAGAACAGAATGCATCATACATGTACAAACTTGCAAAAGCTTTAGATTTATCACGTTCTATAGAGATTAAAACAATTAACTAAAAAATTTAACGTTTTTCAAATAACTTGTGGATAGGTATGACATAATGATATTCAACCGCATTGACAGCATCCTTCTATTGTTCTGCGCATGCGGGAATGACAGCTGTACATCAGATCAGAAATAAAAGTAGCAAGTAAGGAAGGTTAAGTTCGGGTGTAACCGAACATTACATACTCAGTTTAGAGCTATGGCGGCAACATAAGGGAAAATAACCATGTAGGAAAATGAACCGAGGGTAACCCTGGAATGTGTTTGTATGACATGTATATCAAATGAAAGGTATTAAAGAGTATTTTATGAGGGAGTGGGCCATAGTTCTGTAGGTGGACGCCATTTAGGGATATCGCCATAAAGGTGGATCAGGGTTGACTCTAGAATTTGTTTGTACGATATGGGTATCAAATGAAAGGTGTTAATGAGTATTTTAAAAGCGAGTGGGCCTTAGTTGTATATGTGAAGGCGTTTTCGAGATATCGACCAAAATGTGGACCAGGGTAATCCAGAACTTCATCTGTCGGGTACCGCTAATTTATTTATATATGTAATACCACGAACAGTATTCTTTCCAAGATTCCAAGGGCTTTTGATTTCGCCCTGCAAAACTTTTTCATTTTCTTCTACTTAATATGGTAGGTGTCACACCCATTTTACAAAGTTTTTTTCTAAAGTTATATTTTGCGCCAATAGACCAATACAATTACCATATTTCATCCCTTTTTTCGTATTTGGTATATAATTATGGCATTTTTTTTTATTTTTCGTAATTTTCGATATCGAAAAAGTGGGCGTGGTCATATTCGGATTTCGGCCATTTTTTACACCAATACAAAGTGAGTTCAGATAAGTACGTGAACTGAGTTTAGTAAAGATATATCGATTTTTGCTCAAGTTATCGTGTTAAAGGCCGAGCGGAAGGACATACGGCAGACTGTGTATAAAAACTGGGCGCGGCTTCAACCGATTTCGCCCTTTTTCACAGAAAACAATTATCGTCCTAGAATCTAAGCCTCTACTAAATTTCACAAGAATTGGTAAATTTTTGTTCGACTTATGGCATTAAAAGTATCCTAGACAAATTAAATGAAAAAGGGCTGAGCCACGCCCATTTTGCAATTTTATTTTATTTTTGTATTTTGTTGCACCATATCATTGCTGGAGTTGAATGTTGGCATAATTTACTTATATACTGTAAAGATATTAACTTTTCTTTTAAAATTTGAATTAAAAAAAAATTTTTTTTAAAACGTGGGCGTGGTCGTTCTCCGATTTTGCTAATTTTTAGTAAGCAGACATATAGTAATAAGAGTAACGTTCCTGCCAAATTTCATCATGATATCTTCAACGACTGCCAAATAACAGCTTGCAAAACTTCTAAATTACCTTCTCTTAAAAGTGGGCGGTGGCACGCCCATTGTCCAAAATTTTACTATTTTTCTATTCTGCATCATAAGTTCAACTAACTTACCAAGTTTCATCGCTCACTCCGTATTTGGTAATGAATTATCGCACTTTTTCAATTTTTCGAAATTTTCGATATCGAAAAAGTAGGCGTGGTTATTGTCCGATATCGTTCATTTTAAGTAGCGATCTGAGATGAGTGCCCAGAAACCTACATACCAAATTTCATCAAGATACCTCAAAATTTACTCAAGTTATCATGTTAACGGACAGACGGACGGACATGGCTCAATCGAATTTTTTTTCGATACTGATGATTTTGATATATGAAAGTCTATATCTATCTCGATTCCTTTATACCTGTACAACCAACCGTTATCCAATCAAAGTTAATATACTCTGTGAGCTCTGCTCAACTGAGTATAAAAATACAAATAATAAAATCAACACTACCTATAGTATATTAAGCTCAGCTTAGTAATGAAATGTGTTCGCTTTTAATGACTGCGTGGGTGTATACGATTTTTTGTTGATATGGTTTACTGATTGATTGGTTAGTTGAGTATTTGTTGAAAGTTGGGGTGTTGATACTGTTAAGATTGATATTGTAAACCACCTTTTTATATGCCAATGCAAATGATAAAGCTTTCTACTTTTTCTTTTTAATATTCTTACAAATTTTTCATCGGTTTTGTAATTCGTGTATTGATTGATCACACAAAACTTGACCTATGTTAATCTTACAAATCGGAAATGGGTTCGTAAAGTATATAACGTGTAATTTCCTCTTGCGATACACTACAGTGCATACATGTGTAAATTCAGAAATATTTTCTCTGATTCAACAATGCTGCAATAGTAACAAATTTGTATATTCAAGCACTGTGAGAAATTAGCAACAAATTTTTTTTTTTTGAAATCCAAGTATTTTGAAAATTTTACAATCTACAAATTTTTTTACGAAATAATTTGTTTTTTCGTCGAAGAATAAATATGCAACTTTTTTAATATATAACCAAATATGAAAACCAACAAAATAAACAAAAAAATAAAAATAAGATTTAATTTTGAATGACTTAAAATTAAATAAGACTAAATAAAAGTACCGAAAAGGAAAAATTATTTTTTTAAAGAAATAATAAAACATTTTGTATTACATAAAAAAGGAACATTAAATAAATTAAAAACTAATAAAAAAAAAAAACAAATTAATTAAAATTATCACAAAGAGTTAAATATGAAGAAAAATAATGCAAAACATAAAATAATGCATAATAAAAGAAAAAAATAAGTAAAGCAAAACATAATAAAATAAAAGCAAATGAAATAAACTAAAATATAAAAAAATAATGCAAAACAAACAATAATAATAAAAAATAGAATAAAACAGAGCAAAATAAAATAAAATCATTGAAAAAAAACTAAATTAAATGAAAGAAAAGAAATCAAGATAAATAAGGTAAAATAAAGAAAATAAAATAGTATAAAATAAAATTAAATAAAACAAAATAAAAAATAAGAAACTTTTATAAAATAAATATAATAAAACAAAGCAAAATAAAATAAAATAAAATTTAACTAAAAAAATAAAATAAAATAAAACAAAACAAAGTAAAAAAAAAAAAAATAATAAAATCTAATTTGATGAAACAAAATAATGTAAAATAAAATTTAAAAAATAAAATAAAATAACATAAAATAAAATGACAAAAATAGAATAAAAATAAATAGTAAAGTAAATAAAAGAAAACAAAATAAAACAAATAAAATAAAGTAAAATGAAGAAAATTAAATAAAATTTAATTTAATTAAACAAAATAATATAAAATAAAAGTTAATACACCAAAACAAAAAAAAGGATAGGAAATAATAAAACTATTTAATATAACTAATAATATAATATAAATTAAAATGAAGTAATAAAATGAAAATGTAAGAAAATAAACAAATAAAATAATGTCATAAACAAATAGAATAAATTTATATATAATAAAATAATATAAAATAAAATAAAATAAAAAATAATTTTAGAATTTAGTTAAATAAAAGAATAACATAAAGTAAATATGAAATACAGTAAAAATAAATAAAGTTATACAATATAATCACACTAAAACAAAAATAAAAAAAAAATAAAAATTAAAATTAAAATGAAATAAAAGGAAATTAATGAAAACTTAGATATTTAATTCAATATTAAACCCATTGCCGTCTCTTTTCGTGAAGTGAATGTGAGGTTGAAAATTGGGTTGAATAAGCTATAAATTTCGCCACACAACCCCTTGAATCGTTTGGATACTTTAACCGTTTCTTACGACAGGCATACCTATCGCCAGTATATTCTAAGCTGCCGAACTGGCTGGGGGAGTTCATAGGACTCAATTTATTGCTCGAGGAGGAAAGATTTCCAATTCCCAAATATATGAAATTTCATATTTTTTTAAAATAATGATAATAAAACTAAGCTAAAGAGCTGAATCCTTTTTGTATTCGTAATGGACAAACCAATTGGGTTGAAGATGCCAGCATCATTATGCGCTTTCAAAGTGAAAAATTTGTCCAATACCGATGTGGGTGCTGTACACTGTTAGAAGCAAATAGGCACTCAACTTTTGGTCCACCCGCACAATTCTGTACTAATTATAAAAGCGTTACCGAATTTTTTGTCAGTTTTTGGACTTTACATTTTTTTCTGTGTAGAAATATTTCTAATTTAAAATCACGCTCCACAATGTCTAGCCCATTGGAATATGCTTTGTTTCTAAACGCCCACGCTACTGTTATGATTTCTTATTATTTATTACTTTTTGTTGTATTTATGTCTTATTTATTGATTAGTATACCAAATCAAGGCTTGATATAGAGATGTGCGCTCGTTAAAATATCCCGAAGATTTTATAGTATAGAAACATATTTTTTACTAGGCAAAATCTGAACAAAAATTTATTGAAATAGAGAAAGCTAATGCAACTTCACTAAAATATTTTCACAAAGTTTAGTGCACCGAAAGAAATAACGCTAATAGAATCAATAAAACTCGATTATTGCATGTTGTTAATTCAACCGAGTTTTTTAGTCATTCAAATTGAAGAGAAACTTCATATAGTAGCTACAGATTTTTAATCAAGTAAGTGATTTGTCTGTTAGAAGACCGAGTTTTATTGGTCGTTTCGTTTTGAAGAGGAATTTACGCTAACGGCACCCACTACTTTGCTGTTATAACCATGGTACCGCAAAAACTTCTGTGATATCAACAGCGTTCACTGAAATCTTTTATTTTAACAGTTTTGTTAATATCCCCATAAGTGTATTTAACTTTTTGGTTAATTACTGAGCTCAAGGCCGCAAAGATAAATAAAACACCATATATTTTGTGGCATTATAATTTATATAATTGATCGATATTTCGATTTCAATCTGAAACCATCCTCAGGAACAAATGAATGTACTTGATCGACTGCCTGTTATTTTAGCAGTTTTCTTTGATTTTCTTAGGCCCGGTTTTTCAGTAGTTGGTTAAGATAACATTAAACTAAATTTACTTAAACTCCAGTCAAATATAAACTCCAGTTAAACTACTGAGCAGTTTTTCAGTCACAGTTTACGGCCGCCTTTGGGGTAGGCTTATTTGTGCGGCAACATTGGTTTTTTATTATTATTAAATAATTTGTAGATACGGCAACAGCTGGATTTTGTTTACCCAACAAAATTAAAAAAAAAATTCTTCAGCGAAATATATCTTTCCGGAGGTGATATCCAACATCATTATTTAATTATTTTTAAACCAGCTATTTCTCGAGTTTATATACAACTTCACTCTACAATCACCACCAACCATTGAGAAATTTTGTAAAATTAAGAGCTTTCGAGTTAATCTCCAACGCCATTAATATTTTTTAATTATTATCCAACAGAGATTTTGAGAAATGTACAGTTCTCAAATAAATATTCAACACATTTCTCCAGTTGATATCCTATACTGGATATCGAGTTGAGGTGGAGTTGAAAAAAAATCTCCAAGGGTCTACAACGAAAACCAACAGCTGTTATTGTGATAGCAGTAATGAAGCGTAATTTTTATTTTATTTTATTTAAAAAAAAAAATTATCTATATTTTATATTACTTTCGTGAAAATACTGTTGTATGGAGTCTTACATTTGGGTCCAGTTAGAGAACCACAGGTTGTTAAAATTTTTTTTTCAACTTGAGTGATAGCACTTTTTACTTTATAAAAGACTCCCTCTTATGCTGAGTACGCAATGACTCTCGAGTTGAGCCACTGTTTCGAAATAACTCTTGAGATTTTAGAAGTATGCCTAGATATCCACAAGAGCTGTAATGGCACTCAAACCCAAATGGTCGTTGGGTATATTCGACGCCGATTTGAACGAGCGCAAATAATTGATAGGTTAATTAGAATTTAACCCTGCCAGATCGGCCGCTTAAGCTCAGCTTAAACTTCAGTTAAAGTAGACCGAAAAACTGCAAAATAAGTTCAAGCGTAATTTATCTAACAAATTGAGTTGAACTTGTACTGAAAAACCGGGCCTTAAAGTGACAGTAATAATTGTTTAGTTAACAGAGGTATGGCTTACGTATGATGGAATGTGTTTGTTGATTTGATTGATAATTTTTCCTAAGAACATTCATCAACTATTTGGTTCTTTCAGTGATGTAGCGTTTACATCCGTAATCTTTAACTACATAGAACACTTTACTCTTCAGCATCCTTTAGTCAATGTTCCGTTAAGAATCAACTGCTTTTTATTTCGCCATTTAATGTTTTAGACATCGCAAAATCATACATAATAAATTCGTTTCCAATTTTTTTTTCTTCTACTTGCCTGCACAATAAGCTGATGCAGAAAGTGTTGACATATACCAACAGAGATGATTTTAATTTGCGAGAGAAAGCTTTTTTGTCGGGCTGTTGGCTTAAGAAGATTTCTCTTACTTCGACAAGTTTTGAAAGACCTTGCCGATACCAGCTAATCTAAAAGCTAGGGCGCCGGTAATCCCGATATCAGGCAGTCATATCTAGTAAGTAGCATATGAAGACAAACATATTACATTATATATATGCACATTAAACAAAAGAATTGAAATGAGACAATAAGTCGCAGTGGGGCTTGTCGGTATTTTGACGTTGTCAATCGTGAAAATCAATCATTTTCATATTCATTTGCATTGCCATATGCAACACGTTCAGGTGGTAAACGGTTTTAACTATGGAAAAGCAATGAATGGAAGTTGCGTGCAATGAAAAGGTGAAATGAAAAAAAAATTAATATTAATAGAGTAGTGGGAGATTTGTGTGGGCGCCATGGACGGCTGTAAGCATAGAGCTGTGAACAGGAAAAACATTCTAAGAACATTTATATAGCCTACAAACATCAGAATATTTTATATACATACATATGTTTCTGATTTGATTTATACACCATAGAGTGATTAGTTTTCATAATTAATTTGTTTATTTTTTTCTTTCTCATTGCAGGTATGTAAGCGAGACATGTTTCAAAATTGTAACTTAATTCTGAACTACATAGAGTTTGAATGTAAGTACAGTTAGAGCTTATTAATTACTAGCAGACGCGGCAAATGTTGTTCTGCCCTAACTTTGGTATATTTGCAGAATTTTTTACCTCTTCCTCTCCCTCCTCTCTCCCCCTTTTCCTTATCCTTTTATCAACTCTTCCCTCTGCCTTTCTCATACCCAGTTTCTTTTTCCCTCTCCGTCTTTTCTTCACATATTCCTATTTCTCTATCGTCGTCTAACTCTATTTTTTCTCAGTGTTGTTGGTGTTGTAGCAGTGCTTCGCCCCATCCAATAGGTGTGACCGATCACAAATTGTCATCAATATCCTCGAACGGGAGTCCAAGGAAACTTGCTGTTTTAACAGGGGTGGACCATAATGAGAGGGGTGGTAGAGGCGTTGGTTCCACATTACAATTGAAGAGATGGTTGGTGTTATGCGGGGACACATTGCAAGCAGGGCATAAATTTTGTATGTCGGGGTTGATTATAAATAGGTAGTAGTTTAACCTGTTACAGTATCCAGATCCAAGTTGAGCCAGAGTGACTCGCCTTTCCCTAGGTAGTGTGCGTTCCTCTTGACTACAGGTCTTTCTCAGTGTCTTTCTCCTTCCCTCTTTTCACTTCTGTATAGTTCTCTTTAGTTCTTATATTATTCTTCTCCACCCTTTATTCCCAGTCATAGTGCCGGTCCCAGTCCCAGTAATGAGCAACACTTTAAGCGACACGAAAAGAGAATTGCCGATAATAGAAACACGAAGTTTATGCGTTTGAACTCGGACATTTCTTTCCGGACGTATATATGTACATATGTATGTTTTTGCCAGGCTGATGCAACTAAACCGAATATCAAAATAAAAATTACTTTACTTTAAAGCTCTCATCAGCAGCTTTCATTTGATATCCATATCGTATAAACACATTCTGGTGGTATCCGGGTGCACGTTTTGGCCTATATCATGACATCCTAGCTACCTAGCGAGATAAAAGCATGCCTAAGGACTTCCGTGGGTGAAACTACATAAGCATGCGCATTTTTGCATTATTCCGTAGTGTAGTTTAGGCGCCATTACGTAACAACACACAGACATTCGCATGTATGTATATAGATTGGGAGAGTACGGGCTATATAGGTTAGGTTAGGCTAGAGCGGCCACCGGTGCGAGCACCAGTGCACTTAGGCCCAAAAGGTCCCGTTTTGATACCACGTGGATCATCAAAGAAGGGATGCCTCAGAAAATGCTTGACAATTTCTATCTCCTCTTCGTGTTTGCAGCTCTTGCAGTAATCATTATACCGTTGTGCATACCTCCCGATTGCCAGGGATATGCCCCCTTCCAAGAAGAATTAGACTACTCGCACGTCTAGCATCGCATTCAGGCAAAACAAGCTTATTGTGGTAGCAGGATTTAAGAATGCTCCATTTCATACCCGCTGCCCTAATGAAAACCCCATTTCACAGTGGGCTTACAGGTAGAGAGCGGCATGCTCAATGCCTTCCAGAACTACGGAAGCGGACCGGATGTGCTTCTCGAACAAGTTCGTAAATCATCTCATTTCTCTAAATATCCAAATATCCAGGCATCCACACCAGACTGAAGTAAGTTTGCTGAGCGATCTCGTTAAGAGATTTGCCGCACTTCTCTACTGTCCTGGACTTAGATGTGACCTATCCAAGCGCTTTTAGTGCAGCCTGACTGTCAGAGTAAATACGGGCTGTAACATAAATATGCAATACATATACGTATGTATGTATTTATACTTTCTATATATATAGCAAATTTAATTAATTCCATTTTTACTTCTAAGACCACACAATCGCTTGGAAAGTATTTGTTGTTTGCTGTTGTATTGGGTGTGGGTCCCTGTGTGTAAGGGCACAGCGCACAACTCCCACCCATAAATCGTTTAACCCTTTCATTAATATATTTCTTGAAAAATGTGGTAAATGTCAAAATATGACATAAGTGATTTTCCTCATGTTATGCTTTCTTTGAATTTGATGCTGCTTTGTTTCTATCATTTTTCACTTAAGTTCTAGCAATAACAGCTGAGCAGACCTCACAGAGTATATTTTTTTTGTTCGCATAACAGTAATCCGTAACGGCATAAACTAATAATAATAATAATAATAATAATAATAATAAGATAGATATATACTTCTATATATCAAAATATCTGGGCGAAAAAAAAAATGCATGCTAAACAAAAATTAGCAAAATCAATGATGAACATTCCCACTTAAAAAAAAGCTTTTTAAAGTCAAATTTTAACAAAAAATTTAATATCTATACAGTATATAAGTAAATTATATCAACATTCAACTCCAGTAATGGTATGGTGCAACAAAATAAAAAAATAAAAGAAAATTCCAAATGGGCGTGGCTCAGCCCTTTTTCATTTAATTTGTCTAGAATACTTTTAATGCCATAAGTCGAAGAAAAATTTACCAATCCTTGTGAAATTTGGTAGGGGCATAGATTCTATGACGATATCTGTTTTCTGTGAGAATGGGCGAAGTCGGTTGAAGCTACGCCGTACGTACTTACCTGAACTCACTTTATCTTGCTATAAAAAATGGCCGAAATTTGACTATGACCATGCCCACTTTTTTGATACCGAAAATTACAAAAAATGCCATAGTTATATACCAAATATGAAAAAAGGGATGAAACATGGTAATTGGATTGGTTTATTGACGCAAAATACAACTGAAGGAAATCTTGGTAAAATGGGTGTGACACCTACCATATTAAGTAGAAGAAAATGAAAAAGTTCTGCAGGGCGAAATCAAAAGCCCTTGGAATCTTGGCAGGAATACTGTTCGTATATATGTAATAATATACATAAATTAGCGGCACCCGACAAGTTAATGTTCTGGGCCACCCTGGTCCACATTTTGGTCGATATCTCGAAAACCCCTTCACATATACAACTAAGGGCCACTCTCCCTCATTAATACCTTTAATTTGATACCCATATTGTACAAACAAATTCTAGAGTCATCTCCACCTTTATGGCGATATCTCGAAAAGGCGTCCACCTATAAAACTAAGGCCCTCTCCCTTTTAAATAATCATTAAAACCGTTCATTTCATACCCATATAGTACAAAAACATTCTAGAGTCGCCCCTGGTCCACCTCTATGGCCATATCCCGAAATAGCGTCCACCAATAGAACTATTGTCCACTCCATTTTAAATACTCCATTTGATACCAATGTCATACAAACACATTCCAGGGTTACCCTAGGTTCAGTTTCCTACATGGTGATTTTCCCTTATTTTGTCTTCAAAGTTCTCAGCTGAGTATGCAATGTTCGGTTAAACCCGAACTAAGCCTTCCTTACTTGTTTATCTGTTTTCTTTTCTTTGTGGTTGTTTTTGCTATTTGTATTCATTCAATATTTACCATACGTTCAAAAT
The DNA here is from genome assembly GCF_040869045.1 of Eurosta solidaginis. Taxonomy (NCBI): domain Eukaryota; kingdom Metazoa; phylum Arthropoda; class Insecta; order Diptera; family Tephritidae; genus Eurosta; species Eurosta solidaginis. Next base: position 213,812,772 of record NC_090322.1, on the reverse strand, counting down.
TGTCTGGCTAGTTAAATAAAATCTGTTTGCTTACAGCCGTCAAGGCATTTCCTCAATGATTCAATGCTTATTTTCACCGCAATTGCACGCACATCATTCGAAAGTGGCATGCCTCATTATGGGCGGATAAACAAAAGGGGTCTTTGATACGACAGATGTTAAGGATGTCGTGGATTGGTCATTATAATGTCATGGTGTGTTTGTTATGCGTATAGTAAATAAGAAAATTTCGATCTGATTAAGTCATGGTGAAACACCTAACATAACCAACTTCAACGCAGAAGGTGGAAATTGAGTTTGAAAGTTCTTTAAAATTTTCTAAACAGCTAGTGAAATAAAATTAAATAAACTAAAATTTCTGCATGTGAAAAGAGTCTGTGGAGCATAGTACTGGTGATAGAAGTTAACTTTTTGAATTACAAAAATAAAACCGAATCCAAAGAAAAGCTTAGCTATCATCCATTGTTAATTCATACAAGTGAAAATTCGTTCTATTCCTCCATTGCCATATTGTGTTAACATAAAATCAGACTACATATTGATTTTAATTTCTAAAATCCAGTCATTTGCAAAAATGTTTGAAAAACACTATTGCAAAATGAGTTAAATAATCGAACAGCGATTCAACAGGTGATCGAGGCTGTTTACTATTGTGAACGTTTTTTCAAAAATTCGTCACTCTTGTATGAATTCACGATGCTTACTCCCTTTTCCGTTGATAGTAATACTGCGTCCAAACATTAAAGTACTCAATTATATTTTCGGCTAATATATCGCAAATGAATTAAAGTTATGGCAGATTCCTTTCTTTTTAACACCCACATTGTATATATTTTTCTGCATTGGTTTGTTGCTGTGATGTCCGGATACTAAAGACCCAAGCCAAGTAGCGCACGAGACGCAACTTTCATTTGGTTAGGTCAATGAACCTTCTTTTATCTATTATGAATTATTTAGCCTCTTTCTGAAGTTCTTAAAAGGGTATGTTAGAGTGCGTGACCGTTTCTTTACTGCCCTCCTCGTCATATCTTTTGCAAATGTTGTTAAAAGGAGTCCCCACTCTTTCAGTATGTACGTCAAGCGGCCATGATCGCGTGATTGGGACAGTTATCCAAAGGCTTTCCTTGAGTTATTTAGCAGGTCACCTACTTTTTAAGTCGGCCAAGTTACATTTTATGTTCAAGAAGTACTAGCTGGAGACAGCTATCTTCTGTAAACTGCTGTAAATATTACTTTTGATTGATTTGCATCTATGCAGCAGCCAGCAGTGCCTCTGCCCTTGCATGTTGCACTCATTGTTCCTGTGACAAGGAACCCATATAAGCGTGATAGGAGCGAAGTTAGCTGAGGCATGAGGCGGCCCCCGTGTCTTCCGTCCCCCTGACCTTATGGCACCTATTAAAACTTAGCGATGGCGTGCGATATCAGAGCCACATTCGAAAATCTTCTCATGATACCACTATGACCATATTGCCTCGAGTTCTAATAACCAGACTCACCTAGTCGTACTATCTTTTCTACATTTATTTCCTTCTAAGAAAAACCTTGCGTGTCGCCGGTGATGGTGTTACCTCAAAAAAATTAATTAATTGGTTTAAACCAACTCTCTTTCCACACCATTTCATCTCTCTTTCAAACATAATTCGCAACTAACCTATACTGTTATCTTTTTCTCTAAATTTCTCCTGAACATATCCTATTCTGCCCTTCTCTCTCTTCTTCTTTTACCGGTCCCTTTTCAGTCTCTTTTGCCCTTGGCCTTTCTTTTTACTCTACCTGATTCTACCCATTCCCTCTTCCCTCTCTCTCCCTCTTACGCTACTTTTGCCATCACTTAGTAAGTCCTCCAGGCATAAAATCACGGGATTATTTGTTCTCGATATTCTGCATTCAGCTGATGAGAAGAGATCATACTGCACGTTCTCGTACAGGTATTATAAGAACACCAATCCCCATCGATAAATCGCTTTTTGAACAAATATCTAAAAGAGGTTGTGTAAAGGCAGCGATTGCTTGGCTGACTGGATTCTCATCCGTCCAAAAACGCGACAATGTAATTCCAAGTTCATTCGGTCCAATTCCACCTTTTTGTTATTTATTTATTTTAAGATAAAATTTTTTACTAAATACGTATGTATTTCGTGCGTCTCGATTGACAAATAAGTTCGTCAGAGCCTCCACTGCGGTCAAGTTAACGTGGTTTTTGTCACATACGTCTAACTATTAGTCAATCTACGAAATTAGCACTTGAAACCAATTTATCAGTTGAGCTAAACTTAATTGTATGTATTGATTTTGATAACAGGTTTTCCTGACTAATATTATTTATCCAAAAGTGTACACATCACATGTACGAACGCATCATCTGATCAATCGAAGGTAGTGTGCAAATTTATTAGTTAATATACAAGAATATTTTGTTATTAATAATATGCAACAGCAGAAATGTTCCGGTGCATATTTAGATTACTTGGACAAAATAACTAATAATAGTTATAGCTATTAATTCAGCATCAAGATCAGGCTCCTGGCTAGAATGACAAGCTTCCATTTTTAATTAACACCACATCACATTGCAATGTATCATGCGTTGTGTCATAGTATTAGTGATATAGCATTATGATTCATAGGATAGCAGATCATATTTATTGCTTGTCTGCAATAAGTGTGCACTGATGCCCACTTAATTAATTGACTAACCACAGAAAGGGTGTAATCATTGACAAAAAATTTAATAAAAGTAAAAACGACAGCATTTGTGAATGAAGCATGATGAAGCGCTGAGTTGGTGAATACATTAGTGATCAGTACGTTCAGTCGATCTTCGTTTAGTGATCGGATGACATATCTACAATGAAAGCGCTATTTATCCGGAGATCGTTACAAATGCTTGTGTCAGAAGGCATTGTAGAACCAATGAGCTTGGCCATTTGTTGCCTGTTACACTGGACACCTCCTCCGTAATCACTTTACCCACACATTCCTTGCATGGCATTCTTTCTTTGTTTGTTGCGGCCTGTAATTATGAAAATAAAACATGAAATTTACCCAGCCAAGAGCTTCACAGCTTTTTATACTCAGCGCGCTTTGCACACAAAGTATAGTAGCTTTGGTAACATAACGTTTGGTTGTACAGGTATAAAGAAATCGACATAGATATTGTGACGATTATTAGCATCACTAATTGATTTCACATCTCTTAGGTTATTAAATAAAGGCACAACAACATTAAAGCAAGCTAGATATATACATTAGTCATCATTTACTCACATATATACAAGGCAACAGAGAGATACTAACCATCAGCCGAAGTAGTACTCACATATTCACATGCATATGCCTATGCGAGAGGCTATAAACTACAAAATACATGTACACATATCCCTGGTAACCAAGCATGAAATTCACGAAGTTACCACACTTTAGGAGAAATTGCTGGACGAGGCAACAGAGAGTATAAAAGCAGCGAAAACTGAGTAGTCAGTATTCAATTTGATTTAAGCACGCTATTGGTTGTGAAGTATAAGTGTTATTGTGAAGTACCCTCAAATAAGTCTAATAGAGACCATTTTGCATTATTGAATAACGAAATTATTTATTCAACAGTTTAGCGATTCAAACGTTAGCAGAAGGTGGAAAAAGCGGAATTTCCCTAAATTCGTTACAATATAGACTTCCATATATCAAAATCATCAGTATCGAAAAAAAAATTAATTAAGTCATGTCCGTGCGTCCGCCTGTCCGTCATTTAACACGATAACTTGAGCAAATATAGAGATATCTCCACAATATACGGTATAAGGGCTTATATGGTCCCAGATAAGATGGATATTAAAAAGTTGCGAAATTGGATGATAACCACACCCTCTTTTTATATATATAACATTTTGAAAAACATAAAAAACCAGATTATTTAGTTAATAATAAGTCTAGAATGTTAAAATTTGATGTTTGGACTGATATTGAGACTCTTGATAAAAATTTGAAAACACTTTTGAAAATGGGCGCGGAACCGCCCACTTGTGGTAAAATCAATTTTACAAATATTATAAATCATAAATCAAAACTATATCTTAGCGAAAAATAGTATTGCATCAATGATATTTCACTTACCAAGTTTTATTGTACGAGGAAATTGGGAGATATTTTTTTTTTAATGGGCGGTGGAAATTTATCTGACACGAACTTTACAATTGAAGCTCACGCTCAGTATATAATGTTAGGTTACACCCGATTTTAGAAACCCCTTATTTGTTTTTTCTTAGGTTTATAAGTAAATAAGTTTATGTGTTCATTAAATGTTGCTATGCCAGGCATCTTTACTCCAAGAGAATGTACAGCTATTTAGTTTTGCTGATCTCACTAAAGACTGCGTCATAATTAACTTTTTCAATAGATGCGTTCAACACAATTTTATGCATGATGAGTATATTGCACGTATTTTTATGTAGAATGGCAGATCGAGCGACACTAGTGCCACCTGACATGAAAAAATTGCTATCTTCCAACTTTTGTTGCAAGCAAAGCATAAGAAGAAGAATTTGAATTTGATTTGGCTAAGGGTGCTTATATACTTTATAAAAAAATAATTTTTTTTCCACTTATTGATACTTTTCTAAAATTTTTCACAGTTGAAAACTGCAATTTAACAAATGAATAGAACACAAAATATGTTAGCAAGTATTTTTGTTGTATAGGGAGAATGTTTATAACAGCGCTTCGAGAAATTTTTTATGTGAATGCGCAAGACGAAATAAACTTCAGTTCCCAAGTCTGAAGTTCCTTAATATTTAAAAACGAGATGTTGCCTTGCTTGATTGTGGCGATGTTACTGGAATGTATAAGATTGCGTTTAACGCATATATTTGAAAAATTTCATTGTGGCTCGGCTATTGCTATCGTGCATGGGATTGCGTTGAACGCAATGAAAAATCTCATCCTGACGCAGCCATAAGCTTCGCTGGTTGTCACATGAAAACAATACAGCTGACGCGATTGTTTTCTAATTTTATGCAAATTTTACTTGGTTTTTTATTTTTAGATATTTTGTAATCTTCTTTATGGTTTCTCATTTAGTTTTTTCTTTTGTTTTACAGTAATTTGTCATTTAAGCCAGCTAACCGTGCACGGTGCATTTTCATTTATTTTAGCATATTTAAAAAGCGTGTAAGTAATATTCCCGTGGCTGGCTACTAAAGTGTTGTATAACTAATGCATTTGTGTTGATCTTGACACTCGTAAACTTGCTCCATTTCCTCTGTATTACTATTTTTTCTTAATTTTTTTTCAAGCTTATGGTATTCTACATATAGTTATAATAATTTTTTTTAATAGTTGCAATTAACTTTTATTTACATATGTGAAAAGGCCAAAAACGTAAAACAAAAAACATTTGACTCATTTGCGCTAATTATTTTCGATAATTAAAATATGTGTTTTGTGTCTTTTTCTTACTTTGCACAATTTAGCTAATTAAGTTTTGAGGCCAGAGAAGTAATAGTTCTAAATGCCAGGGCCACGGGGTATTATTTACAATTTGATTAACACGATGCATAGCTCAGGGTAGCATTATAACTTTCACAAAGTCAAAGGTGACAACCAACAGTTTTTTCGCAAAACTTCCGATTTTCTAAGGCTTAAGTTTCAGAAAACATATCACAAAGAAATACTCAGTAATGTTTATCTTAGAAAATGTAACCAAGTAGTTCCTTTAAACTGAAAATGTAAAGAGGCGCAATTGTACAACAGAATTCAATGCGACCATTCCGGCATATTCAGATTGCGGTTTAACTGACTTTTATCAGTGTCGGTACACAAAAAAATCCATCTCAAAGTGGGCATCTGTCTTTATATATATATATGTATGTTTGGAATCGTGTGAATATAGTGGGTTCTACACTTGGTTTTGAACTTGCCGCATTATAACCATTTTCGAGGTTGACTTGTGGCACCAAAGAACAGCGTGATTAAAAAGTCGCTCTGCTTTTTTTTTTTCCTCGGATGTTGTGACAGCGCACTGCCCTCAAGGGGCGCGATGAAACCAGGCTAATCCTGTTTTTGTTTTTAATTCATACATACTTTGTTTTTTTTTTTTTTAATTCATACATACTTTTTTTTATTGTTTTTTTTTTTTTTATATCCTAATTCTTATTTATGTGTTATTTATAATTTTTTTGATACCGAGTCTCTGAGAGCAGTGGCTTCTTAAGCGCCGAGATCTAAAACCGCTCAGCTACAGAGAAACTCGTCAGCTGAGAAATATAAATTCACAAAATACAATAGACTAAAAGTATAAATATAATTTTTTAATTATTAAGAGAAGATATACCGTCTTTTTAATGGCAAAGAGCGAGTCCGAAACATCAATTATTCTCGAGTGAGAGTTATAATCTTCACACAAACATAGAAAAAGTTCGTGTAGTTGGAAATTGCTTCTGCATTGTTTAAGAATTATATGTTTATAATGCCTTGAAACTCGGCATGGAACATTCAAGTTTACCTCGTTCAAAAGAAAAGGGCTTGAAATCGATCCATTTAAAAGTCTAACTATAAATAGTACACCTAGCATTTCTCTACGACTTGCAAGGGTAAGAAGATTTATTAGTTTTAATCGATTAGTGTAAGGAGGAAGATTAAACACATATGTCCATCATCATCATAAATTGGCCTTTAACCGCATACGCGATTTTGGTCGTTTCGTAACAAGTCACGCCAGCGTCCCTGATTCGCGATAGCTGACACCAATTGGGAGCACCAAGGAGGGCAAGTCTTCCTGCAGCTGCCTTTGCTAACTCAGTAGAGGTTCCCCCCTTCCTCTGCTTCCTACCTGCGTTATCGATTGAAATATGAAGTAATATTGAATTTTTTTGACATTGTTGTCGTTTGGCTCCGTTAGTCAAATAACTTGAGCACCCTTAGACTCTTATCCTGCGATTCTTATGACTGATATAAAACCAAAGGAATATTAAGCCAAGCTAACAAGTTAAATGGAGATATCTCAAACAGGACATAGAGCAAGTCGTATGGCTTAATCTACTCGGCACAAATGATGAGTATATTGCGGTATAATTGTTGTTGGATTTACCTTCTCTCTTCTTGTAATTAAATTTTTTTCATGCGAAGGATCCTTTTAATTATACAATTTCATATTTATGGAAGGAATGTAAGTTCTTAAAAACCATTTTTTTTAATTTAGAGAATGATTATTTAAATCGCTTAAATTATGAAACAGTTTATCTCATTTTATTTATTGGCCTTTGGCTGCCGTATTGGTGTGGTGGTATGGTTATCCGCCTACCACACCGTGGGTCCGGGGCTCAGTTTTCAGGCAAACTAACATCAAAAATTTAGAAACAACTTTTTTCAATTCGAAAATAGTTTCCCTAATAGAAGTGATTTTTCAATCACATCAAGGGTATATCTGCCATGACAAGCTTTTCAGTGAAAATTCATCTGCTGTGCAGGTGTCGTTGGGAGTCGGCATAAAACATGTAGGTTGCGTCCCGCCAATTTGTAGAGAAAGTTGAAAGGAGCAGGACGCAAATTGGGAGAGAAGCTCGGCCTAAATCTCCTCGAAGGTAAAATGCGCCAAGTATTTTTTTTTTTGCATGCGCTTATATCTAGCTAATGAAATAGGTTTACTATCCCAAATCAAATGTCCTCAGAACGAAGGAGGGTGGTTCAGTTTGTAGCCCGGAGTGTGACCCCCAAAGGAATACATTCTAAGCAGTCACATTCTTAGGTTATAATCTTCGAAACAAAAAATAATAATTCGTAAAAAGCAAGAACAGCCCAAGCATGAATAAGTTTGACGTTCACCCTTGGGTATTGAGAGCTGTTTGTCTTTCTTCAGCTTTTATATAGGAGCCTTTTAAGCTAAATTTTACTAACGCATCTGATTATTAGCTGCACAGCTCATCAACATTATCATACGAAAATCAATTAAAATATTCCCACAAAGATTTCGCTTGCCTAATTCACAAAAATAAAACCATCAATTACAACATCATTTCCTGCCGTCCACAGCTGTGTTTCACACACTTTGTCTCGATGACAAGCTGCTTCGATATTTTTCTTACCTACCTACTACTCAAACTGCAACCGATTGCAAATTCAATGTGCATTTAATGAACTCCTTTTATATAGAAATCTTATAAAAACAATAAAATCCGCATCTGCATCAAAAGTGCTTTTTTATAACAACAAATAAAAGATCTTTAAATAAAAATTATAAACTCCACTACTGTCAATTTTCACACTATCAAAGCGCTGACATCGCTAGTGCCAGAACTACCACCAAAAATGGCCAACACAATGTGGCAAAGGCAGAAATGCCGCGCACGCTGTCAAAAGCTTAATAAAGTTGAAGTGAACAAACAGAAAAAAATATATATACGTATATAATAAAATAAAAATAAAATGTTGATAAAATATTTATTGATGGTGCAGTGTATAGAAAATATTTGCATTCGTTTTTGAGCGCATACAAATAAATAAAGATTTTCATTTTTTGCCGTCAGACGCGATGCGTGTTTGCGCATGCGCTTACCACGAACGTCGATTGGTTGCCAATATAATTGGACAAGATGACGATGTAGGCAAAATGTAAGATTTTATGCTGTTGTTGCAATACAATAACAAATAGTTGAAAAGGCGCTTTTAAAGTAGTTAAGAAGTTAAATAAATAAATAAACAATGAAAAGGCCAAGATTTTTAACGGATAAACTTTGTGTGACGCGTCGGCACAATAGCAGATGCGGTTCCGCGCTCTTACATTAGCTTGACTTTTGTACTCATCGAAAATAGCTTAGGTTAGTCAAACACAGCGGCCCACTTGCATTGCCTTTTGCATCATCTATGCACTCTTAGTTTGGCACACATGCAAAGTCAAAGAAAAACTAACATTGCCACGCTAGATTGCATGCTAAATGCTTTCCAAGATTTGCATGCATGGTAAAGCATTTTGCTGGCAATTCGTGAGCCAGCGGGCTATCATTGGAGGGCATCACCGCCTCCAACAGGCTTTGTAGCTTTCTTGCAACGCGAGTTGCTTACAGCACCGTAACGCTTCAACCTCGAACGTTCAGTGTCAATATCAAGCGGGGATTTGGTAGATGCTTTGTCAGCAGCTTGAGTAGCTGAAAAAAATGCAGCTGCGGAAGCTCAAGTCACAACTGAGGTTATCGGAAAAACCAAATATGAAAGAAGAATGTCGCCAAAAAACGGAAACTAAAATTGAAGAACAATAATAAATTTTAAAATTTTTACTTTGTTTATTGAACCTTAATTTACACAAAAATGGTTACTTATTTATTGATAATAAAAGATAGCGACGCTGAACTGTATCCTATGTATTATTAGTAATTATCATAGTCATTATCATTTCGAGGCAGTCTTCCTTATGATTGTCTGCAATGGATTATTATTCATCCCCAGTATCGTTGCGCCAATTCCATCTTAAATAGTGAAGTATTTTCGTAGTGGTAGAAGGAAGAGCGGAGAATAACTTTTGCCAACAAATACTACTTTGGGCTGAGTAGGCAATTGATAAGTAAAGTCATCCCCTAGAAGAAGGCGGAGACCACTACTGAGTTGGCAGCGGCAGGTGGAGGAAAACTTTACCTCCCTCGGTGCTCTCAATATCGAGCCATCGATTTTTCGATAGGATTTGGGCTCATTGAAAAAAAAAGTAATTTTCGAGCCTGCGAAAAAAAATGGCGAAAGGGTCAATTTTTCGACCGAAACACTGCCCAAAACCCAAAAAATATATTTTTTTTTTTTTCAAAAAACTATTGTAAAAACGTTGGCGATAATAGTTTTTTGAAACAAAAAAATATATTTTTTTTGGGTTTTGGGAAGTGTTTTGGTCGAAAAATTGATCATTTCGCCATTTTTTTTTTCGCAGGCCCGAAAATTATTTTTTGGGTAAGCGTAGTGAAACTTTTTTTCCGAACCTCAATCCTATCGAAAAATAGATGGCGCCATATCGGTTAACTTTCGTCCATACAAATGGACCCAGGTTACTGTACATAGCACATGCTCACACAGAATCGATCAGTTCAATTCATATAAAGTGATAAAAACTGATTATTTTCGCATGCTCTTTTGTGACTCATCTTGCATTCATTCTGAATTGAGGTGTTACTGATGATCTTGCTGCCCTCTGTGTCTTAACGAGGATGATATGGCGGAGCATTTGAGGGGTTGTGGAAATGTTAGCCTCCATAACTCGCATACTCTCTGAAGGTCCGTCGACAGTGAGCCATACTCCGTGCCATTTCCGGTTCTCGATCTCGTTGTCTACTGTCAAGTATTTATAGGTACAGGCATTATCAAACTGTATATTTGTATGTGTGTATGCATTTATGTGACAGAATGCACCTGCATTATGATTGGTATAGTGCGCATACGAAAAGTGGTTGATTTTACAGCTCGGAGGCTTGTACTGTAAGATGAAGTAGGTTGTAGGGTCAGTGGACGACTTGTTGGACGGCCAAAATCGTTTAAAAAGTTAAACGCTAATTATGTAAATAAGTAATTCAGATGTTTCTATCGGAACCCGCCTATGGAAGCAGAGCTAGAGGGCGGCCCCCACTCCGTTGGAAGGACCAGGTGGAAAGCGATTTAAACTCTCTTGGTGTGACCAATTGGCGCCGGTTGGCGGAGCGAAGGAGCGACTGGCGCGCCTTGTTGGACGGCCATAACCGTTTAGACGGTTGAGCGCCATTTAAGTAAGTAAGTAAGTAATTCAGATAGTAAGAAGTCGGGAATCTCTGCTGTTGAGCTTGCCCTTCCCAGTCTGTTGGTTTGCCTTCATATTTTACTGTTGAATTCTGCAATCGATGAAACTAGTTATTTGGAGAAACAAGATCCTATGCAATAGCATAACATTTCAAAAGACTTCAAGGGTTCGGTCTTATGACCTATTTATCAAACGTCTCAAATACGCATTTTTCTTTTTAAAATAAAAAATGTTGTTGAGATAATTAAATTGTCGCTGGCAGCTTTCCTCTCCAAAATGTTAGTTAAACTTACAGACTGTCTGCATGAGTTAATCCCAATAAGAGGCGCTCACTACACAGGCACGCAGTCTCGGCGTACCAGCAAAGCAAAGTCTTGAATATTCGCTGGAGTTTGATAAGCTTTGACGTGCATTCAATTTCACGAATTGACATACAAGAACAAAAACAACATAGATGTACAAAAAATGGCGATAAGTGCAAAAAACATTGGTGGCATGCTGCCTCAACAAAAGCAAACGCCCACATAAACGCAAATACTTCCATAAAAGTAACCGTGTGGATTTTCGGCCTACAATAGGCAGGCCTGCTAAATGATTAGGCGGGCCAAGCTTGCCAGCGACTCTGCAGCTGAGCTCCTGACTGTCTGGTACGGCGTTTAAGCAAAGCGGTGAAAAACCCAAATAATAAATAATAGCAAACTTTGAAAGCAGCCACATTTTGTAGGGAAATGCGATAAGCCTGTGAATGGTGATATTTTAGGGTACAATATAAATAAAATATATTTAAATTATATGTATGAATGTAGAATGGCACCCACACACAGCACACTTCATGCGCACTTTTTTGCGAGGCATACAATATTTTTTATCAGCATGCACATACCGAGTCACCTAACAACAAATTTGCAGTGGCATTTAACTAAATATACCTTGACATATGGACCAAATGTACAAAAAAACATTCATGTGTATATATGCACATCCGTATGTAACGTATTTCATTGTGGCGACATCACATGCTGTGCTATCACACCAGGAAGCCATATTGTCACCAATATCGCACGTCCACGCGTCCCTGAAATGCCTGTACACTGAGAAAAATATTTGGATTAATAGCCTATCTGGGTTTGCTGTATCGTTATGTGGCTACGCTATGTGGGCTGCCCTCAAAATGCACAGTTCGCACAGTAGGCAATTTTATATAAAATTCGTTTTGTTTTTTTCTTGCGACTTTTGTTGCTGTGTTCATCAACCAATTTATTTCATTTACGTGTGGCACAATTTTGTGGCGTTTCTACAGTTATGCGGTTGATGTATTTTGCAGTTATGGCTTTTGTTGTATAGACCTGACAACAATTTGCAATTTCGGGCTCTGAAAGGCGATATATAGCCATACATACGTACATACATACAGAACATATGATAATATTTCGCACCGTGGGGGCGTTGACTCGTAACGGGCGATTTTATATTAGAGGCAAAATCGGCAGGAGGGAAGCAAATGAGTGTTGTTTTGTCATTTAGCAAGCAGCTGCGTTAAATGATTATGGGAGGGAGTACACAAATGAGAAATTTGATATGTGTGGAAATGAAAAGAAAATAATATTAATGATGGGTGTTGGTTTAGGTAGAGTGTGGTTGAAGTGCTGTTCTGCGGAAATGTATATGACTGAGAAATGGCTTGATTCACTACATTCATTTAACTCTTTGAACATTTACCTATTTTAACTGCATGCATCATTAACATGTCAAGTGAAAGTTAATAGATGCAACTACGTCACCTAAATTAAGGTTTGTTAAGATAGCGCATGCTACTCCCTTAAGATCACCCACATGTTACAGACATTGCAATTTGCAAATGCTTAGTATATACAACTTCACTTTCTTGTTATTAATTATACCTTAAATAACCACATCATAGCTTATCCTGCTTAATGACATCACGTCATATTATATCACGCCATGTGCATCATATTATATTCCATAAAATCGCATATTCACATCATATCACAGTAAGTCATAACTCATCGAATAGCATTATATTTAGACACATCTAACAAAGATGTATCAAATGGAAACTTATCACGTAGTTCTACCATATAACATCACCGCAAATCAAATCACATAATATGAAATTGAGCGTAAGATATGATGTATGATGTTGAGTTGTGAAGCAATGTGATATGCTTAGCGTATGATAATAGATGTCTGTTATTGATCATAATAAAAGGTGAGAATGACGAGATGTGAAGCGATGTGATATGCATATGATATCAAATGTCTGACATTCTTACCTGCATCATATCTTACTTTATATTTCATATTATGTGATTTGATTTCCTGTGATGTTATATGGCAAAACACTTGATAAGCATCTGTGTAACATGGCATGCCACTATGCCACGTTATGTGAAATATATTAAAAAAATGACCCCCAAGAACTTTCATATTCAGGTTTCACAAGTTAAATTCATCTTATGGTCCTTCGGAAACTGCTCCAGCTCTATGTGGAATAAATATCACATAAGTTTCAGAGTGGTCTAATGCTCTATTTGAAGAATTCGCACTCCTAGAACCCACCTGGTCGCAACGCCGTTTTTTCACATATTCAATGTGTACTTTTACCTATACAAAGGAATTAAATATTGCCCTTCCTTACCTCTCTCTGCAATTGTTGACTATTTCAGAATGGCAGAACAAAGACAACCATTTGACTTACTCAAATTAGTTCAATAATATTGTTAATTTCTCCCCTCACACAACGTATTAAAAAATGTACCTTGTGATATCATACATTATACTGTATAACAATTCAAATCACATCACATCTAGACTGCGATTGTAGCGCAAGTCGTCAAACAAATCACATTAGGTCATCCATTCTCATACTGTAGGTGTTGATGTGCCTCTTATCACGTTGCAGTACTCTGAAAGTTTGACGTCATACCTATTTTTAGCAAATTGAACGAAATAATTTGATTTTTATAGTATTCTAGTCGTGATATGACTCGCTTAACGCCACATCACATCAAGAAACATCAGATCATATTTTCATTGCACAACATCACATCTTCTTGCGACTGGTCATATCACTGGATGTAAAATTGTAAGATTTGTGCTGAGATAGCAAATACACAAATATTGTGTATATCTGTATCTCTGTTTGATTTATTTTGCTAAGATAAGATACGGTTATGGTTTCATATTACCTTAAGCCTTCGTATTATATCACCTATCATCAAAACATTTAGCAATGTTGTCATAAAGGTATCCCACTATACTACCATCTGAAGTTTTACGTGATAACCTTATAACATTGCATCTCAGCACAACAATTTATGGCAACTCGTGGTATCGCTCATAAGGCTGCATCGCGCAACTTCTCAAGTCTCACATCATTTTCATTACACTATATAAGTCATATGACAACACATGGCTTTAGTTGGTACTTCTACAGGAAAATTTAAAGATAGCAGGTTAAATATTTTGCGAGCACTGAAAAAAGAAGTATTTCAGTTATATATCCACCAGTACACCTGCAACGGTTCTAATAATTATATTTTTTGGAAACATGGTTGGCTTTGGATTTAAAGAATTATTGTTCTGTCAGAATGCCAGTATCTTTATGATATACAATAGGCCCGTGGAAATTTTATGATCTCATTGAAATGTGTTTTGCAAATAAAAGTCTAAAAGGAGTCCTTTATGGCTGAGCTTCATAAAGTAGCACTGATCCTTAATCATAATTAAAACAAGAAGTCAAAAACATAACTGCACTTAATGGTGTTAACCTTACCATAGTATCGTAACAGTAAATTTATCAAGATAAAAATTATGTTTTAATATCATTGCGCTTACTGATGAGTGTGTGTGTAAGAAATTGGTGTTGCATGTAGGTATGTATGTATGTGATGAACACTTGCAAAAGCAATAAAAAGTCAATTGTGCTATACAACAGCCACGCCATATGGCTGCTGCGGAAGTGTAATTTGTTATTGTTTTTGCGCTAACTACTATAATTGACCGATTGACCGAAAGACACTAAATATTATTAAAGCGATAAAAAAGTGAAGAAGCATATGGAATTAACTAATAAAAGTGCAGCAATAAATTATATTTATTACACTTTTGTTGGCACTTACTTAAGTGATTGTGATGTGATATCAAACCAGCGATAATTGTATGTAATTGGAAGAAAGAATAAAGCAAGAAGGGATATTGTGTAATAAAATTGAAAACTTGTATATATTTATAAAAGTGTAATGCTGTGTTAAGATACTAAATATCTGTGTGTTATATGATTTTATAAGTGCAGGCATTTCAGAAATACAACACAATGAATAAACCTTGATTTCGTAGAGACCTAAATCATTTACGACCAGACCATCATACTAGTCGGTACATTGTGGAGATGTACACGTGATAAATAATGATCTCAAAGAGATGTTCATAAAAAAATAAGACATGATTTTAAGAAAAATCCACCACCTACCTTCCCCATCAAATATACACCTTTATATAACCAAATTCGTCTTGTGATAAAGTGCTTGACCTTTTAAGTACATATATTTCGCAGAAGTCTCAACATTTGCACAGACACCTCACTTCATAGAGGCCTCCACAAAGCAAAGATATTCATCTCCGAAGAACCAGATCTCCATCACAGACACAACGATCAATGAAGACCTCCAATACCCAGGCACACCCACAAAGTAAAGACTCCATTACAGAGGAACCAGAGATTTCCATTTCATAATAAGAAGGAGTCACTTTACATACAGACTTCCTTCACTCAATATATATAAAAAGGAAAGCAGAGGAACCAGATGACCCTCTTCAGTCTGGTTATTAAAAACCATGTAAAAGCGACCTTCCATTTTAATTTAAATGCAACATTGAAACTGAGAACTTATTCGTAAAGGCTGTCATATGGTTCAAAATAAAATTTATAGAAAACCCATATTTCCATATCACAGGTCCTATTGCATCTTATTATTAAAAAAAACAAGTAAGGAAGGTTAAGTTCGGGTGTAACCGAACATTACATACTCAGTTGAGAGCTATGGTGACAACATAAGGGAAAATAACCATGTAGGAAAATGAACCGAGGGAAACCCTGGAATGTGTTTGAATGACATGTGTATCAAATGGAAGGTATTAAAGAGTATTTTATGAGGGAGTGGGCCATAGTTCTATAGGTGGACGCCATTTAGGGATATAGCCATAAAGGTGGATCAGGGTTGACTCTAGAATGCGTTTGTACGATATGGGTATCAAATGAAAGGTGTTAATGAGTATTTTAAAAGGGAGTGGGCCTTAGTTCTATAGGTGGACGCCGTTTCGAGATATGGCTATAAAGGTGGACCAGGGGTGACCCTAGAATTTGTTTATACAATATGGGCATCAAACGAAAGGTATTAATGAGTATTTTAAAAGGGAGTGGGCCTTAGTTCTATAGGTGGACGCCCTTTCGAGATATGGCTATAAAGGTGGACCAGGGGTGACCATAGAATTTGTTTGTACAATATGGGCATGAAACGAAAGGTGTTAATGAGTATTTTAAAAGGGAGTGGGCCTTAGTTCTATAGGTGGATGCCGTTTCGAAATATCGCCATAAAAGTGGACCAGGGGTGACTCTAGAATGTGTTTGTACGATATGGGTATCAAATTAAAGGTATTAATGAAGGTTTTAAAAGGTAGTGGTGGTTGTTGTATAGGTGGTCGCTTTTTCGAGATATCGCCATAAAGGTGGACCAGGGGAGACTCTAGAATGCGTTTGTACGATATGGGTATCAAAAGAAAGGTGTTAATGAGTATTTTAAAAGGGAGTAATCCTTAGTTCCATAGGTGGACGCCGTTTCGAGATATCGCCATAAAGGTGGAGCAGGGGTGACCCTAGAATTTTTTTGTACAATATGGGTATCAAAAGAAAGGTATTAATGAGTTTTTTAAAAGGGAGTAATCCTTAGTTCCATAGGTGGACGCCGTTTCGAGATATTGCCATAAAGGTGGGCCAGGGGTGACTCTAGAATTCGTTTGTGCAATATGGGTATCAAAAGAAAGGAGTTAATGAGTATTTTAAAAGGGAGTGGGCCTTAGTTCTATAGGTGGACGCCTTTTCGAGGTATCGCAATAAAGGTGGACCAGGGGTGACTCTAGACTTTGTTTGTGCGATATGTGTATCAAATGAAAGGTATTTTTAAAACGGAGTGGACCTTCGTTCTATAGGTGTTCGCCTTTTCGAGATATCGCCATAAAGGTGGACCAGGGGTGACTTTAGAATATGTTTGTACGATATGGGTATCAAATGAAAGATGTTAATGATTATTTTAAAAGGGCGTGGGGCTTAGTTCTAAAGGTGGACGCCTTTTCGAGATATCGCCATAAAGGTGGACCAGGGGTGACTCTAGAATGAGTTTGTACGATATGGGTATCAAATTAAAGATATTAATGAGAGTTTTAAAAGGGAGTGGTGGTAATTGTATATGTGAAGGCGTTTTCCAGATATCGACCAAAATGTGGACCAGGGTGACACAGAACATTATCGGTTGGATACCGCTAATTTATTTATATATGTAATACCTGCCAAGATTTTAAGGGTTTTTTATTTCGCCCTGCAGAACTTTTTCATTTTCTTCTACTTAATATGGTAGGTGTCACAACCATTTTATAAAGTTTCTTATAAAGTTATATTTCGCGTCAATAAAACAATCCAATTACCTTAACATGTTTCATCCCTTTTTGCGTACTTGGTATAGAATTATGGCATTTTTTTCATTTTTCGTAATTTTCGATATCGAAAAAGTGGGCGTGGTCATAGTCGGATTTCGTTTATTTTTCATACCAAGATAAAGTGAGTTCAAGTTAGCACGTGAACTAAGTTCATTAAAGATATGTCGATTTTTTCTCAAGTTATCGTGTTAACGGCCATGTGGAAGGACAGACGGACGACTGTGTATAAAAACTGGGCGTGGCATCAACCGATTCCGACCATTTTCACAGAAAACAGTTAACGTCATAAAATCTATGCCCCTACCAAATTTCAAAAGGATTGGTTAATTTTTGTTCGACTTATGGCGTTAAAAGTATCCTAGACAAATTAAATGAAAAAGGGCGGAGCCACGCCCATTTTGAAATTTTCTTTTATTTTTGTATTTTGTTGCACCACATCATTACTGGAGTTGAATGTTGACATAATTTACTTATATACTGTAAATATATTAAATTTTTTGTTAAAATTTTACTTAACATTTTTTTTTTTTTTAAAGTGGGCGTGGTCATTCTCCGATTTTGCTAATTTTTATTAAGCGTACATATAGTAATAGGAGTAACGTTCCTGCCAAATTGCATCATGATATCTTCAACGACTGCCAAATTACAGCTTGCAAAATTTTTAAATTACCTTCTTTTAAAAGTGGGCGGTGCCACGTCCAAAATTTTACTAATTTTCTATTCTGCGTCATAAGTTCAACTCATCTACCAAGTTTCGTCGCTTTATCTGTCTTTTGTAATGAATTATCGCACTTTTTCGGTTTTTCGAAATTTTCGATATCGAAAAAGTGGGCGTGGTTATAGTCCGATATCGTTCATTTTAAATAACGATCTGAGATGAGTGCTCAGGAACCTACATACCAAATTTCATCAAGATACCTCAAAATTTACTCAAGTTATCGTGTTAACGGACGGACGGACGGACGGACATGGCTCAATCAAATTTTTTTTCGATCCTGATGATTTTGATATATGGAAGTCTATATCTATCTCGATTCCTTTATATATGTACAACCAACCGTTATCTAATCAAACTTAATATACTCTGTGAGCTCTGCTCAACTGAGTATAAAAAGAAATCACGAATTAGGCATTCATTGATTCCTTGAGTTCTCTCACAGAAATCAATGAAATCTCCAAACTCACCCATTAAAAATATTTTTTTGTTAAGCCGTCTAATTAAGCTTCTGACCGTTCAAATCTACTTATGTATTTCTCGTCACTCACACGGTATGTCAGTCTTTCGGTCAAGCGCAAGCAAGTCAACTGAGCCGCACAACCACTTAGAGTACGGCAAGCCTTTATTTACCACATTTCAGCGTTTGGTCTCTATACTTAGCGCGAATGCGGGTGTCTTAATAGTAGTTGTTGCTGTTGTCACAGTTATTGTTGTCATATAATTGTTGTTGTTGCAATAATAGTTGTTGATTTAATAATAGTTCTTGTTTCAATAATAGTTGTTGTTTAATACTATTTTAAAAGGCTTACTGCCTGAGCAGCAATATTTTTTGTGTTTGACTATTTTTCGTCACACTTTTCTCGTTTCCCATTAAGAGTTTGACTGTTGTTGTTGGTTGCTTTTAATTTTTTGCACCGCTGTCAATTACTGTCATCGATCAACAATTTTTGCGGGCATTCAAAGCGTTTTTTGTGACTATTTTTTATTTTTTATTTGCGGTTATGGTTGTTGGGCACTCAGGTATGCATATACAAAAATATTTGTTTGCAATTTTCCCTCTTTCTGTGTGGGTATGTGTATATATATATATATATATATATATATATATATTTTATATACCCCATTGTATCGTTATGTTGCAACCTGTCACCCAGCGGACTAATGCGACTTAAAGCCATTGAATAACACTGAGTGTTTTTGACAGCGTCATACGCGCAAGCTTACAGTCTGGCGTAATACAAAGGGTGATTCAGATTCACTTTCTGAATGAGGTAGGTCTGCCACAGTGATTGAAAATGCTCTGCTTTTCTGGAGTTTTTTCTTTTGCTACTGCTCCGGCTCTGAGCATGATTACAGCAAAGAGCAGAGCCATAGCATAATAAAGTGACTCGGAAACTTTTGGGGTTACTTCAGTAAGGGGACTGTTTCGTTGTCATTGCCGGATGGTTTAATGAACATTCGGGGTAATTTAGGGTTATATCGGTATTGTTTAAAGGACTATTTTGGGGTAATTTCACGGTTCTTTCGGGGATATTTGGAAATAATATGAGGGTTATTTCCAAATGAATTAACTGATTAATTCGAAGGCTTTTCGTGGTACTCGCGGGGTAATATAGGGATGGTCTTCGGGACATTTACTGGCTAATCTCGGAATAATTTTGGGTAATTTTTCTAGCTCATTTAGAGGTCCTTCCGGAATTATTTGGAGATGATTTTGTGAAATATTTCTTGACCCTTACGAAGTTGTTTCAGGCTTATTCAATGATCATTCTAGATTATTTCAGTGTAATTTTGAGATAACTTCTGAGTTAGTTGCGGGATACTTCGCGTGGTTTTTAATACTACATAGTTCGAAATTCCTTTGGGGTAATTTCGTGAATATTTTAGGTTCATTTTGGATCATTTCAGGGTCGTTTCGTGTTGATTTGTGGGATTTTTTTGGAGTCCTTACGGTTCCATTTACATATCATTTGGGGACTACTTCGCTGTTTTCGGGAAGATTTTTGGGGAATATTTTGAGGTTCTTCCGTGGTCATTTCGGGACCAATTAGGGGGCCATATCTTGATCATTTGAGGATCCCTTCGAGGTCGTTGAGGTTAGATTCGGGATATTTTTGAGATTATTTCGAGGTTCTTTCGGGGTCCTTTCGGGATCAACTATGGGTAATTTCGTGGTGATTTTGATGACTATTTGAGGGTCCTTACGGGGTAATTTCTTTATCATTATACGATCACTTCGGGATCATTTTGGGACGATTGATAAGATTACTTTCGGGATCATTTGGGGATCAGCTCGGTAATTTTAGGTTGACTTAGGTTGACTCTTTCCTGCTTATATAGCCATGCCACCATAGAAAACTTAGAGAATTTTAAAACTACGTCGGGACGTACATATTTCCTGTCCATGCTACGAAGGGCTCATTGAAGGAGCTATGTAGATACAATTTTTTTGTACAGCATATATGCCGTTGCGAGTGTATCTCACAACACTGTATAAAACTAGTGCACACATGCATTTACTACCACACTCCGACGTATTTTGTTGTTATTAATGACGTTTTATGTCACTAGCTTTTTTTTCCCAATTTTTCTATAGTCCCTATAGCAATACTATCAATTGTATATGCACATGTATGTACGCTTGTCCGTTCATCTGTTTATCTATCTGTCCATCTATCATCTATTGATATTTAAATTAACGTTCTTTGGCTTTGACATAGACAAGCCTTGCTAAGGCTTATTGTTGTTACTTTTTGGTTGTTTTTTTTGTTTTTTTTTTTCTGTGCAGATTACTTTATCCACTTACAGTTTACTTAGCTGTAATCAGCGTACAAAAATGCATGTATGCTTTTATTGTCAAGCTGCAATTTATATGGAAATCAGCGTCAAAGCCCATGTCCACCGTCCTCCTACATTTTTACGTCACTCCACCCCACTGACTGCATACTTTGCTTCATCAATGTCCAAGCGGCATGCAGCCAATGTTGACGTGATATTCTGTCAATAAACACAAAATCGTGTTGCAGCACTTGTTAATATTTTTTTCTACTTTTTTTGTTTTTGTTTTCTTTTTCATAATGCTGCGGTTGCATTTCTCTAGTCCTGCACTTTAGCTTATTAAAATTTTTTGGATGCTGTTGGCAGCCATTGACATACTTTGTTGTTGTTTATTTGATGTTTTTGTTTTTGTCTATTCAACAGTTGGTCGTTGCTATTTTTGTAGTTTCTGTTGTTATTACAATGTGCTGATGCCATTTGCATGTAAATATGACAGTTGCCAGTTGTTTGCATTTTTATTGCATGCGATCAACATTTGTGATATGAAAATCTTTTCTCAACTGAGATTGAAGTTTACATAGCGCTGATAAATAATCTCTTTTTTTTTTGCCCTCAAAAAAGAAAAAGCTAATGAAACTGAGACTTTGTGTGCAATATATTAAATGAGATGGGGATGTATGTATGTATGTAATTATGCCATCTTTTGCATAGCTGGTGCTTCAAAAATATTGTAATAAGATATTTGTTGTAGAAATTAAATTCTTATCACGAAGCTAATATGAAAAAAAATGTTTCTTAAAAAGTGAAGCTCAAATACAAAAAAAAGCGCTACTACCAAGTACTCGCGAAGTTCAAGCTAGAGCTCGCTTTGGAATTGAAGTTAAACCGCAACAGAGATAATTCTAGCAAATTATTATCTTCGAGTTATCAGTTTGTTATCGCCGAGTCATCGGTACCTTATTAGTATCTTATCGGATTGTTATCGGTGAGTTACAGATGTGCCGCCAATTTCATATTGAAGTTTTATCAGCATCTGTTTCATAACAAACTAATGAATCGGCGATAATAAATCTCTGATACATCGACAACAAATTAACAACAATCCGGAAAGAAATCAATAATATCGATACCAAGTCGATAACTTTTTGAAAGAAAATCGATAACATTTCTATCAATTTTATTTTGAAGTTTTATTAATATATGTTTCAAAACCAACCGATAAATTTTCGAAAACAAATCGATAGTACGCCGATAAGAAATTCTCCGAGAAGAAATCGATAGCTTTTCTATAAAATATCGTTGGCGTTTTGATAGTAAATCGGTGTCTTTTCTATAACTTTTTGATACCTTATCGACAAATGATAACTCGTTGATAAAAAATCAATAACTCATCCACAACTCTAGATATCCATAACAAATGTATAACATTTCGATAACTCGACACTAACAAACCTACAACAAATCGATAAGTTGTCGATATCAAATAGATAACACACCTGGTTGAAAGAAAACTGCTAATTCATCGATAACAAACCGATATCAAAGCGTTATCGCAGTCTTTGGATGCGGTATGCTATATGGAGAAATGTAGAGTACTGGGGTAACAATATACGTACGTATAGTGACTACACTTACGCTCACATTTTGCTACGCTTAGACTTACACTTACACTTACACTTATTTTAAGTTTACATTTTGGATTCCCCACACCGTGAGCAAAGATTTTCACACATTAAACAAATCTTTAGGGAAAAGGAAAACTTTCGCAACGTAGCGTAGGAAGCGTTTTCACTTTTGTCGTATTTAGTACCTATGCTAAAGAACAACAAAAAAATAGCGCCATAAACTGCAATACAATTAGGCAAATAGTATGTAAGAACAATGTTACAGCTCCGCATTGACGACAATTGGCCGGTCAACAGTAAATGAATGTCAATCGATTGTTACACTATTCGCGTGTTATCGGTTTGCAAGTTCCGATTTCTCTGGCAATAAACGGCATAGTCGCCTCTTGTGCGTCTATCTGCTTGGAACTAAGTAGACAATTGAAAAGTAAAGTCCTCTCTCGGCAAATGAAAAGGGTGTATCCGTAATACTATATGGTGCAGAAGTATGGATGCTGACAACATCAGATAAATCGGATTTTGAAGTATTCGAGTGAAAATTTCTACGAAAGACTTACGAAACCCAATGCGTTGGCGACGGCGGTGCCAAAGCTGAGTTAATAATATGCCCTACTAGCGAACACCGCGGCTACAATGGCTAGGTCATGTTATCCGAATGAATGAATATTGTGGCGAATGTTGACATCACTATGCTGTTAGTAAATAATCAAAACAACAAATACAGCAAGCAGACACACTTATGTACATGCACAAACATAACCAGCAGCTCGAAGTGAAGAGATATCTCACATACACACATGTAGTCATCAGCTAAGAGCAGAAGTTTTTACTCAATGGCTATCTAAGTAATAAAATTCAACACCACTCACAGAATAGTAAAGTGATTTTATATTAAATCGCTACAACATGATCCTCATTGCGTCAGGAAGTGTTCACAATACAAGGAGGTCAATGTGAGAGTGAGGGCGCACATTTAGACATAATTTTACTTATGTCTATTGCTAAAATTTCTAAGTTGAAATATATCGTACTTTTGCTCTCTAAGGGCAAGGAATGAAAAAGAACACTCCAAAGCACTCTCCAAACCAAAATTTGACATCGCACTGTCGTAATGACGCTGATCCTGATAAATAGTTTTGCATGTGAACGCCACAAAAACGGATTGAGGCATATAAATGTAAATGGAATCTGGTTCAATTTGTGAGGCAGATAATTTGTTAATTTCTTGTCTTTAGTTTGGCAACGATGCCTTTCATAAACCTAATTTTTCAAAAATAGATGTCGCTGCTTGGCCTTTAGCCGTATAATGTTTAATGAAAGGCAAAGGCGAAATCTGCTTATCACAACTCGTGTGTACAAAAATATCGCGACCTCTGCTTCTCAAGTCTCCCAATGATCCAAGGCATTCCCGCGAGAATTGAGCGCGATACGGAGCTAGAAAACTTTCTGGATGATGGCTATTGTTTATTGCACAGAAAAACAAAAATTAGTTCTCTATATCCCGATAAGACTGTGATTCTCATTTGTGTTTGTGGAGAAATGCGTCATAGCTTCAGGCTAATAAATTTCTGCATTAATGATTGTAAAAACGTTTATCTCGGCAAAGCTTGACAAACCCCAAATATTTTACGAAAATATATGCGCTAAAAAGTCACAGTGCTGCATCAAGGAATTTCCGGTGCGTAACTTTGCTGTGATAACGGCTTTCAAAGGTGTAAATTTTGTTAGAGTATTGTAATTATTTTATATAGAAAATTGATTAAAGTTATATCTGCGATGCAGTAGTTAACACAAAAAATAGCTATCAGAAAGTGTTTAATCCACAAAAGCCAACAATTTCAATGCTGTTAACTCAATCACTGAATATACAACGGAAAATAGTGATTACCTACAACAACAGCGGGAGCAATGGTTGAAACTAGCGCATAAAAAGCAATCACTGTTTGCTGCTGACACCAAAATTTGTTGCAAGATAATAAAAAAAGTCATTTTGCAAGCGATTGTTTAATAACTCAATAGACACCTGCAAGCAGCGATTTTGTTGTATGAAGCAAATCTTTAATGACCGTTAGCAAATATAGCCTAACAAATATTTATTGTTGTTGTAGGCTATAATCACGTTGTACATTCATTTAACGGTTTGAGCAACGAATGTAAATTGCAAACGTTTTAAATTGTAATTTTGGTATGGGTATGCGATTGATAAGCGTGGGTTGAATTTTTTGTATATAATTGCTTATCTTAGATATGAATGTATGTTTGTGTGGATTTATGTACGATTATATGGACAAATAAGGTATTTAAGCTTTAAGTGTTTCTAATTAAAAGGTGAAAAACATGATTATGCATAAAATATTTAATTTATGACAGATAAACAAGGATGGTAAAACATTTTTTGATTGCTTATTGAACTGACCTCCTTCAACGAACTAAAGCCAGAACTCCAGAACAGGCCACAGAGGTGTCAGCAGAGCTTCGTAAAATTTTTAAAAATGTGGTATGAGTATACAAGGAGAGGGGTGAAAGAAATGTTTAGCAGAAAATCTTCGCTTGAGATGTTTACATGAAAACACAATGGTGAGTGGAATATCACCCTATTCCGGCTGCCCTTTCGAAAACGCCCCATATCAGAATTCAGTTGAAGAACGCCCTATCTCGAGAGTTTTTCATAAACACCCCAGCTAATGTTAAAATATATTGATTGAGCAGATGGGGCATTTTTCAAGAAAAAATCTGTGATAGTGTGTTCTTCGCCCGGAATCTGAAATAGGGCGGTTTTGAAATATTTCTGAAATTGGGCGTTATTCAGACGTTTTCTGGGATAAGCCGTTTTCGAAACTGCAGCTGAGATAGGGTGATATTCCTCTCAACAGTCCACATTGGCATAACCCAAAGTAAAAAACTTGTTGCAATATCAAGAGCTACATGGCCAGACTACAATAAAAGGAGGACAAGAAGTATTCTGAGTAGATCTAGAGCAGACACCCGTAGACGATCTGCACCGATCTAAAGCCCAATGACCGGCACGCGCACAGGAAGGGCATCGCACATAATGACTACCGCTGAAGATGAAGTACACCTAACTATCAAAGAGACAGTTAAGCGTTTTCTGTGTAAATGCCTGGTTATTCCTAAAATATGTCTTAGAATCTTTGGAAGCTCCCTTTTGGAAAAACTGGCTAGATTAATGGAAAAAAGAATTCCAAGTATTTAAATTTTATAAAATTTTATTTTCTGAGCACCTTCTAGACGGTAAACTTTCGTTAGCTATGGTACGAGTCACACATCCAGAACAATGGTACTATACCTGTCGTCGATCACGACTTACTGAATTTGTTTTCAGGCTCTTTGATCAAAAGATAACCAAGTAGCTTGACTAAGAAGATAAACATCATCCCGTTGGGAGGTGTTATTTGCTGTAGGTTGAATTGTATGACTGTGGAGTAAAATATCACTTGCGTATCTGTGCTAAAGTTACCTCGATTTTTATGTAAAAGCCAGGCCAGACATCGTCCACCTCACAAACTTCCCCTGATAACCCCCTTCTTTTTGTGCCATTAGATGTCAAATTTTTTCAAAGTAAGACATGGCATTGAGAATGACCACTTTACTGGGACTATTGCACATCGATCCAACGACACTACATAAACTTTTAAAATAACTTGTTGTAAACAAGATGAAACAGAAGATGAGAAGGAAGAAAAAGAACAGGATAATAACAGTCTCGATAGTGATGTGGATGATAATAACGATGCCTAAGGCTTTCGGCGCGTTTACGAAGCCAAGACAAGGCATGGAAAAGAAAGGAAAGTAAAAGAAAAGAAAGAAAAAGAAAAGGAAAGCAAAGGAAAAGAAATGAAAGAAAAGGAAAGGAAAGGAAAGGAAAGGAAAGGAAAGGAAAAAGTAACCGATGCCAAAACTGAAGTTGGAACTGAAACCGGATGGCCCTCAAGGCGATCTCGGCATTTGAAATAAAATCAGCACTGGTCCTTGAGGGCGTTGAAAAGCTAAATCAACTAGGAGCACACAACAAACTACTGCTGGCCTGGGTTCTGGCCACAGGGGAGTTGAGGTAAATGAGCAG
The DNA here is from genome assembly GCF_040869045.1 of Eurosta solidaginis. NCBI lineage: Eukaryota > Metazoa > Arthropoda > Insecta > Diptera > Tephritidae > Eurosta > Eurosta solidaginis. The sequence goes on along the minus strand of NC_090322.1, from coordinate 213,786,094 downwards.
GCGGAGAGCCTGGCCAGAGAGGCAGCAACGACACGATACATTGGTCCCGAGCCGTTCCTGCCAGTAAGCCCGCAGGAAATTAGGGGCATCTATTAGTAGAAGAGGGGGAAAAGAGGGAGAACACTGGCGCAATATGCCAGGCCTGAGGCAATCTAATTTACTGTTAGGGGGTTACAGCACAACTCGATATAGGACATTAATAGTCTAAAGATAACCAAAGAATGCTAACAGATATTCTTACACTGTAGACTGAACAGCCACATGCAGAAGCTGGCCATAGTATCGAACAACACATGCCGATTTCTGATCGATCAGCGGAGACGGCGGAACATATCCTCCTGGAGTGTGATGCAATCTCAAGACGCAGGGCTAAGTTTATGGGCTCACCGTGGCCAGAGCATTCTCACATCAAATCCCTCAAGACAGGTGAACTGCTACGGTTCATCAGAGATGTCGGCTTGGATGAGGAGCTGTGAAGGAGCTGATAGCACAATAGACCAATGGTCGCAGTGCGATCCTAAATTAATTATCTATCCATCTATCTATAAGTTTGTGACCAAACTGGTAACATTTTCTTATCGATGAATTATCGGCTTGTTATAGGTGAGTTATCAATGAGTGACTGATTGTTTTATCAACAAGTTTTCGGTTTGGTAACGAAAATTTATCGATTTATCAAATATTTGTCGAAAATCAACCGATTGATAACAAAATTTTAATGAAATCTTATCGACAAATTATTGAATTTTTACCAAAAAGTTGCCGACATGTAATCTATTGATTTACTATCATTGACTATTTACCGATATCTTTTTCAAAAAATTATCGAAAAGTCACTGATTTGTTATAGAAAAATTATCGATTTGTTATAAAAAATTATCGATTTTCTATCACAAATGTATCGATAAGTTACCAATTTTTTAACGGAGATTTACCAATTTGTTATTGGCATGCTATTGATTTATTATCGACGGGGGTAGGTTTGTTGTGAAACAGATACCGATAAAACTTCACTATAACATCGATCACACATCTTTAATTTGGATATTATAAGCCAATAAGAAGCCGAAGGCTCTGCGATAACTCGACGATAATAAGCCAATAAAAAAGATATCTTGTCAGTATCGGCATTTGCTGATAAGAGGCCAACGAAGTTCTTCTAAAAAATCCCAAAATTACCTCTGTTGTGGCTTAACTACAAGCCCTGGTTGAGCTCTTATTAACGTAAAAACATTAGTTTTCTAGAAGTACATCTGTATTTTTACACATCGAACTTTACAAGTACTTGGTCTTTGAGCTGCTTAAGTGATATGCGTTTCCCCAAATTTTATTTGGGCAATAAAAAAAAAATACAAAAATATTTGACATACTTTCAGTTAGAATAGATTTCTCCTCTTTAAAAGTTTATGAAACAAAGTAAAATTTGTTAAAGATCCAATTTGGATGAATGCCGTGAACATCTCACCAATGCACTTGAATGAATTGCCGTTCACAAACACTTTCTCTACTGCCAATAAAAAATACAAATTGAACTACTTTCGAGAGATAAGCACTCCATCATCATATATGTCACACCTTGGAAATTACAATCAACCATTAGTAAATAATTGGCTTTGCTAATTTTTCTTAAAACACTTAAAGATGACTTGTTAGCCAACTGCCAATAGCTGTGAAAGCTATTCTGCAACAAATGGGATTTTTCAAATATCAATAGCGAAATTTTCAACCAATTTTTAATGTAACTCAGAGTCTTATGATGATAGTGTAATGTAACGATTAGAGGAGATGACTTTGAGTTGTTACACAAAAACGTCACTGACACTTCACGCGCAGCCGCGATTATAATTGATGACAATACAAAAGTAAATATGAGAATATGTAGCCAAATGAAAGTTGTTAGCGTACGCATGCGCAGTGTGACACCGAAACTGGCCATCTCCTTCCTACACATACTTGCAAATAACTACAATAAATTTGTTGCATACAAAAAGATCTAAATTCTTGAAAACATTAAAAAAGTATGAAAATAAACAGCACCGAGACAAGTGAAGACAAGGTGATCATAAAAGACAAAGAGTATCCAAGTGAATGCAACGACAGAAGACAGACACTAGTTTACCCCATCAGCATGCCCATCTTAACTCACTAATTACGCTTTTCCAGCAGCTTGTCTGGTTAGTGTGACTTTGGTAAAAGCAACTTGGCGACTTGGCGTGGCATGTGCGACACTGGGCTTGCTCGCTTAGCTGGAAATGGAAACTTAACGCAAAATGATAAAAAGCCATGATATTGTGTTTATCAAAAACAAACACATAGCGATAGTGAATCTGTTGTTTAAATACGCTGCAATACCCTAAAGAGAACTTGAGATATATTTTGACCAAGTTACCGGTTTGTTGACTATTTCAACCACATTTTCAAAAAAGTGTCAGTATTCTGGAGTTCATGAGTGAATAGCTGGCCTTTTGTATCCATGCGATGTCATAAGACTTTGATTATGGACTGACAATTATTAATACATCTGAATAATTTATAAAGTAGAGAATTGTATGGGATTTAAATGGGACGTAAATTCATAAGAGGAATCTATGGCCCCTATTATGAGCAAATTCGATCTTCGACTGTGGTCGAAGGAGCTCATCGAACGAATTCACATTCGGTATTATTAGGTATTCGGTTAAATGTGTTTAAATTATAAACTTTGTTTATAGATTTATTCAAACCTTCAGATAGTCGACAGAAATTTAACGGATTTGCTGTCCAGTACAGATGAACTGCTGCAGCAATGCACAAGAGCCAAATGGCTCTTAAATGGCAAAAGTTTTCAAATTTTGTGCCCAGGAATCCTGGTAAGTGAGCATTGGTAACGAGATCGCATTAGGACTTTTTTGCTGTCTGAAACTTTGTGCAAGTGTACTTTGCTGTAAGTAGATTTTGTTGTTTTGAATATTGAAACCTGTTTTTCAAGCTGTTGCTTTGTACTCGCGACCTTGGATCCATGCACAGCGTGACAAAAAACTTCTATTCGATTCAAAATGAGATATACAACGAAAATTTCGACAACAATGAGCTGTCACAATACTGTGGCGAATATTATCATCACTATGCTGTTAGTAAATAATCACAACAACAAAAATAGCAAGCAGTCACACTTGTGTACATGAACACATCAATCATCATTTATACACATACATAGAAGGCGACGAAGAATATTTCACACACATAACCAGCAGCTTAAAGCAAATAAATTATCTCGCATACACATATGTAGTCATCAGCTAAGAGTTGTTACTCACACATACACACGCATATAACTAAATAACCAAGCAGGAGATACAACTATTCTAGAAGGTGAAACGTCTAGACCTTAGGAGAAATATGCGATCGAGGCAACAGCGCGTATAAAAGCAGCGCAAGCTGAAGAATAACTAATCAGTTTGATTTAAACACGCTATTAGTTGTGAAGTATAATTGTGAAGTACTACTCCCAAAGTAGTCTATTAAAAGACCATTTTTCAATACTGAATATTGGATTTATTTATTCAACGGTTCAGCGATTCGAACGTTAGTAGAAGGTGCATAATTACCAGGAAATCTTCAAAATTCGTTACAATACGAATTTCAAATTCGTTGGCTATCGAACATCGAAAAATGCTAATAAGGGCTTATATTTCCTACAGGGTGCTATGTTCACAAATATGATGTTGATGTCCCCCTTTTGGATACTAGCATGTGTATTGTGTGGGTCTTTCCTGTTTTATGTATGTGGTTGTAGTTGTACTATAAAATTGACAAAGATGCTCCACTTATACGACAGCTCATTTATGGGAGTGGATTTGGCGGGGAGTGCCTACTTAGTACATTGTTGTATTGCAAGTTTTTACGTCACATGTTTCCTGCCAATTTATCAGTTTAAGTTTAAGCATGCTGTAAATTATTTCTGCACAAGTGGTAGGTCATAAGCTTCACAGACGCTAAACTTCAGCTAATAATTGTAAGGGAGCATCCTTATAGATGTCTGATATTTTTGCTTTTTGGGTTATATTACAAAGTCTTGGAAGATAAAGAAAAATATTTTTATTTCAGAGTTGCGCAAACCCTCTCACACCTCTTCTAAGGACACAAAACAAGCAGTTGCTCATCGTTCCTCATAAAAGCGTGTGAGTGGCGTGTTGATTGAATAGGAATTCGATTATTTCTCTTTTTATTACTATCGATCCGTCGATTCGCTTCACGTCATTGTTTCTAAAGATGTCGGTACTTTTGGAGCATCACAATCTTTTCATCTCTCACTTTTCTGTTCGACATAACCGTGAATTTGTGTGTTGATATTTTGTTGTCTTAAGCTGGCAGCGCAGTCGTGGCTCGTGTGGCAGTGTTTGTTTCACTTCTGCAGCGTTAATCGATTGCCAGCGCATTTTCTTTGTAGCGAAAAAGCGTTAAATAAAGTCCTTTTACTGAGATGAGCTAGGAAAATGACTGAGATCAGTTCAGCAGAAGCTGCGCTTCCACCTTTTGTTTGAAAGGTGGCGAAGCCGTTGGGTCGTTTTTGACGCCGAACTTCTAAGTTTGACTAAGGTTAATCTTTTCCTGCAGACTGTAATTTCAACATTTAATTTTTCAGTGATAGCCCACGTTATGCTAGTAAATATTCAAGTCAATCACTTCTCTGGTACATCTGAGGCTATATTTCTACTCATACGGCGTAAAAGGGCGGTTGGGTTACACCATGCCGTGAAGACCTCATATTGACTGAATGAATCATAGTATTACCAGAAGCTTATCCGTCCTCTTGGCAAATACTTGATGGTACTATTTTTGTTGCTTCTAAGTTTGATACCTGTGTCATTCATAATAGCTGGAATTCTAATGCGGTGAGCGCAGAATCAGATCACAAAACATGCTCGATCGTTAATTTCTGCAACCCGAACTTCTATCATCTGCTATCTCTGATGAGACCGTCATTACAATATATTCCCACATACCTGGGAACCCAGTGTGGATACATGTTTCTGCCTATCTTTATTCTTTCTATTGATCACACTAAAAACTTCTAAACGATAGATCTATGGATGGAAATCGCCCCAAATTCGATACCTTCCGTGTATCTCCAAACTTTCTGTTAAACTTTTCCTACGCTATTCCTGTTGCATTACTCAAACTCTTTGCTCTCATGAAAATAAATCTTCCTTTGAGCTTACGTTACCGTAAGAACAGTTTTTGCAGTGGACATCAGTTTTTCATTGTGGGAAATGCCCTACCGTGGTATTGTAAACTGGCAATCGTCATTGCACCATAGAGCAGATGTGAGAGCCGAGTTGTATGGTAATTACCAGTTTGTCACGATTGCTGCTTTTAGACCTCTAGCGTTTTCACGCTTTTCGCCATGCAGAGGGAGAGTCTAACCTCGGCTGTCGAGACCCGAGACGAATCCTTCTCTGCTTAAACTTGGTGCTGGATGTTGTTTCATGCACTGTCGAATTGCATTAAGTCCTTTAGATGAATTGCCGTCGTGGAAGTTGATCTTTCTGATTGCGAGGCCTAAGGCAAGCTTCTATTAGTGGTGCTCATATGCGCGTTCCTTTTCCTAATCAACTTTATATAATAAAATATTTATAAATGTCGCATTAATATGGATTATAGTGAGTCGACTGTCCAAAATTTTGGCAACAAATTGCCATTCCCAAAAGCTTATATTGTCATATTTCCTTTTCCAGTGCATCGCACCTCTTGCATGTCTTGTAGGTGCATAGCAATCAACTGGACAGGTGCATGCCCGCATAATGTTCGCCGTGGTCGTCGTATAAACGAATTATGGTTATAATTAGAACATGATTTTATATGGCGCTTTCTAAGCCCAGCATACCACCACATCTGTTTTGAATAGTGTTACATAAAACTCTATCTATCCAGCCTTCAAGACTAAGACAGATTCAAGACTAAGACATGTTCTGCCGATAAAAACCAGCAGCAAATCCTTAAAGGTATATTCAGTTTCTGTGCAGAGGCAAACGTCTGGAAGTATTTGAACCGCTTGTTGAATAATAATGGCCACTGCTATTCCCTGGTGGACGGTGTTTCGAAGCTTTCACCACACGACCCCAACCGCCACGAGCAGATACGACTTTTCGGCGCATAAAAATCACTTTTCTCTAGAAATAAATTTTTAACCCAGTGCCTGTCTATCTAATTCTATTAATTTTCTTAAACTTCTATACTCACCCTCGTATGTATGTGTTATATATTAAAGAATCTAGAACCATAATTGGCTCCCACACTAACCAGTCAACAATAACGCTCTAACCAGTTGTCAATGTCATGCAATGTCCGGTGGCAACTACAATACGCCTTCCCTTTCTAACTGATATCTCCTTTGTCAAAAAGATTCAAGCATTGGGATGAGACGCGATCCGCCACGTAGCCGCCGCATCTTCGATCTTTGCGCTTTACATCATTTGTTTTCTTTGTTTTTATCGTTTTGCCTCATTAGGTGCTCTTTGCCAACAGCGATTAGTTTGCACACCATATTTGGTATTTTTTGCCAATTAATCGTGCACAATTTTTTTTTTTAGGGAAGAAATGGCCGACTGACTAAGAGAATAAATAAATCAATAAAAACTCAGATATTATGCTGGAACTTGCATTTTTAATATCTTCAGTGTCTGCGTCTGCAAATACAATCGCATGGAAAGTTTTATATTACGAGAAAAACGCTTTGAGTTTTTCACTTTTCCACTCAACAAGCAGCCATTTGAGACGACCCGCAAAGTCGTCCGCGCCACAAAAAAAAAAGGAGCACCAAATGAACAATTTAACTTTCAGTGGTAGCCGTTGCAAACGCCTGTGATCTAGTTGCTTGTTTTTGTTTGATTATAACTTCAGGCTTTGGCCTGTTTTATGTAATTTTTGATTGCATCCTTTGAGATTATATTCACCTGCTTTTATTGGTTTTACGTCTTAGTGGCGTTTATTTGTTCTATTTCTAACAGCTTTTTTATGCGCTTAGCTTCCATATCAACATATAAAGCATGTTTGTTGTTGTTTTTCGCCCACTGTACACTTTCTTCCATTGTCATCTCAATTCTGTCGTTAATTCCTTGTGTAACTGTTGGCCTCGTTAGCGAATTCTGTTGCATTAAAATAAAATTCCACATTTTCTATTTTTACTTCCTTTTCTAAGTCCTTATATGTTTATGCTCTCCGCACTGATTGGTTTTATTTTATTATACCTTTCATGAAAATGAAATGGTATATTAATTTCGTCACGAAACCCAAAATTGTAAGTCCTTAAAGGAAAATAGATAGACCCACCATTTAGTATACCGAAATAATCAGGTTGAAGAACTGAGTTGATTTAGCCATGTCCGTCTGTCCGTCTGTCTGTTTGTATGCAAACTAGTCCCTCAATTTTTGAGATATCTTGATAAAATTTGGTGAGCGGGTGTATTTGGGTGTCCCATTAGACATTTGTCGGAACCGGCCGGATCGGACCACTATAGCATATATCCTCCATACAACCGATTTTTCAGAAAAAGAGGATTTTTGTAATATCTTACCCAATTTAACAGATTGAAGCTTCAAACTTCACCATATAATTTCGTATATTGCACATATTGTTGTCTGAAAAAATCATACAGATCGGTGGTATATATAGTATATATATGGTGGTATATATAGTATATATATGGTGGTATATATAGTATATATATGGTAGTATATATAGTATATATATGGTGGTATATATAGTATATATATATATTTTCGCAATTTTAGCCCCATTTTAACAGCTAGAAGCTTCAAATTTCACCGAATGCTTACGTATATGGCACATATTGTTGTTCGAAAAAATCATAGAGATCGGTTGTATATATAGTATATATCTCATACAACCGATTGTTCAGATAAGAAACTTTGCGCAATTTCTTCCCCATTTTAACAGCTAGAAGCTTCAAATTTCACCAAATGCTTACGTGTATAGCATATATTGAAGTCTGAAAAAATCATTGAGATCGGTGGTATACATAGTATATATCTCATACAACCGATTGTTCAGATAAGAAACTTTGCGCAATTTCTTCCCCATTTTAACAGCTAGAAGCTTCAAATTTCACCAAATGCTTACGTGTATAGCATATATTGATGTCTGAAAAAATGATTGAGATCGGTGGTATACATAGTATATATCTCATACAACCGATTGTTCAGATAAGAAACTTTTCGCAATTTCTACCCCATTTTAACAGCTATAAGCTTCAAATTTCACCGATTGCTTACATATATAGTATATATTGTTGTGTCAAAAAATCATGGAGATCGGTGATATATATAATATATATATGATGGTATATATAGTATATATATGTAGTATATATATATTTTTATTTTGCGATTTCGGTCCCATTTTAACAGCTAGAAGCTTCAAATTTCACCAAATGCTTACGAGTATAGCATATATTAATGTCTGAAAAAATCATTGAGATCGGTGGTATACATAGTATACATCTCATACAACCGATTGTTCAGATAAGAAACTTTGCGCAATTTCTTCCCCATTTTAACAGCTAGAAGCTTCAAATTTCACCAAATGCTTACGTGTATAGTATATATTGTTGTCTGAAAAAATCATTGAGACCGGTGGTATATATAGTATATATCTCATACAACCTATTATTCAGATAAGAAACTTTGCGCAATTTCTTCCCCATTTTAACAGCTAGAAGCTTCAAATTTCACCAAATGCTTACGTGTATAGTATATATTGTTGTCTGAAAAAAATCATTGAGACCGGTGGTATATATAGTATATATCTCATACAACCTATTATTCAGATAAGAAACTTTGCGCAATTTCTTCCCCATTTTAACAGCTAGAAGCTTCAAATTTCACCGAATATTTACTTATATAGCATATATTGTTGTCTGAAAAAATCATAGAGATCGGTGGTATACATAGTATATATCTCATACAACCGATTGTTCAGATAAGAAACTTTGCGCAATTTCTTCCCCATTTTAACAGCTAGAAGCTTCAAATTTCACCAAATGCTTACGTGTATAGTATATATTGTTGTCTGAAAAAATCATTGAGACCGGTGGTATATATAGTATATATCTCATACAACCTATTATTCAGATAAGAAACTTTGCGCAATTTCTTCCCCATTTTAACAGCTAGAAGCTTCAAATTTCACCAAATGCTTACGTGTATAGTATATATTGTTGTCTGAAAAAAACCATTGAGATCGGTGGTATACATAGTATATATCTCATACAACCGTTTGTTCAGATAAGAAACTTTGCGCAATTTATTGCCCATTTTAACAGATAGAAGCTTCAAATTTCACCAAATGCTTACGCGTATAGCATATATTGATGTCTGAAAAAATCATTGAGATCGGTGGTATACATAGTATATATCTCATACAACCGATTGTTCAGATAAGAAACTTTGCGCAATTTCTTCCCCATTTTAACAGCTAGAAGCTTCAAATTTCACCAAATGCTTACGTGTGTAGTATATATTGTTGTCTGAAAAAATCATTGAGATCGGTGGTATATATAGTATATATCTCATACAACCGATTGTTCAGATAAGAAACTTTTCGCAATTTCTACCCCATTTTAACAGCTATAAGCTTCAAATTTCACCGATAGCTTACGTGTATAGCATATATTGTTGTCTGAAAAAATCATAGAGACCGGCGGTATATATAATCTCATACAACCGATTGTTCAGATAAGAAACTTTGCGCAATTTCTTCCCCAGTTTAACAGCTGGAAGCTTCAAATTTCACCAAATGCTTACGTGTATAGTATATATTGTTGTCTGAAAAAATCATTGAGATCGGTGGTATATATAGTGTATTCTCATACAACCAAATGCTTACATATATAGCATATATTGTTGTCTGAAAAAATCATAGAGATCGGTGGTACATATATTATATACCCCATATAAGCTGTATTTTTTTGCCCCGTTTTTACGGCTAGAAGCTTCAAAATTCATAAAATTTCATCAAATAGTTACGTTTACGTCATATATTTTTGAAATACGTGATTCGTAGTCATAGTTTTTACACGCAGACCACAAAAAACCTGAAAATTTGCATCCTCACAAAAATTATCTACCTATTTTTTATTTTATATTTATCTTAAAAATCGTTTAGGTATGTAGATCTGTTCACTATATATTTCTTATCTTATATATCCGATTATTCGGAGATTACGAATGGGATAAGATTATTGTTCAGCCCCATTCATGAAAGGTATGAAGTCTTCGGCTGTGCCCGTCCTTACTTGTTTTTTATTGCTCTTTGTTTTCTTTATTGTTATCTCAATTGAAGTTCCATCTCGTGATGCTTGTTACTCACTGATCGACTGCTCGTTAAGCTTGAATTTTTAAGTGACTTCAAGCGAAAATGGGAGCACAGTGGGTTAAGGATGGCATCATAATAAAAAATCTATTTTTCTTTATAGTTTTTTTTTTTAGATTTTAATAGTATAACCTTCAAAGTTATAAGTTTAGATTGTAAGATGTCTTGAGGTTAAAATGTATAGCTGTTTGGATGTCCCAATGCTTGTTTTTTACCCAATTTCGCACATATGTAGCTCAAAGGAAAGGAAGAGTTTCTCTCCTCTGGAAGTTTTAAAATTTTACATATTGTAAAGAATTCTGGGCATATTCCAATTATTTTACACCTTCTGCAAACGTTCGCATCGCTAAATTGTCAATATTCAGTAATGCAAAACGGGATTTATTAGACTACTTTGATAGTACAATAACACTTATACTTCACAACTAATTGCTTGTTTAAATCAAACTGATTAGTTATTACTCAGCTTGCGCTGCTTTTATACTCCTGGTTTGCTGGTTCACCCACTTCTCCTAAAGTCTAGTAATTTCGCTTGGTCACCAGCTATATACATGTATATTTGTACTTGTGGCCAAATGCGTGTGTATGTGTGAGTAACTACTTGAAAAAACGTTTTTCTAAACTTTTAATGTACCTTTGATTGGGAGTTGAACCCATGATCTTCGGTGTGGTAGGCGTAGCAAGCTACCACCACACCACGGCGGCCGCTGATCTACGGATAAAGCACTTTTCAATTCGAGCAAATTAGACCAAATATCACGCACGGGAATATCACAACCTTCGGATTGTGTTTTTTTGCAACAAAAACAACAACAACAACTCATTTCTAAAATCGATTGGATAGTTTTATCACTAGGAAATTGCCATCGACGAAGAATGAAGAGAAATTGCCTTTGCTGCCAACGTCAAAGTTCTGTCCCACTGAAAAAAATTCTTCACCGAGGAAGGCTTTTAAAAGTTGATCTTGTCAAAGGCTCTCAAGAGCAAAATACAGGGTGAAAGTTGACGCAGTCTTGAAGATACCATCGGCGAATACTCTGCAGAAGCCAAATACTTTGTCTGGGATATTACAAAATGACGAGGTAGAGTACGGTGATACAAGTGATTCAAATGGAGTTTCTGTGCATCGATGCCGACCCCTTTTGAAAGTCATAACTAGTGTGAGTCACTATATCTATACCATTAAGTTTAAATAACTGAGAAACTTCAGACGCCTTATATTCTTGCGTTAGTACTTAGAGACGTTCGAAAAGCGACCAACAAATTTCTGCCACCTTATGGAACGTATGAGAGAATTGATCAGAAGATGATCCACTTCCTTTCCTCAGGATAAGTAAGTCTATTCCAATAACTTCCGTGTCTCCTGGGTATCAATGGTAGAATGACTGGTGAAAATCGCTGTATATTTGGACAAACAAGTCTTTATATAAATTTTGAAAATTGCATGTCAAGTAACAATATTACAATTATAAAACCATTTCGTCTGTCTTTGCAAGGATCAAAAGAAAATTTGTTCCGATCAAGTCATAAACCAAGGCGGTCCTTGGCAACTTTTTATTTCGTACAAGCGTAGCTGGCATACGTTGCGCTGCCCAAAATTGTTTTTATTCTTTTTAAAAAGTTGTTCCTCTCTATCCCAGTCACTCTATATCTCATCCCTGTCTACTTTTTCTTCCACTTCCACTTCTCTTACTTATTGCTATTTATCTCCATTTCCTTCTCATTCCATTTCTACTCCAACTCCCACTTTCACTCGCATTCCCTTGTCCACTCTCAATCCAATTACCACTTCCACTCCCAATCCCAATGCAACTCCCACTCCTTTTCCACGTCAATTTCCGCATTTATGCAATCTCTAAACACAATATTGGCTCCCTACTTCAAATAATTGCGCAGATCTAGCGAAATAGAAGGCGTGGCACCACTTAGTGTTTCAAAATTCTATAAAGTGCATATCCTTACACACAAATAGTTTGAACAGAACAGACTCGGATATTTTGGCAAAATTTATTTATATTGCCTGGGGGCGTGGCGCCGTTCAGTTTTCCAAAATTTTATGCAGCCGGAGAAATAGATGGTGGTCACGAAAACCTACTGTGATATTTCAAGATTGGCTGAGTGCTTTGGATGCCTAAACACATCCATCATCATTTATAAGATACGGATCGATCGGCTCATCTTTCACGACTCCTACGACATATAAACAACGTAAAACATTTGGATTTAAAAATATTTAAGAGAGGAACGAATCGATCTTGGAAGTAAGTCCTTACCTTACGCTTACTTGACAACTATTAAAAATCATTACAAATCTCAAAAAATTGCACATTTTGATATGCGTAAGTCATTTACGAAAACATTGTTATTTACACACAATATATCACTAAACCGACCGCTACAGTACATACTCGTTGGCTCACACATTGATTGCACTTCGATCGCGTAATGCAGCCAAATAAGTTTATGACTGCCCCAAAGCTCTTCCTACTGCAGAGGAACGCTGAGACCATAGCCCATTGCCTGTTAATAACATACATACCTACGGCATGGTATTTAACCAGTTTAGGTTGTTGTTTCGATTGTGGACTTTTAATGAAGCTTTAAAAGTGTCATTGATGAAATACTTTGTATGCTGGTAAGCCGCCTTCCTGTGTTCACATCCTTGCGTTGCGGTCTTTACGGTTAATTAGGAATTTTCACCTAATTGGCTGTTGAATTTTGGCATACCAAATGTGGTCTGTAGGTTTTTTTCTTATAAGTTGGGTTGTACTTACATGCGTACTTAGTTATCTGGGATCTGTATGATTTTGATGGTCGTTTGCTGATAGCACATGAGCTTTATTCATTTGTATATACATTAGACCGCGTCTGAAAAAATTGAAAAAGACTGTTTTAAATGCGATGTTTTACATACTTTATATATGTACCAAGATAAAAAATTAGATATGTATTTTAAAAATTGGTATAAAATTAATAATACTATAAATAAAATAAACCCCCGTACAGATAAAGGCCGGGGCTCTCTTTAAATGTATAGTGCGCTAATTTTTCCTTCTTATTACAAATTGGCGAATTTAAATGCTTCATGCAGACTTCCCACGGCAACTGCGAAGTGAAACACATTTTACCGCGAAACTTTTCATAGCAAAAAGACACTCGCAGGTCTTGTAAAGCCACAGTCTAGGAGCTACCATTTTAAAACAAGTAAGGAAGGCTAAGTTCGGGTGTAACTGAACATTACATACTCAGCTGGCAAATGACAGCTTGCAAAACTTTTAATTACCCCTTTTAAAAGTGGGCGGTGCCACGCCCATCGTCCAAAATTTTGCTAATTTTCTATTCTTCGTCATAAGATCAACCCACCTACCAAGCTTCATCACTTTATCCGTCTTTGGTAATGAATTATCGCACTTTTTCGGTTTTTCGAAATTTTCGATATCGAAAAAGTGGGCGTGATTATAGTCCGACTTTGTTCATTTTAAATAGCGATCTGAGATGAGTGCCCATGAACTTACATACCAAGTTTCATTAAGATACTCAAGTTGTCGTGTTTACGGACAGACGGATGGACGGACATGGCTAAATGGATTTATTTTTTCGCTTAGATCATTTTGATATATAGAAGTCTATATCTATCTCGATTATTTTATGAAGTTACGGGGTACCGTTATGCGAATAAAATTAGTATACTCTGTGAGCTCTGCTCAGCTGAGTATAAAAATGTACAGAATTTTAATTGTAGTAGTACTGTCACTACAGTCGAGGGTCTTTGAATAGTTGGGCAAGCACACCACCTCTTTACCAATTGGTGGTCTTTTTAGAAATATAAAATACAAGTTGCTGTTTCGAGAGCTTCTCCACATAAGCTGCACGTTTGTAGTCGATCTTTGGAAATTTCTGTATTTTCAGAAGAGACAGTCTAATATGCATAATTGTAGAAAAGCTAGTTGGCTTTAATATATGTATGTCTATGTTAGCATTTTGGAATTTATAAGCTAGGCATTTTAACGAAGACCTTTAAAAAAAATCTGTAATTTACTTAGGAATAATAAGTTTTTCTTTGGGGAAACCCAGACCAATAGAAATATGCGAAGCACTTGGTAAATTAAAGGACATACTTAGTCTAATAGTGCAAGAAATATTTTCCGTTCATGACGATATAATCATTAAGGTCTTGAGGACTCAACATGCATAAGGGACACGACAATACACGGCTTTTGAAATCTGTTCAAACAAAACGAACCCGACATATTTGATTTGAGCCTTGCCCCTGAATTTGTTGTGAATTTTGTATCCTCTACGATGTAACTATAAAAGATAAGATGGATTTTGTCGGAGGCTAAAGTAGTCAGTTTGATGCTGGTATTTGAGTGTGACAGACACACGATCATATCGTTTCAAAGCTACTGGTCGAATCTGTAAGAAGTAAACGCTTGCTGATTGGTGGATCAATGACGATCCCTGGAGATTTGAGATGGTGGTCCGATGAGTGTTTTAGGTATAAAAGTTTACAGAGGATCTAGAGCTACACAACAGGTGAAGGATGAAGCAAAGATTTTTGTTGGTGCACGGTAGATAGTGAAATGGCAAATTGGTGTCATGCATTTTTTTGAATATTCTGCAATGAAAAACTGACTAATGCACCATGCCTTTGGAGCAACCGTGCGTCCACGGATATAACATGCTTCCATCTATAAGCCGTTATGCCCTTAAAAACTTTGGCGACCCCAAGTTTCTCAAGGAACCAGGGGGTGGGCGTGGGATGGCATAGAAGGTTTAATATGGTCTTATGGTCAACTTTTCTGAGGTGGTCGGACTAGTACCTTAATGCCGCTTCTTACCGGAACGACCGGATCTATATCCATCAACATCGATAGCACTCCCCAGAACCTTCAGGATGTGTCTTTATAGTTAGTAAAACAACAACAGCAGGAGCTCGGAGAGTTTTATGGTCAAAGTCGAGGTGTGACTCCATTTTGAAAAAGTATTCTTATGGATTTTTTATGATAACCTGTACGCGAAGGCCGCCAAAAGAAAGATAACAGCTTTCTAACTAGCGTATCATTATATTGCCAATAAGGAAGAGGAAAGCGGTATACCATTTACTAAAAAAAAAATACTATCTCACACAAACTCCACCGTTCCGCCAATTATAGTTCTTTGTTCTTTATCCACTTTTTTGGGTGGATTCACCCAACAATAGCTACGGCTACACCACAAAAGGAGCATCTGAGGGTCAGAGCATCCAATGAACAAAAGGCTACATTGTCTGCCAAAAAGGCAAACCAACCACAGAAGAAAAGTTGGAACCACTTGAAAATAAATTTACTAAATCTGCACTTATGCGAAAAAAAAAAAACCAGCATGCAATAGACGCCACTTGAATGTAGCAAAATGCATACAAAGGAAGACGATTATGCCACAAGAACGAAAATATGCGACGGCTGATCTTGAAACGGGGGCAATTGACCCGTGCCAAATGGCGGCAAAAGTCCTAAAGAACAAAAGGAAGTAAATAGAAAAACGAAATTTATCAGTTGACGAGCAAATAGGCAGACAATTCACAGTTAAGTACACATGTACATATATGTTTGTGTATGTGTAGATCATGAAAGTGACAGCTGCTTACGGCCGATACAGGAAGATTCGAAAAGGATAATTTTACAAATGAGGGATTGAAACAAATGTGACAGTGTGTGCGTGGGCAATTTTTGAGTATGTTGAATTTTTCATTGTGCGAGGGGTCACTTAGGTCACATAATAGATTTTCATTTGTACTTACATACATAGTGTGAATTGTATGTTTGTAATTTGATATGGATTCTAAACAATTGAATTCGATCATATTTTGTCAGCTTGCAGCCTGCTCCCAAATGAACCTCCTAATAATTGGCTTAAATAAACACAATATAAATTTTTAAAAGAGCATTCCGATCCTAATGAGTCCAAATGAAAATTGCTATTTTTGTAAACTATAAAAAAAAAAACAATAACAAATGTAACAAATACAACAAAAATAAATGTAATAAAATTATTGCCATGACATCGAAAATAATCTTTCTTTCAGTTCAAACGTGCACTAAAATATGCACATTTGGTGTGAGTCAAAGTCAGTATGCAACAAAAACTATAGGAAAATGCGATAACACTAACAATTGGGTCAATTTATCGCGTCAACGTTTGCATACACAGTCACTTACAGAGAGAATGGGACATTTGAATGAATGAAAATAAGGCGCGATAACCTCTGAAGAGGTTTTTGGCCGAGCTTCTCTTCCAATCTGCGTCGTGCTACTTTTTAAATTTTTCCTACAAATTGGTGGGACGGGACCTAGTTGTTTGATGCCGACTCCGATCGCATATGCAAGGCAGATGAATTTTCACTGAGAGCTTTTCATGGTAGAAATACACTTGGAGGGGCGACCCCGCTCAGAAACATTTCCTTCTAATTAAAAAAAAAAATTCGGTGTGGTAGGCGGAGCACGGTACCATCACACAACAGTGGCCGCCGTTTTTACTTTTAACTTTTTACAACTCAAATTATTTACTGGAAGCCAGTTTTATTAATTTACTACACTACAAATTATGGGAGTTTTAATTTAGAGCTGCAAACTATCGATGTTCCTATCGATAACATCAATATATTTGTTTTTGGAAAGACGTCGTTTTTTCCGGAGCGGTAGTCGGCAGGTTCGAAAGCCAGTTTTTCATAAAACGTCCATATTGTGGCGAATATTAGCAGATATATACATCACTATGCTGCTAGTAAATAAACGCCCAACAACAGCAAAGTATGCAACCATCCATATGTGCATTGTAAACATCAAAGCAAGCAGACACACATACATATATGTAAACCACCAAGCTAAGAGCGAAGAGATTGTTTCACGTACACACATTTAGTCATTACCTAAGAGCAAAAGTTGTTATTCACACATACACACGCATATAACTAGAATACAAAAGGAATATCAGATATATAAAGGAGAAATAAATAAGCAGCTGTTCGAGAAGCCTGTTTTCAGGCGGAAGTAGTAACCAAAGTAGTGGAAGCATTGCAAGAAAACATCTTAAGCTTCAGCCGGGTCAATTTTCATATTGACAGCTAATCAGGCGTTTTTAAAATAAATTCTGAAATAGGGCGATAGAGCGTTTTCTGAAAGGCATCCGAGATAGGGCGAAACTCCACTCGGAGGGATAGGAACAACATTTTCTATATCGAGTTCTCTCAGATATTATAATGATAAAGAAACAGAAAAATGGCCGTGTTTTTAAACGGTTTTATTTAGCTTCACTTGGCAGGTTGGTTGGCTGGCTGGTACGAATTTTGTATTTAAAATTTAAGTAACTTCCCGATAAGATACAAGCTTGATACTTGGAATATAGTTCAGAACCCGATGACAATGAAATAATAAGGAAAACAAATCCGATAGGTGGCTCATGGACCGAAATATTTCAAAAAATCGTATTTGTGGTCCGATTTGGTTCATATTTGGAACACATAATACATACATGAATAGAAAGGTAACTATGAAAAAATCGCCGCTTGGTGGCGCACGGATCGATATATTAAAAAAATAGTATATATGGTCCGACTTGGTCTATATTTCAAACCCGTAATACACACATGAATAGAAAGCAACCAATGATGTCCGATTTGGCTCATATTTGGAACAAATATTACATACAGTCCGGTAGAAGTGACATCAAAATATTTTGGAGTTCGAAGAGGGATAAGCATACATGGTGCAGAGTCGAGTAAAGTCTTTGGGAGGATTATATATTGAGGCCTTAGATTGTAACAAATTGTCAGGAAAGAGTCCGTGTAGTAATGAGTCACTAAATTAACTAAATAGAATGATGACAATGAAATAAAAGCGTTGGACGCGTCAAATTTCTTTTGATAGTCATATATAAGACCAACTGAACCTTAATAAGGTTATGGTACGCGCCGAACGCTTTTAATTGTCTGATCAATGCCCTAGATTGATGAGGAGTATGATGACAAGTACCTAGGACCTACTTAATTATTTGCTACCTTTTAGTATTATTATTACTTCATGTAAGTATTGTTTTGAATAAAACCGTTTAACTTAAAAATTTTTTTTTTATTATTTATTTTACTTACATATATGTTCATCTACGTTTGCGACTACAATAACACCCGTCGCCGTTTACACATAGTAATGGAGATAATTTTATGCGCAATGATTTTAAAAGTGCAGATAAAGTGACATGTGCACTTATCCGTCCATAAAAAGTTTAAGTGCACATGTATATGCGTTTAAAAATAAAGCTAATATATAAGTTATAAATAGGCTGTGCCAGTCTTATTATAACTTACTGTATGTCATCGTTATCAAATTGTTGTTGGTGTTATTGTTAATTGCCCAGTTAGTGCTTATCGCCGTAAAACTACGCTGCAATTCTACGATATTATGCATTATATAACAACAATTATGAATTAACATGCTAAATTGTTTACCAGCAAGTAGATAACGCATTAATGGGTATTTGTGTTTCACATCTGTACAATATTCCTACTCGTGCGTTGCTATTTCGTTCAGAGGGAATCAAATCGCAATGTAACTTCTTAGGTATACGCCATGTGCTGGCATATTTGTGGGCGTTGAACAATCGTTATTTAAAAAGATTATGATAAAGTTATTTACTTACTATAGTTTCTATAGCCTTATAAATTTTTACAAAGTTATTTAACGAGTTTGCGCAGCTGCAAAATTTTTTTTGTCAAAGCAAAATATTGTTATTTAAGTATGCCAGTAGCAAAAAATAAAATTTATTTTATTCTGAAAATTGCCAGTGAATCAGAGCACGTTAATACGTAGTATCTATTCTCACGGTGGCCACCATGGTGTGGTGGTAACGTGCTCCACCTACCACACCGAGGATCCTGGGTTTACGCCCCGGGCAAAGAAACATCAAAACTTTAGAAACACATTTTTTCAATTAGAAGACAGTTTTTATAAGCGGGATCGCCCCTCGGCAGTGTTTGGCAAACACTCCGCGTATATTTCTGCCATGAAAAGATTCTCAATGAAAACTAATTTGCCTTGCAGATGCCATTCGGAGTTGGCATAAAACATGTAAGTCCCGTCCTAGAAATTTGTAGGAAAAGTTAAAAAAGGAGCACAACGCAAATTGAAAGAGAAGTTCGGCCTAACATCTCTTCGAAGGATATTCGTGCCTTACATTTATTTTATTTTATGTTTTCATTTATTTCTATAACTAGTTTTTTTTTTATTTATTACTAGCAGACCACTAAGGACACTCCCCGAAGGCCTTGGGGATGTTATCGATGTTGATGGTCCTTTGCCGGATGCAGATCCGGTACGTTCCGGTAACAAGCACCATAAAGGTACTAGCCCGACCATCTCGGAAACGATTTGGTATGACCACGTTAAACCTTCTAGGCCATACCGCCCTCCCACCCTCTAGATCCATCAGGAGTTAGGGGCTGCCGGAGCCTCGGCTGTTAATAAAACAGGTTTTGCCACGGGAGGCGAGGTTGGAAATTGGTTTGGAGAAACTATATATTGCGCTGGCAACCACTTGAGAGGGTTGCGCTACACAATCCCTTGAATCAATTTGGTATTTGAGACGCCTCTTACGGCATGCATACTTACCGCGGGTATATTCTAAGCCGCATAACCCGCTGGGGCACTATCTTTCCCTCTTCCCCTTCCCCCTCATTCTTATTCTGCCACTGCAGCTTCCATTCTCATACCCACTAGCTCGAACACAGCCCTTTACTTTCACTCCTTTTTCCAATCAATTTCCACACCTATTCAGGCTCCTAAACACAATCAAAATAATATATATCAATGACAATAATCAGATTAGAAGATATAGCTAATAGAACAAAATCCCATACAAATAGTTAAAAGCTGATGGTGTGACAAAAACAGATGATTTTCACTTTTTTAAAACATTGTAACTTGACAACTTTCAAAAGATCTTGTTGAGAATTTTCTATAGCTATCAAAGCTAAACACACATATTGTTAAAGTGATATACCCCCAAGAAGCTTAATGCCAAGCTTCCTTTATGTTTTATGCCTACTCGGAGCGATGAGTAGCTTTTCAAGGCAGAAATATCTATGCAGAGTAGTTTCCAAACCACTGCTTAGTGGCGATCTCATCTAAAATATTTGTTTCCCAAGTCTTGAATTTAAGACCTTCGGTATGGTAGACGAGAACACTACCTCCATACCACGGTACGGCGTATAAGGATTGATATGTATCAAATATGATCATTTTGCTTGAAATAGATTTCGTTGTTGTTGTAGCGATGAGAACACTCCCCAAAGGCCTTGTGGAGTGTTATCGATGTTGATGGTCCTTTGCCGAATGTAGATCCGGTACGTTCCGGCAACAAGCACCATAAAGGTATTAGCCTGACCATTTCGGTAGTGATTTGGTATATCCACATGAAACCTTCTAGGTCATAACGACCTCCCATCACCTAGATCTATAAGGAACTTGGGGTTGGAAGAGAATTGTATGTTAAAGAAACAGTATTCACCCCTTGAAAGGGTTGTGCTACAAAATCCCTTGATTCAGTTGGGTATTTTAGTCGCCTCTTAGGATGGGCATACCTGCCGCGGGTATAACCTAACCCACTAAACCGCTGGCGGGAATTTGAATTTGATCGTGGATAAAGGTTGGGCACCGCCCGCATTCCAAGTGTTTTTTATAAGCTATGGTGCGACTAAATGCCAAACAAAAATATCAAATTTAGCGTTATTGAAAAAATAGGTCAGAGAACTGGGCCATCTATTAATATTTTTCCACATGCATACTCTAAGCTACTTTAATTGATGCTGAATACATCCTTTAAATTTGAATTAATTTGCTTTATGTATAGGTATAGAGTACTTCTTTTATAAGACGCGTTCGTCGTGGTGTAGTGGTAGCGTGCTTCGCATACAGTACTGGTCATCTTTGTTCAACCAGTTACTTGCATTACTTTTTTTAATGTTTTATTTAATACATTAATGTTATGTTATAACTGTTATTATTTATTTAAAAAAAAAAAGCATTTTAATCAAAGATTAAGAATATAAACAAAGTTGTTATGCAAAGCGAGTCGTTCGAAAATCGGCAGAAAATTAACCAATGGCTGAAACTTTGAAAAATTGCTATTTGCAAAATGCGGCCAGCATGAACACCCCATCGAAGCCTATGCTCGAAAATGCGAAATGACAATATTAGCATGAACATTGAACATATAAGTTTAAGAAATTTTAATTGTATTCTAAGCTTATCCTATATATGTATTTTCCTTAAGATATTAACAAATAATTCTTTTTTTCAGGTAAGGAGAATTCGTTTGAATATAGCAATGAGATTTGATGGTTAAAAGAGTAAGTAAGTTTCTTTAAGAAAAGCTTAAAAATTGTGTACTTCGACATTGGGATATACTTCGGATCGAGTCATATTAAAATTGGTTTTCATATTTTCGGTTAGTGGTTCGGTTCTGAGCGATCATGAAGTATGTACATATATATATTTGGAGATTAGAAATATTTACAAATTATTCTTTACAGTAAACGAAAAAGATAACTCGCGTACCTAATTTTACATAACACATACATACAAACATTTGTATTTATAAAGATAGCTATTGTCATACATATGTTTTCGATACTTTTTGCATTATAAACTTAAATAAGCAACATAATAATCTGCATTTATTCGTTGTGAAATTTTTCCGCATTTCGTTGATGAGTTCTACATAAAAATTGTATAGTAATGCGATCCTTATGAACGCCTCTGTGAGCTCGCATATCAAAATTTTATTATGTGTACCGCAAAGAAGGGCAGAATATGAGAACCTACATATGTAAAGAAGTGAACAAAAAAAATATAAAAAAGGAATAAAAAACTGATCAGTATATACAAAACGCCCAGACGTTTATGCTATTGGCGGAGTAAAAGTGGCTGGAAATCTGTATACTGCGATGTTGTCGTGCCGCATGAGGGAATATGGAATTCATAAACAAAAAAAAAATAATAATTAGCAAAAATGAGAAAAAGTAAACCTATCAGGTGCACAAATATATGTATATACGAAGTATTATGTAAATATTTCAAACAGCGCGATTTTCCATTCCGATATAACAAAATGTTATCGGTATTACCTAAGTACAAACTTACATTCATATATATATTGTAAAAGGAAGCTGTGGTCTCGCGTAAACACCTTGAAAAGAAGACAAAATAAATGTAAAAATATTAAGACGAATGTGTGTACAAATGTCAGAAAGCGATCAGTTCCACTAAAACTTGCAAAAGGTAGGTGCGACATTTCCTTTGCGATAGTGACACAAAAAATATGTATATAATCACAAGGGAGGTGCAATAACCGATTTATGTTTGCAACTTCTTGCTGATGCCTATGCTGCCAGCATCTTAAGCTCTTATAACTCATATACACGGCGCCGCTCTAACGACAGCGTTCTTCTTTCGATGAGGTTCTTATTCTGGACAGCAAGAAGCAACTTATGAGGTGGGTTTTGTCGAAGGCTGAGGTAGCACTCAGTCAATCCAGGGTCAAGTAGAGGTCCCACAAACCCCCACTTAATAAGAACACAGTAGTTATGTGTTAATCACGAATACACACACACACACGGCTTGACGGTTAGTGAGGGCAGCAGCTTTCCGTACAAAGATGGCGGGGGGAGGGAGGCGAGCGGCGGCTAACGGTCGTTGTAATAACAGAGGGGTCAGTACGGCGCTTGAACGGCGGGACCAGCACGGCGGCCGGACGGCGGACAGTATTAGCGGACGGGTTGGTGCAGTGGTATGGGCGCAGTGGCGGGTTTAGCACGGCGGCTGGACGGCGGACAGTATTAGCGGACGGATGGATGTAGCGGTATGGACGCAGTGACGGCACCAGCGAGCTGGCTGGACGGTGATAAGGTAGCGGCGACTAACGGTCGTCGGAGCAGCGGCGTAACGGCGGTAGGATAGCGAGCGGCGGACGGTCGTCGTAGCAGCGGCGCAACGGCGTAGGATAGCGGCGACAACAGTAGGGCAACGGAGCGAGTACCAGTGGCGTGGCCAAGGCGAGGTGTCGGTACGAACGTTCTACTTGATTACCTTTTGATGGGGTTACCAGTAGCGGCTGTTGCGAGTGGCGGCTTCCTACAATGACACTGTCCCAGTGGCGGCGGCGGAGGGACCTGCGAGGAATGACAAGAATTGTGGTTAGTGCCGGTCCGCTAGCTGGACACCACCGCCTCCATGCCCGCACGCTGGCAAGGCTGGACGCGGAGTTGTACCAGCCGGAACTTTGTAGGTCCATCTGTGGGCTGAGGGGAAGTGCGCCTTAACGGCACAGCGGTAGCCCCTTTAGCGGACGAGTAGCTCTACTGCCGGATCCAGGACTGAGGGGAAGGGGTCTGTTGGCCGAACGGCGGTGAGCCTCCCTTACTTAGCTTGGACACGGGCGAGAAAACCATAAAGGCGACAACCCGTTGTCCCCGCAAGCAAATGGTGACCAGTGCCGTGGCGGCACCCCCCTTTCCCTCTGGAAGTAGGATTGGCTCGTTCGCTGGGCATCGCGCACCCCGTGGTCGCACACTAAGGTAAGTTGCCGGGGGGCGGTGCAACAGCTCTGTCCTTGCCGGTTCGTAGACGGCGAGGAGAAACTGGGCCCGAAGGCACCACGCTATGCAGCTGTAGAACCGGTTCGGCCGGAGCCTTAGCTGAAAGCAAGGGGCGGTGTATCCCTAAGGCGGCGAGGCCCCCTTACTTAGCTGGGACACGGGCGAGAAAACCATAAAGGCGACAACCCGTTGTCCCCGCAAGCAAAGGGTGACCAGTGCCAAGGCAGCAAGCACTCCTTCAACTCAGCTAGTCAGGAGAAGTGACTGGGTTGCTTAATAAAGCAACCACTTCCTCTGACTAACCTGCGAGGAATGAAATGCCAACAGCAAATTCATTCTCTTTTATACTGCTTCTGCTATGATGCGAGTCAGAAATGAACCGCTAATTGGGCACTGCAGTGAATTGCATTTTATTGTTGATCGCCGCGTTATGCATATTGTTGTCGCCAAATGCCATTCGAATGCATGGGTATGTAACTGCTGCTGTTGGCTACCTGTTAATGTGCAATGTATGTATACTCTCAGGCGTAGGTGAAAAAGGGTTACAGTGGAGGCCTCAGGCGTAGGAGAAAAAGGGTTACAGTGGGGGTCGTACTTATGAAACGCTACGTTACAAACTCGAAGCGACTCTGTACCGCTCCATATTGATATTTAAACCACGTAAGGCGCGCACGTTCAGAATATTGGAGATATGTCTGCGGTCGATAACAACATGATCAATTCAGTTTTGTGTTATCTGATGAGGAGATAGTCAAGTAGCTTGGTGTAGTGCTTGGAACTTAGTAGTGCAGATTGTCATGTTTCGAGCCCAGGCAAATTTAATTAACTTTAAACCTTTTTACAGGTTGAAATCTCCGAACACAGGTCCAAAGTACTCTCTCTTGCATAATTTGTAGTCGCCAATTATGATTTTGATGTTATCGTGTGTACAGAGATGGTACGTCATTTGTAGTTTCTCATAAGAGGAGCCATTATTGACATCGGTCACCTTATCTCAGATAAAAATTATGTTTAAGACGACAACCTACATCAGTTGTTCTGTTTTTCATTTCTTGCCCACTCTGGTCAATGTTGTGAGGCCTTCCCCCCTGCGGGTTAGCATGTATTTATACCAGGCATGCCGATCGTAAAAGACGACCAAAATACACACAAGCCACAGTATGTGCTTTACTCAAAAGGTAGCAAACAATCTGTGACGCATGTGATGCTCTTGCCCGACCAACCATGGTCGATAAAAACTAGTTTCGCGGGGAACAGGGAGCCGAGATGTAATTTGTATGTTTTGTATTATTGTATATTGGTTTATAGGTTCCATTTCCCATTCGTGAAAACGAGCTTCTTTGAGGAATTTCACTGTGGATATTGGTAGAGAGAGAGTTCGCTTATATATCTTACTCTGAGTTGACCATATATTTTTCTTTGTTATTCCACCAAGGGGAATTTGGTCTCGATGCTTGTCTCAAAACCCTATCACTGAAAACTGGTTCGCTTCTAAAGAACAGATGAAAAAGTTGGTCACATCCCTAAACGGTGACAACATGGTTGAAAAATGTTGAACAAATGGTATAACGGATGAAATTTTAAATACATTTCATTTATGTGGTTAGAATTAACGGTTGCTAATTTGGGCTGAATATGTTGACATCACCACCTTCCTTCAAAAGGGTCCGGACATTCCAGTTACATGCTCTCTAAAAGTAGTTCTTTAAACGGTTTCCATGGTTCTACCGCGAGTTATCATCTGAGAATTACATTACTGGAAGTGGTTTTGGGCCGTGGAACGCATAATTTCGTATACATTATTTTGTTGTACTACTTATCGAGTGAGTAACTTACTTATCGAACACCCCTGTTATAAGAAAAAACACCAAATAACTTTGCATACCTTCACTGCTTGCTTGTGTTTACGTAAAGTGAATTGTTTAAAAAGAAGAAAAATACTGCATACAAAAAACGCTTAAAAAAGTATAAAACAAAGTAAAATACCCGTTTTCTTGGTCCACGCAAAGTGAAATGGTTTTTGAGGTAAAAAAAGGTGAAATAAATTATAGCGCCTGTCCCTCAAAACCACATTCGCATACCTACACACTTCCCTTCGGAAATGTTTACATACAGCATTTACATACAAACATACATACACACCTACACATATGGATGCGCCAGTTTCAATAATGCTATACATTATCGAGAGGATATATTTTACATTTATGTATGTTTATAAATGTTCATTCATACATACATATTTACATCCACGCAAATGCACATTTGTATGACAGAATGACAGCAGTGCTCGCCCGTGTAATCAGTGAAATCGTGCTCTGCATGCCAATGTTGCACTTAAATGAATGCTAATGATGATGCAATTTTAACTGAGTGACGTCGCAGCGCCTTTAATATTTATAGCATACACACATACATATAAAAATTATAATGTTCGCATGGTAGTGTCACGCCCGAAAGGAACACACCTTTGTTTATATGTATGAGTGTGTTAAGTGAATTTGATTTGCTACCGTTTTGGTGAAAGGATCATTGGTTGTTAGGTAGACCAAGTGAAAGGCCGCTACTGATTCGTGCTTAAGATTGCATTTTCCTTCGAAAACGTACCCGGCAATGCTGCTAGATGATCTTTATACGTGTGAGAATTCATATTTCTGAGATTATATGAATAGGAGTTGGAACAAGAAAATTTCATATCTTTGAGTTGCTCGTTGAACAAAATGTATGAGAATTAAAGTGAAATGTGTAAATTGTTTGTCATTTTCGATCAAAATTTCTTCGAAGCCTTCAACCTTTACCTTTACGAAACTCCTTCTTTAGTTATTGATATGTACAGTAGCGAGCATGAAAAAAACATAATTACATGCTGTAGCATATTGGGCAGGCGTTTTCCTGCTTGAAAATTGGCTCACTTATGTACGTGTGAAAAATGGTCGGTCTCCCCTTCTTGTTATTATCTTCCCCTTTCCGCCTTGGTGTGGTAGTAGCGTGCTCCGCCTACCGCACCGAAGATAGTGGGTTCAACTCCCGGTCAAAGCAACATCAAAAATTTAGAAAAATAATTTTTTTTCAACTAGAAAAAAAGATTTTCTAATCGAGGTCGCTCCTCGGCTGTGATTTGACAAACACTCCTAGTGTATTTCTGCCACGAAACGCTTCTCAGTGAAAATTCATCTGCCTTGCCGTTCGAAGTTGGCATAAAACATTTAGGTCCCGTTCCGCCAATTTGTAGGTAAAAATTAAAAAGGGGAACGATGCAAATTGGAAGAGCAGCTCTGCCTGAAATCTCTTTGGGGGTTATCACGCCTTGAATATATTTTTTATTTTCCCATTATATTTTATTTCCGTTTATTCTTCTGATTCCTTTATCTCCTTCCTACTTTTCCCCATTCTATCTCCTGCATCCCCCTTTCTCCCCAAATACTCTCCGTGCCAACGTCTTCATATTAAGAATCTCCTTACCACATATTAGTAGATACCTCCTATTGTTGCACAGATGTATCGAATATAGCTTTTCCTAATAAGAAGCGGGCGCCACCTAAATTGGCTGAACTTAATATGTAATTTGTCGAGAATATCTCCAATTAGAAAGCTGTAAAATTTGAAGGTCTACCACCTCAGTTGACTCGCCGTATAGTGAAATTTGGCATTAACGCCTATTACGATATCGGAAGGGCTATTCCTGAAACAACCGTAGCCTGTCCGAAACCGGACGGCGTGTTATCAATTTGCTATCGAAGTGTTATCGGTTTACTATCAATGAGTTATCGGTTTGTTATCGGCGGGTTTTAGACATGTTATTTATTTCTTATCGATGAGTTTTCTGTTTCTTATAGATCTGTTGGGCGAGATAAAAAAGAGTTATGGATTTATTATAGAAGTGTTATAGAATTGGTACTGTTACTAAAGGCTATCGATAAGTTATCAGTTTGTTTACAAAATGTTATCGATTTTTTATCGAAACGTTATCGATTTATTATTGAAAACTTATCATTTATTTTTCGATTTGCTATAGCTCTCGGCGTGTTTAAGATTTGGTATCCAAACGGTAGCGATCAAAATGTTATCGTTTTGCTATAAAAAATATATCGATATAATATAGAAACGATATAGATTTTTTAACGGAGTGTTACCACTTTATTGTTTGGCGTCTTATCGATTTGTTATCGAGTTGTTATAAAAACAATATCGACGTGTTATTGAAAGCTTGTAGATTAATTTTCGGAAAATTACCGAATGTTTCTCAAAAGTCGATAAGCTATCGGTATCGACTGGTTTTAGACTAGTAATTTATTTCTTATCGATGAGTTATCGGTTTGTTATTGGAATTCTTTCGATGAGATATAGCCGAGTTATAGATTTGTTTTCGTATTGGCATAACTCTGCTGAAGAAATAAGGTTTTTCAATTAGAAGAAACATTTTCTAAGGAAGGTCGCCCCTCGGCAGTGTTTGGTGGGCACTGTTTTGGAGCGGTGTTTGGAAAGCACTCTAGTGTATTTCTGCCATGAAAAGCTATCAGTGAAAACTCATCTGCCTCACAGATGCCGTTCGGAGTCGGCATAAAAGAAGTAGGTCCCGTCCCGCCAATTTGTAGGAAAAATTAAAATGGAGCACGACGCAAATTGGAAGAGAAGCTCCGCCTAAAATCCCTTTGGAGGTTATCGTGCCTTAGATTTATTTTTTATTTTTTTATTAGCCCTGTATAGAAATCTAACTTTCAGTCCTCCCTATTTTTCTTTTTTAGCCTCAAGTTAATCCTGTCCCAACGAATCCCACGTCAATCTGCATGATATTTTGTTGACGCAATGCTCAAAGCACAAATCTTACCAACACTACGCCAAAGCAATGTATGCACAGCTGATTTAGAGCTCAAACCATATTGTTGATGTGAATGTGAAAGCGATGAAGTTTAAAAAAAATCCAAGAAGAATTCAAACGAGCTTAAGGCTATTTCAATGCTGTTGCTGCTTAAATTAAAATCAAAAAAACCAAATAAATAAACGCAAGTTGTTTTATCGCTGTCCGGTGCAATGGTTGCGGGTGCATTAAGTGGAACATATTTGACAGGCAAAACAAGAAGCAACTGAACTACACGGATAGCTATGAATGCCTCTACAAATGTAGTACTTGCTTGCGAACAAGTGAAACATTTCCCGATGGCGATGACGAAACTTGGGGGCCAACTATGAACAGTTACTTGTAGTCATAATGGGACATTTGAATTTTTGAAATGTTTACATTAAATATTTATCGATATAGGAAGGAAGGGTGACTGCTCGTTGTTGCGGCGAGTTCCTGTGATTCGAGTTAGTGCTAATGTGTGATTCTTATTAGATCATGACTTTTGAATTTTGAATAACTTAAGAATAGGTACACAGCCTCCCAAAAAAGCAGACCGATCTGGTTATGCAATGCATGTATTCCATACATTTTGACCAGCAAACCCATATCCCCATCAAAATTGGTCTAACGGATCGACGGGAACCTTTTTCGGTTAGGCTCAAAACACGACCTGTTAGGTCAATCCTGATGGGAGGCTCAGATTCAGAGGGCACTGGCACGGGCATACGTATATCGCATTAAAAGATTTGCCTCTTTTTTTGTAGCTGCGTTATCGGAAAAAGAATCAAGAACAGGGGATTTTAAATATTAGGTTTGATCCCCCACCCACTTATCTATAATTAAAAATATTCCTGACTAAATACCTTTGAGTTCTTAGAGGCTCTCGAAAAATGAATTCCAAAGCAATTCATTTTTCCAACAACAGCAACGTATTGTCACATCGTAGGTGCTGCACGATTTTTCAGAAGCTGTGTCTTCTCAGTTGCAGCGATTTTTATCCGTTACTGAAATCACAGATCCAGCTTTGTGACATCTAGCAGCAGATAGCATCACGCATTTATGGGATTCTAGGGGTGATGTAGCGCAACTCTTTCAAGGCGTTGCCAGCGCAACCCATTTGTTAACCTCACCTACCCGTGGCGAATGCTGTTTATTTAGCAGGCGCGGCTCTTGCGATCCTTAAGGAAGGAGGGTGTCGAAAACCTAGAACGTTCAACGTACTCATATCAAAGTGTCCCTGAGATCGTCGGACTAGTACTTTTATATCTACTAAAGATCCATCAACATCGACGAAACTCCCCAAAATCTTCGGGGAGTCTCCTTATCGATACAAGAAGAAGAAGTAGCAAAATACCACGAATTTATCGATTCGAGAGCGGATTGCTTCTTATGTTGCATTTTGTAGCGATTTTAACACAGGCTCATTGCCTCATATAATCGCATCTAAATACGAGAGTCAGGATTGGGTTTTTGATTGCTTAGCCCATCTCGACGCTAAGTCACTGTATCTAGTTTCCTATTGTTATTGTTGTTGTTTCAAACCATTAGACATTGAAATCCAAAAGTTGCTGTTAATATGGCAAGTAGTCCATAAATAAACACAAACACAGTTAGCAAGCTGAGCCATCCATTCCTTTGATCGCTTAGTAAATAAAATACATTGCAAAAAGCAATAAATAGTGTCATAGCAACAAAAATATAACAACAAAACATTACGTTAAACATGGTAACATCAACAAAAACAATAAAGTGGTTACAAGCTGCTGGAGCACACAAGTTGTTTAACCTTCATAAGATGCTCAAAAGTATTGATTTTTAAGGCGGCTGGGTCATATTTGTCCTGTGAAGTACGGCGAGAGGATGCGAACGACATAAAAGGTTCGACGTGGTCAGATCAAATAGTTAATGAGGTTGAAGCGGATGGTACTTGGTCTCATAGCAATCTAATACTATTTTCACACACACGGCTTATTGAATAATAAAGGCAGTTTTCTACATTAAGGCGCTTATTGAGCTCAATCTTCCCTACAAAATTCGAATCTAAAATTATTTCGTTAGTGACTAATCGAATCTAATGAAATCAAAAGCCCAATGCAACTCTGTTGGCAACGTTCAGTTTCTTAGTATTTGGTGTGTTCAGTGCTTAAAAATGTCATTTGTCAAAGTAAATGTCATTGTCTGTCATATAGTAATCGAGCAACTACTTCTGTGTGAAAGCAAAAAATTTACAATTTCATTAGAAGGTGAAATGAGATCATTAAGTTTCTGTGTGAAAACAGTATAAAACTTTCCGGTAAAGACATTTTCGGGTATTGGCTTTATTGTTAGCGCGAAGGATTTCTTTTTGCGACTAAGTTTAACCGTCGAGGTTATACCAACTCCACCGTACGCAAGGAAATTTAGTTCGCCCGAGCCTCATCCGCTGTGTGTATTCACCTAGCGCTGATGAGGTTAACAATTGGGTTAAAAAAGCAATGTCAAGATAAGCATTCGTGTTAATAGCTGTTTTTTTTTATAACTCTGACGGTACAGTTCACTCATCACATTCCCAACCGAATGAGGCTATAGCGCGTTCTTAAAACATT
The DNA here is from genome assembly GCF_040869045.1 of Eurosta solidaginis. NCBI lineage: Eukaryota > Metazoa > Arthropoda > Insecta > Diptera > Tephritidae > Eurosta > Eurosta solidaginis. Next base: position 213,754,664 of record NC_090322.1, on the reverse strand, counting down.
TTATGATAAGGGTCAGATAGAAAAAATAATTTACCATCCATCATACGATATGACATAACTGAAACAAGCAATGGGCTAAATATAACCCGATTGTTTTACAAAGGTTAAATGTTGTAGCAACATGTTGCAAAGAGATCGGTTGCGGTTGCTTTTATTTCTAATGCCACGGCCGCTGCCATTGATGTAGTATCTCTGACATTTGGTAGCGTGCTGTAACAACAAAGCAACAATTAAAAGAAACAGGTGAACAAGGGGATTGTTTTTGCTTTTTGACTGTTGAAAACTATGTCATGTTTAGTGACAGCTGCAATAACAATCACAAACTCTACAAAAGTCATATGAGAAGGAGGATTAAAGTAGTAACAGCGGCGGTACAGAGCACAACATCAGCGATGACAGCAGCTCTAATAAAATAAATAAATGTAAGGCGCGATAACCTCAGAAGAGATTTTAGGCCGAGCTTCTCTTCCAATTTGTATCGTGCTCCTTTTTAATTTTTCCTACAAATTGGCGGGACGGGTCCTACTTGTTTTATGCCGACTCCCAACGGCATCTGCAACACAGATGAGTTTTCACTGAGAACTTTTCATGGCAGAAATACACTCGGAGTGCTTGCCAAACACTGCCGAGGGGCGACCCCGCTTAGAGAAAAATTCTTCTAATTGAAAAACCTTATTTATAAAATTTGATGTTGCTTTGCCCGGGGTGTGAACCCAGGGCATTCGGTGTGATAGGCGGAGCACGCTACCATCACATCACGGTGGCCGCCCAGCAGCTCTCATACTTTAAATAAATATAAAAACAACAACAAGAACAGCACTAACTTTTAAGTTAACAAAACTTGTTGGAATTTGATTATGTGTGCACTTTAAAATGTTTGCACATAAATTTATATGAAAGTATGTGGTTGTTGGGTCTTCATATTCAACACCAGCAGCTTAATATTGTCTGCAACATTTTCTATTTGTACTATTAATTGCTAACCAACGATTCTCTAAGTAGCTGGATCTAGGTCACCGTTATTTTTGGTGTATGTGGTATCACAACGGACCTTCGTGTTGTCCAAGTGAGCTATCCTTATCAGGGCAGCTACCACCTAACCTATCCTATCCTACTATTAATTTAATGTTAGAGCAGATGAGCTCTCATAAATTTGCATTGAAATGAGGGTAGCAAGGGCACGTTTTATATACGTATGTAGGTATTTACACCAGCAGGAGATTACACCAGTAGTTGACAGTTTTTTGGCAGTTGAAATGACGGACGGGTGCGGCGTGGCAAGCGCCATTTATGCAACTTTAACAAATGAAGAAAAATAATTATGCATGATTTACAGAAAAATGTTATTTAGGCACCTCGAAAGATTTGTTGTTGTGCTTTCAAATCGAATTGCGCACACGCTCAGCACTTAGTGCGGCACATTGTGTAATAACAATATAGATTGTGATGGTTGGAGTATAACTAAATTGATACTGTAGTGATACAGTGTTTAGTTTCATAATTTAGCATAAAAATAGCTGCCCGCTTAAATAGTCCAGGACAGATAGCTGAAAATCAATGGATTGAAGAAATTTCTACATCTCTCTTGATTATTGTTTTTAAAATTCAATCGTAAAATTGCATCGATTTAAAATTTTTTTTCAAACACCACCTAGCGGCGTTCGTTGCATTTTTACCGATCTCTGAACTATGGTTTGAGTTTCCAGTACCTTGAACTACGGTTTGAGTTTACAATACCTAGCTCAAGGGAAGTTATTTCAAAATACGAGCAGAAAATTCTAAACTCCCAAATTTCAGCATATCTCGGTCCTTGCGTCATCATCATTAATTGGCGCTTAACCGCCTAAGCGATTTTGGCCGTTTCGTAATAAGTCACGTCAGCTATCCCTATTTTGCGATAACTGACGCCGATTGGGCGCAACAAGGTAGGTTAACTCTTACTCTACCTTTCCCTACCAACTCAGTGGAAGTCTCCCTTCCTTCATCTGATTCCATATTGCGGTGTCGACTGAAAACCTTTTTTGGCTGGGCGTCTTCGTTCTTTCGCATAACATAACCTAGCCAGCAAAGGCTTTGGGTTTTTATTCGCTACGCTCACGTTATATCTGATTAAGGTCCGTACAGCTCATCATTATACCTACTTCGATAGTCGCTGGCGGCATCAAGGATAGGACCATAAATATTCGAAGAGCCATCTCATCTTCTCTCGAAACTGTATATGATTACGAGCCATACATCAGAATATGTATGATGAGCGACTTACAGAGCGTGATTTTTGTTCGTCACCCAGCTTTATTTTCCAACTGAAGTGATTCAAGTTTCAAAGAAACTACATAAAATCGATGGCAGAGATCCAGAAGGTAAAACATGATATATTTTCTTGCATATAAAAAAATAAGTAGTCAATTTTTTTTATGACGAAAAATCTAAAACACTCTTCGAAAAAAACACCAATACGAAAATTGAGAGAACTTTAACTAGTACTTTGTGAGACAGTTCTTAATAAAAAGTTTGAGATTTTCGCAAAGTTTTTTCGAATTTTGGAGGTTGGTTTGCATGGTGCTAGTCAGAAAATTCTTCGAAGTTTTTTCTTAAAATGTCGAGAATAAGAAAAAAAGAATTTAACTGACGAAATTTTTTATAAATTGCCACTGATATTTTTTTGTTCGCTGCTGTACATGAATTGAAAAGAACAAAATATGATAGGTATATCAACCTTATTGTTGTACTTATTGTAGCCATAAGGATACTCCAAGAAGGTGTATGGTCCTTTGCCAGATATAGATCCGGTACGTTCCGGCAACAAGCACCATTAAGGAACTAGCCCAACCATCCCAGGTACGATTTATTTTGATCACATTGAACCTTTTGAAAAGTAACCCGTAGATGTTTCGAAGATATATACTGAAAATAATCCAAAAATATTCCAGAAATTTTGCGAAAACTGTCCCTTAAGGTTTAAGAAACAGTCCCGAAAGAATTCTAAAACAATAAAAAAAATATTTCTGATATGATTCTTATAACTGTATGCTCCGCAAAAGATCCTGAAAAAAGGTTCCGATATGAGCAGTAACAGTTCACGGGAAGCTATGCGAAGCAGATTTGAAATGGTGCCGGAATAGTCCGGAAATTACCTCTGTAATAATTTTGAAATGATAAAAGACTTGTTTGAAGTAGTACGGAATATGCTTTCAAATGAAGCCGAAGAGAGACCCTAAGTGATCTCGAGATAGGTGCCAAATTATATCGATAACAATTCCTAAATGATCCCAAAGGGTTCCGTAATATTTCGTATATAGGCCCAAAATGATTGAGAAATCGTTGGTCTAAAAATTACACGATAATAAAAACCTTTAAGCGGGATATAGACATATTCTCGAAGTCAAACTTGTGTTTCATATGCTACCTTAGAGCACCCACCGCCGAAGCGTAGTGAGTGAGTAATGTGTTCTGACTGTCGCTTTTAACGTAGGGATGAAGGTGTGTCTCTGAGAGCGGCGAATTTGCAAGCAATCAACTATCTGTTTTATGAGCAGTACTCTGCCTGTTATCGTTGCTTCCAAATATGAGCGCATTTTCTTAATTGCACAGAGGTGAATCCAAGGTGAACCCATACCAGGTGGTGGCAAAGCAAATTCAACCAATTCGCCGTGCAGAAGAAAATTTTCATTGATTCCGATTAACTGACGTGTTGTATGGAAAATAATCAAGAATAAGTAATCAGCTGTTGGGATAATGTGGTACTGAATTCGCCTTGGTTGAGTAGAAACAGATATATGTGCCAGTAATTATACGTAGTTTGATCAGGAGCAAAGTTGCTTTATGGATGTTTTTATTTAGGAACCTAGTAAAACTATTGATCTTCCATATAAATGATGCAAATCACCCTCTTCACATTGGAAATTATTACACCACACATAATGAATTTTCTTTGAGTTAAAATCGTAATGGAGTAGTTGGCGACGAGGAAACCTCTCTCCCATCACAAAAATGCTACATCATATCTGCGCGCTTTTATCTTTACATGGCGTCGAAGATCCTCATATCCCTCATGCCTTTCCCGCTCTTTGAATTTCTTGCAGACAACATCACCCTTTGCTCAAAATCATCAATCACCCGCTCATGGTCACCTTCTCTATTAGGATTCGGAACATTTCTAGGGAATACCCTTGAATTTTTGGCATATTCATCGCCGATAAAAGTTTTTGTGCAATTTATCTGAGTCAAAATCTCTTTACTGAGATGCAATCTAAAAAAAAAATACTTGCGCGATATACCTCCAAAGAGATTTATGCAATTTTCGCCGTTCCAGCTTTTAATTAGTCCCACAAATTTGTGGGACAAGGCCTATATGGATTTTTCAGGCTTCGAACGTTTCGCTGAGAAGCTTTTCATGACAGACCTCGTTTAGAAAAGATTTAGTTTAGAGTTACCATCGAGCGAATGAAAAATGCATATGACGTAACGAACTAAATTCCGATTTAATGAAGTTCAAGACTATTAACTTGACACACGGTGCAAATCATTAGAATGGCTTCAGATATTTTAATAAAAAACTATCCACCTCCCCCCTCAATTGTGCATTGTTATACAAAGGTACTCATAATAGTGGGTACCGGTAACGACATATCAACATACGCAGGTTTAATTTAGCGATGTGTAAGCCTAGTCATATTCTGACTCTTAAATTTAATTGAAGCGTATGGTCGCGTAACGCCTCTTTAAGTGTGCCGTTATTATTTCCCTCACAATTGAAATGCTTGTGTGGTGGCTCTGTGCCTGGAGTGCTCAATATGAATTTGCGCGTGTGTTAATGCTGCATGCGCTCGTAAAATAGCCATCAATTTGAAATTCAAGTGGTTCGCATATTTAATTCCTTTTTCCCAACAACAACTCAAGTGTATTCACAGACTGCGTTTTCTTCCTCTTTTTGTGAATGCTTCGTAAAAATTACCATATACCAGACGAGCCGAAAACAACTACTACTTTGTTTGTTTAATTGTTTATTTCAACAATGATTGTTTTTGTTCTCAAATTTTTATTATTATTTCTCTTATCTCATCGTTTGTTCTGCACTTTTTTTGACTTACCAACGAAGAAAGCAATGAACTCTTCACTTTTGTCAGCTGATCAGTCAATCATTTTTTTATACCCAGCTGTACTTGTACATGGTATTATAACTTTGAATGGATAACGATTGCTCGATAGGTACAGACTTCCATATATCAAAATCATCGGTATCGAAAAAAAATTGATTAAGCCATGTTCGTCCGTTAACACCATAAAATGAGCAAATATCGAGATATCTTCAACAAATTCGGTATACGCGCTTATCTGGACGCAGATATGTATATCGGTATTGAATATGAACGAATGATAACCACGCCCACTTTTTCGATATCGAAAATTTAGAAAAATGGAAAAAATTAGATAATTCAAAAACGAATACCGGTAAGCTAATGAAACTTAGTAGGTGGATTGCTTTTATGATGTAAAGCATAAATTCTAAAACATTTGGAAGAAGAAAATTTGGAAGTTTAACAAGTCGTGAATCAAAAGCCGTTCATTACATTGAAATTTTGCAGAGACACTATCTTTGCCAAACTATATAGACTGTATGAAGATAATCAAAATTGGTTAAATACCACGCCCACTTTTCCTATAGCTCTAACCTTAACAAAGTTTGCAATAACTCTATGGCATTTAATTATAGTACCTGGGCGACCGAGCTTTGCTCGGCAACGTTTTTTTTTCGAATAGGTGGCAACATTAAATGGCAACCCTACTCAAAATGTCTCTATTGTAATGCGGAGTGAAATACCTTCCATTTGATACCCATATCGGCATATCTCATGCAATTTTCTTTATTCCGAATAGTTGGCAACCTTGAATGACAACCCTACTCAAAAATGTCCCTATTGTAATGCGGAGTGAAATACCTTTCGTTTGATACCCATATCGGCATATCCCATGCAATTTTTTCTTAATTTCGAATAGGTGGCAACCCCACCTGGCAACCCTACTTAAAAATGTCCCTATTGTAATGTGGAGTGAAATACCTTTCGTTTGATACCCATATCGGCATATCTCATGTATTTTTTTTTAATTTCGAACATGTGGCAACCCTAAATGGCAACCCTACTCAAATATGTCCCTATTGTAATGCGGAGAGAAATACCTTTCGTTTGATACCCATATCGGCATATCTCATGTAATTTTTTTTTAATTTCGAATAGGTGGCAACCCTACTCAAATATGTCCCTATTGTAAAGCGGAGTGAAATACCTTTCGTCTGATACCCATATCGGTATATCTCATGCAATTTTTTTTTAATTTCGAATGGGTGGCAACCTTGTGAAACATTCTGAGTGGCAACACCTAGGTAGAAAGCCTTAGAAGGTGATACATTATCTCTGTGCCAAATTTCATTTAAATCGGTTGAGCCGTTACCGAGATCGTTCAGCTATACAAACAAACAAGAATTGCTCGTTTAAAGTTATAAGATTTTACTGATATTCAATCTCAGTAGTGATATGGTTAAGCGATGAACAAAACTTAAATAAATATTGGAAATGGGCGTGACCCGCCCCCTTTTTGTCAATCCTTCCAAAATTTGTTTAATGCCAAGTCGAACAAAAATCTTCTAATCAGAACGAAATTTCGCATACACATTTTTTTCATTGCTACAAATGTTAAACTGCATTTTTAACCGCTCAAGTTCGTCAGTATCCTTTTTGCTTCTTTTGAACGAAAATGAGTTCAGAATAAAACCATATTTGTAGTATTGTGCAGCCTTATAATACTCTTAGCCACACAAAGCAAACAACAACATCATGTCAAGTGCACAGCTGGGTGTGTAGTTTCACCCGAAGTTAGACTTTCTTACTTGTTTCTCATCCTTTCCTTATGTGTTGGATTGCGCATGTTTCCATGCAATTTGTTTTTCTATGAGACGTCGCTGAGACCGATTGATTAGTTTTCCTGACCACTCGCTGCTCAAGTCTTCCAATTTCAACATTGTCTTAGTATTTATGCCACTTGTGAACATTCTCCACATTCTTTTTGTGGAATGTGCTAAAATTTGCACTTAGTGTATTTGAAAATTTGCAATAAAAGTTGTTTTGTTGTTAATTGAAATGCGTTTTTTTATTGCTTGGCGCAGCCTCAAATAATGAACGCATTCAAATTTTAGTCACCACTGCAACGCCGCGTTTAGCTTCTTGTCGAGTTCATCAGCAGCTGTCACAATGGTCAAACAACGCTACACAATCACTCATCTCAACTTCAGTCAAAAGTCTCTGTTTTGTTGTTTTTTTGCGTTATTATGGCGATCTGGCTCTGGCGTTGCTTGCACCCTCAAGTGGTATCTGCAATTCAGTCAATGCTACCACATGCCGGAGCTTGGTACCGCTTGTTAGGTGACTTGTATATATGAGCATGCATATATGTAGTAGTAACTACGGGGGGAATAACAACAGCTCAGTTTGTTTTTTTTTGTAATTTTTTTTTTATCATAACGAAAGGTTTGCATCAATCTAGGCTCCAAAACTTTGTGAACCAGATCTTGTGAAGACTTGATATTTACTATGGACTTTAAAAAGGAATTATGTCTTTCTACGTATCACTGCCTCCTTCCTTCTCTACGTTATCATTAGACTCAGAAGAGTGGAACAACTGCCTCAATAGTATCAGCCTTAAGTTGAGTTTTTTAATTATATAACTTTTAAAAAACATATGAATGGATTTAGATCTAAGTCGATTGGGCAGAAGAGTCTTCTCCTTGCTAAGGCCGTATGTTCGCACAGAACGTGAATTGGTATTTCAACGTTCAGATTTCTATATAAAAAAATGGCTGGATTTACCTTCTACGAGATGTTTTTTTTTTTTTTTAGATGTTGACCGAGCTTCTCTTTCAATTTGCCTCGTACTCCTTTTCAATTTTTTTGGCCGGATGGGATCTAAAAGGTTTAAGCTCACTCCGAACGGCAGCGAAAAGAAAGCGGCAGAAATGCTAGAGGAGGCATGTTTAAGCTGCAGTCGCGTCAAAATATATATTGATAGTCAGGCGGCGATTAAGGCAATAATCTCACACAGTACTTCATCAAGAAGTGTTCTGGAATGCACAGAAGCATTGGAAAAACTTCGCTCAGTCTGGATCATACATCTAAACTGGATTCCTCTTAAAAAAAAAAGGTGGAAGGTAACGAAAAGCCGGTGAGTTCGCAAAGGACGGTGCAATACTCGCCGAAACGATAGATGTCCCAACCCGTTTGGGAGAAATTGAAAAAAAACAGGGATTGCATATGATCCAGCAGTCAGAGAACTTACGCCAAAAGCGCGCGGCTGCCAAATTTCTAACATCATGTGCAAAGCCTATGACATTAGATTCACAATGTGGCTCATATCTCTGAAGAGAGAAGACTTAAGGCTTCCGATGGGCATACTAAATGGGCACTGCCTTCTGGCGTCATATGCTTATAAGTTAGGTATCGTCAGTAACAACAGGTGTAGGAAGTGCGAGCTGTAGGAAGAAACGGTTAAGCACGTCCTGTGTTTGTTTCTTACGCTCGGCAGCTCTTGGCTCCAGTTATTATGGGCGGCAGACTTGCCAGATCCCGAGGCGACAACCAAGCTAGATTCTAGAAAACTTTTAGTATTTGCCAAGAGGGGTTATTCTATAACATAGATCCTGATACCTGATTGCGGGTCTTCCTTTGGTCGTGACAAAAATGATGGTAACACTATGGACATACTCCGTCTATGTGAGATCTTTATTGACCGGCCAGTTCAACCTAACCTCAATCCGAAGTCTTTCCAAAGCAAGAGGATGGTATGCTAGCCATTGTTACGATTACTTCCATTCACCTTAGAGTATTACCGCATTCCTGTGTAGAAGGATATCGAAATAACGTTTCCTTAATATGAGTATCGTAATATATTGGGAAACGAGTTGATCGGTGAGTTAACTCGGCGCGAATCAGCTTTTGATGTTTGGAGTAGTGGGGGTTTTTCGATCGTATATCGCAGCACTGACCTAAACAGTCTAATAATAGATGAAAACGACAGTTACTAAAAGTGTGTACCTAAGATATATGAAAGGACGTTTTCGGATCACATCAGCTATTTCTGCATCCTGAATTATTAGGAAGCATAACATACTTAGGGGGATTTTCAAATATTTAAGCTCACTTAGGATTCCTATCCCGTCTTTATAATATTTGTCATTGCTTGTCTGACTGTTTCAAGGGAGATTTTGTGGCGCATGGACCTTACTTGCAGGTAGTGGGGATGGTACTTTACATCAACCAACTAACCAATCTAAAGTTTAGCTGCTTCCGAGATACAAAAATCAAAATGTTTTTTTATTGAATTGGGATTTCAACAATGTCGTGTCTTTCTCGGGGAGCCTCCGTCACTAAGAACAAACAATAATTCTAAAAGTAAATCTTTCTTCCGGACATCCGAAAACACATGTAATTCATGTCCAGAAAACTGGAATAAACAGAAGCTTTCCTAACTGCCAACAATACGTTTCGTATGTACATATGCCCTTTGGTAGAACTCTTGTTGGCACCCACCCATGTGTTGAGCGTGAATTCCTCCAATTTAATTTGCTTTTTTCATTAGTTTTATTGTTTAAATTTGCTTTTTACATTTTCTGTTTATTTTCTTCGCTTTCCATATTTACTTTACATAAATCTTTACTGCTCTTCTTCCTTGGAACAGTATGGACTTTCATTATTTTCAATGCATAGCCTGGAGTTTGCTTTTGATTGCCATGGCATTTTTTAATTCCTTTGCATTGAAAAACAAATAAATGCATTCGTTGCCACTATACGCGTTGTGTATGGATGATGGACTGATGCATTCATATTTCCAAGTCATTCTCGCAGATATTTTGCGATAAGCATGGAATTTTATTTAAACTGGGAAATATATGAAGAGAAGAAAAGTTTTGAAGTGGTTGCAATTTCATTGTCATAAATGAAATGAATGTTCCGAGTAATTCATTAATATTTGGCTACTGTAATGCCATCGATGAGGCCACTTGTTACTCTGAGTCATCTTTATTTAAGGAATATACTTAGTTACAGTTAATATTGTTTTAAACGGAAAACCCGTTTATAGAAGTTTACTGTCGCTTTACCTCTGTAGAGATCGGAATATGTTTGTTTAGGTAGGTAGTTCATAATTATTTAACACAACTAACCTGGTTTTGCCACCAAACTTTAAGATCTTTCCTCATTATTTTAGCAGTCTTATAAAATGCTAGCTGTCCCGGTAGACATTGTTCTGCCCTAGTTTTGGTTTATCTGCAGAACTTCTAGGAAGTTTTCACCTCTTAACCTCTGACCCCATCTCTGCCCCTTTTCCTTTTCTTTTTACTCAAGCCTTCCTCTTCCTTTCTCTTTTACTACGTCTCTTTCTAATTCTCCGTCTTTTCCCCAACTTCTTTTCCGCTCCATCTATCCCTATCCACCTACCTTCATCTAACTCTATCTCTTTCTCAGTCTTTTCTCTTCTCTCTAATTCTTCTTATTCTTCTCCATCCTTTATTCCCAGTTCCAATCCTAGTGCCAGTCCCAGTCTCCCAGTCCCAGTTCCAGTTGGTCCTTGGCCCATTTCCCGAAAAATGTGCCGTAAAGGGCTTTCCGGATTGATCGGTGAACATGTTTCAAACGACTCAAAATGTTTGTTTTCCGTTTCGGACTCGCGATCCTGGGACCTAAACGCATCTTCTGGAAGCAAAAGCGAATACCATAGCCGGAGTTGGCAGCGAAACGCAGTTCTGGATTGAAACTCGAAGCGAGACTGTACTGAATTCAGAACCAAAAGCTGAACCGAATTCTGAAAAGACACCGAATCTGGGGGAGGTTGGTTAGCGCAATGCAAGACTTTATAGGTTCACAGCTTCTCCAACGCAAATTGTCAACCTGGCCTAGCCGAAGTGAATCCTATTACAAATATGAATGTATCATACACATCATTTAGCAGGCTAGGCTCTAGCGATCCAAAGCTCCTCACAGAAAGAGTGGTTGGGCAGCGAGATGGCCTAAAAGGTTCAATTTACCCATATTAAATAGTTGCTGAGCGGGTCGTGCCAGTATATTAATGGTATTTATTACCGGAACGTACCGACAATGGACCATGAACACCGATAACACTCACCAAAAGCCTTCGTAAAATGCCTTTCACACTCAAAGAGGAAGAAGACATCGATAAGCAAAACTGAAAGCCGAACCGAAATCAAAACCAAATCGAAGCTTAAATCGAAACCCTACCGAAACAAAACCTATGACCAAAATCGGAGCCCAATCCAGGGCCAAATATGGACCAATCCCTTATGCGAAATCAAGAACGAAACCGCAGCCGCAACCGTAACGGAAACTGGATCAAAACAGAAAACGGGCCAATATTTTAAACTAAAATCGGAAAGAAAGGATGAAAATACCGAAATCGAAGCAGAATTAGGAACTAAAAGCTAAACGAAAACCGAAAGGAAATCCCAACCTGCAACCACAATTGAAATTCTAGCCAAAACTTATACTGCAAACAACACCAAAGCTAAATTCAAGACAGGGCCGATTTGCCTATATCAGACCAAAATATTGATCGAAACATAAACATCCTTAGCCGAACTTAAGAGGCAGTTTACGTATGACGCCGTGACCCTGTGCATCGTAGTCGCAGTTACTCTCATTCACTATTATATAGTAAAAAAAAATGTCGCAAAGGCATACAGGTTTACTCACTTCAGTTAGTGAATGATCTTATATTATACGAATTTTGGTTCACAGGCCAAACATGACTCGTTGCGTTATACATAATTTGCCCTTTAATTCTAATTTTAATCTAGTGTTATCGTATGATTCGCTGAGTTATTCTGTTTATGTTTGTCTTCGAGAGGTGCTTAACAAAAAGTGTTATGATAGTTCCAGAGAATGTATGACGCTGCCAAGCCATTTGCACTGAACGCAAGAGCTCTGAATACTTGTTTTGGCAAGTAGAATTTCTTATCACTGTAGAAAAAGGAAGCTCTGCAGAATATCACTGGGTAGGATAACTAATTACTGTAATTATGTAATGGAAGTTCATATACTTTTTTTTATAGCTAAATCAAGTCAACTTTTGCTAGCTGCACTTACCTCTACTAGTTCTTTCTTGAATTAAATACTTATTTCTTAAATGTGTGTGTACTAATTACCATTCCCTATGGGCAATACGTTGGCTGTACAAATCTGCAAATATTTTCAATACATACATTCAATACATTCTATCTGTTGCACATATGTAGTAATTTGCCTACCTACACAGCATCCCATCAACTGGTGTCCTTCACCTGTAATATTTCAAAGTTTTAGTGACTTTCAACTTAGCCACCAGCAGACATTTAACCGCTTCAACTGCACAAAAAAAGTTCATACTTAAGCTGGGTTGAAATTGTCGAGTCATAGTTACACTCAAAGCGCATACCATTTCCAAAGTGAGGGAAAGTGCGCGGAGAAGCAGGGCTAAGCGGCAGTCAAGCAGTAGCTATCAACTGCATATCAGCCAATGTTTTCGTTGTGACAGTGATGAATTACTCCCCTTTACTCGGATGAGTAAGAAAAAATGTTTCAAAGCAAGTATGTATGTATGTGTATACATGAACTGGCAAAGGTCCATGTAGATTCTACGTTCTATATTCTACATTGCCGAACCAACTGTTGCAATTGCAACTAACTGATTTTAATAAATTGATCACAACTAATTGCTGACAGTTTACTTGCTTGGTGCATTGTTTTTATTGCTGTTGTCAAGAAGCAATATTGCTGCTTGCTGAGCAATTAAAATATTTGTAGTTTTGCTGATTCCACCAGAAATTTTTGTTTCATGGTGCATAGTCAGAGAAAAGAGAGCACTGAGCAAGGCAAGATGGTTGTAAGTACTCTGACAAAAAAATTATATATGGAACTGGCGCAACAGGTGCTTCGGTAACTGCAGTTACATACATATACATTACATATTTGTCACACACACGAACATACATATATGTATAGTGAAGTCACAGCGCATGCGTAGAAGCCGCAGCAGCATTACACGGTGCACAGTGTCTTCTTTTTGGAGCAGAAAGATGGGAATATTAAACTGTATTATTTAGTACTCCTTGAGCTCGATGTGTAAATATACAGGTGTACGTCCAGATGTGCCATTGATTTGAGAAAAAATCGATAATTTCTCGATATCAAACAAATAAATTTTTGAAAACAAGTATATAATTTTGCGGCGTTGAGTCGATTATACTTCTTAAAAAATCGATAACTTTACGGTAAAAAATTGGTAACTCTTCGATAACAAATCGATAACCTATGGATATTTTTTCGATAGATGATCCATATGTTTTCGATATTAAATCGATAACTTTTCGATAACATATCTACAGCTTTTTAATAGCAAACCGATAAACATATAGATATCCTTTAGATAAAATATCAATAAATTTTCGATAACAAACCGATAAAGGTCTTATTGATAAACTTTTTTTATTGATATCAAATTTATAACACTTTGATAAAAAGTCAATAGCTCGCCTATACCTTGTCGGTAACTCAGCGATAACAAACTGAGAACACTTTGAAAACAAATTTCATTTTGGCTTTGGTTTCAACTTCCAATTGTTCCGTTCCTTCCCACCTTCCTCCTTTGCTTTTTTCCTTTCTTTTTCTTTTCTTTGCTTTTTTTTCTTTTCTTTTCTTTTCTTTTTTTTCCTTTCCACTCCCTCTCCTTTCTTTTACTTTTCTTTCCTTACCTTGCCTTGTACATATAAAACCGGAATTACCTTTTAATTGCAAAGCCCAACAAAACCCAAAAGTTACTTACCGGCAGAGTTAAGGGAAAGATAAGGAAACATTGCTGACGACATACAAACCATATCCTGGCGTCGCAAATATAGGCGACCGATTTTCATATACGCGACGCAGAACTGCTTCGATATATCGTAGCGTAATGAACAAATCTTATGCACAATATGCGCCACGCCTCCAAATTGTAGGTAACTTCCACTCCGTCAAAATCCGCAAGCTTAAAAAGTTAAAGACGAAAGCCTGAACCACGGAATTTGTAACTCTTTCCACCATAAAAACTCAAAAGCATTGAAGGGAGTCTGTGTAAACACAGGCCCTTTTCGAACATTAAACTAACACACTGTGCCAACCAAAAGTGAGCGGTCGGCTTTGATAACTCTTACTTGCATATGTATGAATATTATGGTGGTCAGTGAAAATGGGGGTTTTTAAGTCTTTATTATCATCAATTGTCGCTGAACCGCCTAGGCGATTTTGGCTCCAACGGAGAGTAAGTCTTTCTCCACCTGCCTCCAACAACTCGTTGGAAGTCTGAAGGTTAGAGTGGGAGAAAAAGTAGAAGTGTGGTTGGTAAAAAGAGGGAAATATTGTGGGTGTTTAAGGGTGAATGAGACTGAGGGTAGATCAAAATCTGCCCGGTCAACTAGTATAAATAATTAAAATAGATATATCGCGCTATATACCCTAATGTGATGATGAGCCTCTTCTCGTCCATATTTTGGTATGCTACTTTTTTTTCTGAAAAGATTTTCAACGCAGTGTTACACTCGTCTACCATGTGCACACGTGTCCTACAGCGGCAATTGAGAGGATCCTCTCAATACTGGGAGTCGAATCGACTGTGGTAGAATTCATCAGCATATTGTTGAATGGAAACGCTGTAGCGGCGAAGTGGTGGTAGGCGGGTGCTCAGGGAGAGGTGAGAAGGGGCACATGGCGGTGGGTTTTCTTTCTCCTCTATTTTGGGTTATTGCAATGATTTTTGTGAGGGCTAAAATTTTAAATACATAGCGGAATGTTTTATATCGTTACCTGTGTGTCGTGACCAGGTCATCCGAATCATGCGGATATGCTGTCAACCTTAAAAAAGTGAGATCGTTCTGCTTACGCGGAATTGAGGCAGTACCGCTGGTGCTGTCTGAAAGGGTTATTTACCATGTAAATATTCTGACAAAAGGCTGTCATGGAAGCTTAATTTGGTCTCTAGATACCTATACAATGGTCAAAAGGTCGAATGTAGTGCAGCGATGCAGAATCTGTACTCGGTTACATTGCGGGCAAAATATCTGCGGTTGTGGCTATTATTTTTGATAGGGACATTTCGGGAGAGTTTTTGAGGCCAAGTTTTTTCACTCTGCCCTAACCGTGGTGACACAGGGTTTTATTATAATGAGATATAAATAAAAGTAAACCGATATTTACAAATAATGCTCATTAAATAGACTAACAACATTCTAAATTATCATTCATTTTGTGGACACCCTAATACACATACAAACAATTTTCCGAGTTTTCTTTGCAATTATCTACTTCTTGTTGTTTTTATTACCACTCTTCTCGTTGTAGTAGATATTGTCATCTGTACTTTCATTCCGGCTTTCCAATACGCGCTCCTGCGTTGATATTGAATTGAGTTTAAGTAGACAATATTTGTAAGATTTTTTTTGTTGCACGCACAGCATTCAGCCGCTGATTTTAGCTGTCAAATGTTAGTTTTTTTTTCAAGCCAAATTTTATATTTGTACTTTTATTTCTTCACGTTTTATCGCCATCTGTGTTGTTGTTAGTGTGTTGTCAATTTATGGTTTTCATTGCGTGTTAAAGTTAAAACGATTCCATTCACATCGTTTTTCTTGCCATTATTCTTTCAACCAACTGTTACATTTCTCCGCAGGCAATGCGTGCCACAAATTGTTGCCGTAAAAAAAAACTTGACACACTTTTGTTATATTTGTATACTATACCCAACTGGCATGTTTGCTTTACTAATACGATATATTTGAGAAATTTTAAAACTTTTCTTTTTATGCAATTTTTTCCCAATTACGTTTTATGGGTTCTCGAAAATACATATGTAATTTTCATGTTACAAATTGATCCAAACAAAAAATAAATAAAACAAACAAATAAGGGAATTGGTTGTTTTTTGATTACAACAACAGATAAAAATATATACCCTTTACGACAGGAAGCGAAAATTTTATATTTTGCGGTTAATGCAAAATTTGTTTTGAGCTACATTACCAAACCAAAAAGGGCGCATCCCTTGAAGCTTGCACCGTAGACGTCCCAATTAGATTTGGCGAGAATAAGAGAAGGTGAGAGGTGCACATGATCGACTAAGATGGAAAGGCGTGCTTGAACGGAGCTGTAAAGTGTCGAAGATTATTTGGAAGTCTTGCAACCTTGGACTAACAAAGTTGTTTCGATCATTAAAAAGACTGTAGGCTCATCGCGGGCATTCTGACTGAAGACTGCTTTCTGGCATCACATGCCTTTAAATTAGGCTTGGCCAGTGATAGCAGATGCAAAAAGTGTGGGTTGGGGGAGGAAACGAGCGAGCACGTTTTGTGCTCGCGCCCTGCGCTTGCCAGGCTAACACTCCAGCTATTAGGAGGGATACAGCTGTGAGATCTAGAAGCAGCAAGTGTCTTAAGTCCTAGAAAGCTAAGAACGGGGTTATTTTAGAACATAGGTCTTGGTTTTTGATAGGGTGTTTCAGTTCGGTCTTTAAAATAAACTTCAGGTAACACTACGAACTTATTCGATCTATGTGACGTCCTCATGGACCGGCCAGTTCAACCTAATCTACATTACCAAAATCCTCCTACAAAGAAGCCTGCTCTTATTAAATAGCTATGAAGCTTTGTGAGGGCCAACAATGGATTTGAAGTTAGCTTAAAAGTAAAGTTTATATTGAAAGTAAAGTTTTGAAGAAAATCAAATAGATCATAAATTTATTCTAAAGCAGAAACAGGAAATATTCGCAGAATAGCAGGCAGAAATAACTATCGAATTTACTTCATTTAAATTTTTTTTAAACGAAGTGCAAAAAAAAAAATAAACACCACTGCACCTTTACGCTTAAGCTGAAGAAAGTGCAATTATTCAATATACTTTATGTGAGTACCTGTCAATGGAAAGTGCAACTGATATTATACGCTTTTGTGCGCTAATGTGCTACTACGCATTAAATCCGCCTAAACTTGTATACCTGAATACGCCTTTACAACAGTACGCTTTTACGCCAATACGCTGATACACTTCATGGGTAATATTATTTTATGGTTATGAAGTCGCGCTTAAGCTAATGTGCACTTATCCTGTTACGATCATACGCTTAAGCCACTACGCTTATGCTACTCCGCTTACGCTATGACTCTCACGACCCAGCAATTTACGGGGCTTAGAATATGCATGAAAAAGGCCACCTAAACTCATAGGCGCGAGAGTTCCAGCGTAATTTGCTACTACGCATTTACGCTAACCCGCCAAAACGTGTATACCTGAATACGCTTTTAGGCTAGTACGCTCTTCAGCCAATACGCTGATACGCTTTATGGGTAATATTGTAATATTATTTATTTTACGCTTATGGGATAATGCTTAAGCTAATGTGGGCTTATCCGGTTACGGTCATACGCTCAAGCCACTACGCTTATGTTACTCCGCTTACGCTGGGACTCTCACACCAGTAGTTTATGGGGCTTAGAATATGCTTAAAAAGAGACCACTTAAACTCATAGACGCGAAAGTTCCAGCATACTGAAACGTACCAAATTCAACTCCAACAAAGGACTGCTTATATTCGTAACACTTCCGTAAACCCCCGGACATTGATATTTACGGGTTACGACAGCAAAAACTTCTGCTTAGGCAAAGCTTGTTAATTTCAATCATCAAAAGAAAATAGTACTTGCTCTACGGCTATGTTAGTTTTTGTGAACATATGAGAGTCATTAGCAATCGTAGGCTCTTATATTCCTCGGTTCTCACTACCAAAGCAGTTGCTGTTGTGCGGACATTAGCGTAAAAAATCAGAACCATTTCGGTTCATCAAAATCTTCTTTGTAGAGATGCATAGGGCCAAGTCATCATTGAGGGATACTTTCAAAAAGTGGCGTATTTTGAAAATATAGCTGAAAGCAGTCTTACGAAGTCTAAATCAGTATCTTTCGGAAATATAGGCAGGCCTCAATATGGAAATATGTTATTTTATTGGTGATGTTATGTCCCTGAATTGAATAAATACACAACAAAGTGGGTAGTGCGATGAATAAGAACAAGACAAAATACTTAATGCCTTCAAGGAAACGAAATTGGAAGATTTTCCCGTAAAATTTATGGTCCCGCCCGGTATGCCAACTGCAGATATGAGGATAGTGCCAGGAGTAAAATGCCAAATGCTATGCTGGTTGCGCCATGTTTGGGAATGAGTGAAAAGAGGTTCGGCCAAAAAGATATTGCTTTCGACAACCGTAATTAGAAGTAGAGGAGGTGGAGACCTCCACTAAGTTGGGAGTGCCAGTCGCAGGAGACGCGATCTCTCTCTGTGTTTTCAATTGATTTTACGATTAGGAAAATGGCTAAATCGCGTAGACAATTGAGCGCCAAAAGATGATTGTAATTATAAGGGTGTGGAGACCGAATGAAGTCCGACTCCCAGGGGAACAAATGACTATCTTTGCTGGTAATCTACACTGAAATGATCCAACCAGCTCAGTGAATAAATTGAATAGCACTTATCAAAAGTTATTTGGTATTTGAGTGGAATAGTGGAATTCCCAAATATGATCTCTAAAAGAAGGGTATCAGAGTTTTTAAGAGTTTTATATTCTATTTGTCCCCTTTTGCGGTTGTAATCTCTTCTGTTGCTTCATATTCTTTCTTCAAAGTTCATGGTATTTTTTTGTCTGGCGGGCAATTTTATTGGAATTTATTGCTTCCCTTGGTAGAGTAATTTATGCAATTCGTGTATTGCCAATACAACAGCAACAATATCAATATTAATACAAAATTTGCAACAACTACAAATACTTCAAGGGTGTATGCAGTAAAATAATGACAACAAAACCAGCAAACACTAAAAAGAACGCTATCAACGCATTGATATCTCCAAATGCCATAGCAAAATCGCTTTTAACATGAGAAGACAAAATATTTGTAAGGAGAAATAAACCAAAATAGATTTCAGCAAAGGTCGTGAATCCTTGAGGATGCTGCTAGCAGCATATAAAAGCCAGTCATATGCAGAAGTGCCGTGGCATCATGTGCATGCGCTCTTTCGCCGGTGTTGCATGCAAATTAAGCATAAATGCAACGAATCTGCCAGCAATCAATGGAAAGATGTTACAACAAAGGAGCAAAATTGTCGAACTCACAACGAACATACATTCAAACGCATACGACTGAGCTTACATACAGCTGCAGGTTCAATGCACGTTGACTTAACAACACCAAAGTGTGTGTGAGTGTGTGTTTGCTACATTTTGTTGCATATCAATATACTGTGGCTTCAGCTGCTGCTGCATTTACTAATTCTCTCTATTGCCTCAAGCAGCAATCAGTGTCATTTTCATTTGTTCGCAATTTTCTGGAATAATGTTACAACAACTATAATAATCACAATGCAAATTGGCAACTCAACTTGTTGGTAACAGCGCGGAGGTGCAGTAAAAATGTGTGCAGAAATTGCTTGAACGATAATAGAAGTAACAACAAAATAATCGACATCGACAAATCGTGTCAAGTTTTTTAACGTACTTAAGTATTTCCTGCGGACAACGCTTCTAGCAGCTACTACTAATGGCTGCTCCTGCTTCTGCTATTCGGTTTGCTGCAATTACCTGCGCAAGCGAGTGTGTTGAGGTTTTGAGGTGTATTCCCTCAAAACATTGCTAATAATAAGTGCACCAATCAAATTTGCATAAACTGAAAATATGTTGTGATGGTCATGTTATGATTGTAAATGGAAGGATGTGAAATATTAAAAATTAAATACTAATAGAAAAGTGAGCAGAAAAATTAATAATATGTACTAGGCCTATATACAAACAAAAAAAAAAAAAAAAAAAAAAAAAAAAATGTAAGGCGCGATACTCTCCGAAGAGATCTAAGGCCGAGCTTCTCTTCGAATTTGCGTCGTGCTCCTCTTGATTTTCCCTACAAATTGGCCGAACGGGACCTACATGTTTTATGCCGACTCCGAACGGCATCTGCAAGGCAGATGCGTTTTCACTGAGAGCTTTTCATGGAAGAAATACACTCGGAGCGCTTGCCAAACACCGCCGAGGGCGACCCCATTTAGAAAAATTTTCTACTAATTGAAAAACCATATTTCTAAAATTTGTATATTGCTTTGTTCGGGATGCAAACCCAGGGCATACGGTGTAGTAGGTGGAGCACGCTACCATCACACCACGGTGGCGCCTATAAGTAAGTTAATATTTTGACGAATTTTGGGAAGTTCTGCTCATTTTGCACTTTCTGATATCGTTCGAATGGCTCAACTGTCGAATAAATAACTAATATATTCAGTATAGCAATATCTCCTTTATTAAGACTACTTTGGGAGTAGTACTTCACTATTACAATACTCGCGTTGTTCGCTAAAGCGTGTTAAAATCAAACTGATTCCTTATCGCTTGCACCGCACTACTTTTATACTCTCAGTTAGCCTCGTTCATTTCTCCTAAGGTCTAGACTTTTCACGAACATGCCTTCTGAAACAGTTGTGATTGCAAGTGGAAGGATGTGAAACATTAAAGGAAAGTTTAAAAATTAAATGTTAATAGAAAAGGACAGAAAAAGTAATAATATGTACTAGGCCTATATGTAAGTAAATATTGTAACGAATTTTGGGAAATTCTGCTCATTTTTCACATTCTGATATCGTTCGAATGGCTGAACTGTTAAATAAATAACTAAAATATTCAGTATAGCAATATCTCCTTTATTAAGACTACTTTGGAAGTAGTACTTCACTATTACAATACTCGCGTTGTTCGCTAAAGCGTGTTAAAATTAAACTGATTCCTTATCGCTTTCACCGCACTACTTTTATACTCTTAGTTAGCCTCGTTCATTTCTCCTAAGGTCTAGACTTTTCAAGAACATGTCTTCTGGAATAGTTGTATCTCGTACTTGGTTATTTAGCTGTATACATATATACCTTTAGTTTATGCTTGTGCATGTGTGAGTAACAGATTCTGCTCTTAGCTGATGATAACGTAATGTGTGAGTGTTCCTCTTTTTATTCGCTCCTATCAGCTGACTACATGTGTATGTGAAATAATCTCTTCGTTTCAAGCTGCTGGTTATGTGTTTGAAATAGTGGTGGGATTATTTTCGAATTATATCCGAATAAACGTTATTCGAATAAACGAATAAATTTATTCGTTTCAAATAATCCGGATAATATTTATTCGGATTTTTTATTCGTTTATCCGGATAGTACTATCCGGATAATTTTTATTCGGATAGTACTATCCGGATAGTGCGCACTATCCGGATACTTGGAATAGTGAAATAAAAGACATTGCGTTTATGTTACGCTCATCGCTTGTGCAGATGAGCATGCATATATATTTATACGTACATATATTTATGTGTGTATAGATGCATATATGCATATATTTTTGTTTGTTTGGGGTTGCTTTGTTAATATTCATTTATTTAGTTACATATATTTACGTAACCAAAGTTGTGCTTGAGGCTTAAGCTAGAAATAGTTATCGGGGTCGTTTACAACTGTACTGATCATAGAACTTTGTTTATTAGTAAACAGGTGTGGAAATGGTAATATGGTAGGGATTTTTGTTTCCCATATACATACATATATACATATGTATATATGTAAGTTGTATGGAAAATGTTTGTTTTGATATCGTTTGGTTTGTATAAACATCTAATTGGTCACCATTAAAAAAATAAGTTTACATGTCATTGTCAACATTTTTTGCGAAGTCTGATGGATCAAAAGTTATTTAAGGTCAATGTTAACTTAATGAAAACTTTTGAAAAAATTTCCTAAAATAAAGTTTGAAGCAATCAATTTTAAACGTAACAAAATTCTAGTGGAATTAGTGACTACTTTCAAAAACGGCTGTCTGTCTGTTTTTGCCGCTCCTTAAAATTTTGATTGTCCTTGAACGCGTTAAACGCTGTAATATAAATACCCAAATGTACATATAAGCATATTCTAACATATGTACATGTTGTATTCTTGCAGATTCCTTTGAAATTAGATTCATATACAAGTGCATGTGGGTATCTCTATGTGTATGTATATGTATTCAAGAAAATGCGCAAAGGGTGATATGAAATAAGAATCCCACCTACTTTTACGGTTAGTGTGGGTATTATGTTTATTTTTTTTATTTAATTTTGTTGATGCTTGGAATAGCTGAGTATTTTTGCTTGCGAATGAAATTCTTTTCTTTTAAATCTTTTGGTTGTTGCAATACTTTTATGTGGGCATACTCGTGTATTCTACCTGCTACTGACTGACCTAACTACTGCTACTGACTGATCACAGTCCTGCAACCATAAATACATACGTGTAGGTAATTCTAAAATAAATTTGCATATACATAGATGGAAATATTCAGGCAAACTTTTCCTTCGGTATTTAGTTGTGGATTTTTAATCGATTATGTATATGTTCTTTGTCTTTCTTTAAATGCCGCGCTTGGAAATTTCGTTAACAATAAATATTAACCAGCATTGTCCTTTTATATCCTGCATCGTATTGTTTATATGTACATAAGCATGTACGTATTTCATGGAATAGAATAGAAAACTTTAACTGCTACTGACTGACCTAACTACGAACGTTACAGCAGATCGCTTAAAAAAAAGATGCGTATAGTAAAAGAGTTTTACACCTCAAGCAAGAACGTTCTGTTGATCCAAGCATAAATCAAGACATTTAAAAAATTACAATGCCCAGAAGCAAAGTTTGGCAACATTTTACAATCGTGGAAAACACTGGTGAAGCCGCCTGCAATTATTGTAATGCTGTGCTAAAACACATGGGATCCACTACTTGTTTATGGAACCATTATAACTTCAAGCACAAACTCAGTTATGGAGTTGATTATCAGCAAGCAACTTCAAGCAGCAATGCTACTGATGACTTTAGAGAAATTTTGCCACCAAACCGGAAACGGCAGTCACGAGTTAGTACATCAATCAGCAATTCCTGCAATATCAGTCAAGACCGGCAGGAACTGATAACACAGGCGTTAACGAAAATGTTGACATTGGATATGCTGCCGACGTCGTTTGTTGAAAATGAAGGATTTAGGTCCTTAATGAGTACTTTGGAGCCAAGCTACAAAGTTCCTTGTCGGAAAACTATTCGGAAACGAATTGAAGCTCTGTACTTTGACGAATTAGCCAAAGCTAAAGATGTCATTGGCAAGGTTAATGCATATATAGCCCTAACCACAGATGGTTGGACTTCAAGGGCGTTAGATTCCTACGTCACAATAACAGGTTAGTTGTCTACAATATATCTATTTATGGTTGGCTTGCGGCCAGTCTTATGTAAATAATTTTTTTCATACGTGGCATTTTTTCGAGCGTTCTAAGAGTTATGCCAAAAAATAATTTCTTAAAATAAAATTTGTTATATTGTAATTGAAAAACTCTTTTGGAAAAATAAAAATTTATATTATATATACATTTTTTTTATAAAAATATTTGTCTGTAGCGCATTATTTTGATTCTGATTGGATCCTACATTCAATGAATTTGAAAACAGATGAATTGGGTTCAAGTCACACATCGGAAAACTTGCACAACTTTCTTCTGGACTCCATAGAGGAATGGGGAATTTCCGGAAGAATATCAGCTGTAGTTCACGATAATGCAAAAAATGTGACAAACGCGGTTCCGAATTAGCAAAGCAAGGAAATAGGCAACGTGGCTTGTGCAGCACATACGCTGCAGTTAAGCATTAAAAAAGCCATGGAGATGGGAGACTGTATCAACCTCTTAAAAAAGGCATCAAATTTAGTAAGTGCCTTCAACCATTCATCGAAAAGAAATGCAGCACTAGAGAAACACCTTGAGCAACTTTGAAAACCCGCACTGTTTCTAATACAAAGTTGCCCCACAAGATGGAATTCCAGTTTTCATATGGTCGAGCGGTTAATAAACCTGAGACCATCATTGGAAGCAGTGCTCGCAGATAGAGAATTTTTTGATGGTCGAACGGCCCAAAAAATGGAAGTTTTTGAGGGCGAATGGCTGAAGCTAAGTGACGTCTGTAATTTGTTGCAGCCTTTAGAGAAAGCAACAACTGTGTCGTGCTCTGAAGCTATTATAACAATATCCTTAGTTCAGCCAATTATAAATAGTTTAGTATACAAACACCTCAGACCGAACTGCAATGATTCCAGTTTTGTAACGGATATCAAAAACAAAATTTCCGATGACTTGGTTCAACGGTTTGGGCTTTATACAACGTTGGAAACACGATCCGTCGAACCATGTCACATCGCATCATTCTTAGATCCGCGATATAAGAATTTACTTTTTGAAAGTTCAGAGGAGTTCAGAGCGAAGATATGTGCAACGGCAAAAGAACTATATAAATCCGGCATAAACACGCCGTCAACTTCGGTCGCTCAGGATGCACCAACAGTGATGGATATACTTTTTGTGGCGACAACATAAACGAAATGCAGGATGAGTACGAAAGATGTATTTCAGAGCCTCAGATAAACCACAATTTAGAGACAAGAATTTGGTGGAAGGATCATGAAAAGCAATATCGCTTACTTTCTATGCTGGCAAAGAAACATCTTGCCATACCAGTCACTTCAGCAAGTTCCGAGCGAGTTTTCTCAAGTGCTGGTAATATTGTTAAGCCTTAAAGAAGTAAACTTAAACCATATCTTGTATCAGCTTTAATATTTTTACACCAAAATAAGAAAAGTTAAATATTTACACAGATTTTAGAACTAAGTCATCATCTACATATATATAAATAAGAAAATCAACTTTATGTGACACTGAAATGAATAATTAAGCAAAGATTGTTTTTATTGTAAGTATGTAAAAAAATAAATAAATAAAATTTTATCATGAAATTAAAAAAAATTGTTCACTTTGAAGGGCAAAGGTTAAGGTTTTTTGCTTTTTGAATGTCTTATAACTCGAAAAAAGCCTCAAAATACTACTGATTATTTGTGATAAGTGATTTGTCTTCTGTTCAATACGGAGTATAGGCACCCACACCATCAACAAAAAGAAGATGGTATCCTCATTTTATACCTTCCTTTGTTTCGTTTTTTATTTATGAATAAGTTACGCGATGCAGGATATAAAAGGACAATGCTGGTTAATATTTATTGTTAACGAAATTTCCAAGCGCGGCATTTAAAGAAAGACAAAGAACATATACATAATCGATTAAAAATCCACAACTAAAAACCGAAGGAAAAGTTTGCCTGAATATTTCCATCTATGTATATGCAAATTTATTTTAGAATTACCTACACGTATGTATTTATGGTTGTAGGACTGTGATCAGTCAGTAGCAGTAGTTAGGTCAGTCAGTAGCAGGTAGAATACACGAGTATGCCCACATAAAAGTATTGCAACAACCAAAAGATTTAAAAGAAAAGAATTTCATTCGCAAGCAAAAATACTCAGCTATTCCAAGCATCAACAAAATTAAATTAAAAAAATAAACATAATACCCACACTAACCGTAAAAGTAGGTGGGATTCTTATTTCATATCACCCTTTGCGCATTTTCTTGAATACATATACATACACATAGAGATACCCACATGCACTTGTATATGATTCTAATTTCAAAGGAATCTGCAAGAATACAACATGTACATATGTTAGAATATGCTTATATGCACATTTGGGTATTTATATTACAGCGTTTAACGCGTTCAAGGACAATCAAAATTTTAAGGAGCGGCAAAAACAGACAGACAGCCGTTTTTGAAACTAGTCACTAATTCCACTAGAATTTTGTTACGTTTAAAATTGATTGCTTCAAACTTTATTTTAGGAAATTTTTTCAAAAGTTTTCATTAAGTTAACATTGACCTTAAATAACTTTTGATCCATCAGACTTCGCAAAAAATGTTGACAATGACATGTAAACTTATTTTTTTAATGGTGACCAATTAGATGTTTATACAAACCAAACGATATCAAAACAAACATTTTCCATACAACTTACATACATACATATGTATATATGTATGTATATGGGAAACAAAAATCCCTACCATATTACCATTTCCACACCTGTTTACTAATAAACAAAGTTCTATGATCAGTACAGTTGTAAACGACCCCGATAACTATTTCTAGCTTAAGCCTCAAGCACAACTTTGGTTACGTAAATATATGTAACTAAATAAATGAATATTAACAAAGCAACCCCAAACAAACAAAAATATATGCATATATGCATCTATACACACATAAATATATGTACGTATAAATATATATGCATGCTCATCTGCACAAGCGATGAGCGTAACATAAACGCAATATCTTTTATTTTACTATTCCAAGTATTATCCGAATAAAAATTATCCGGATAGTACTATCCGGATAAACGAATAAAAAATCCGAATAAATATTATTCGGATTACGAATACCTGGCGAATAAAAGAGTTTATTATTCGCATAATTTTTATTCGGATAGTCCCACCCCTAGTTTGAAATATTCTTCGTTGCCTCCCATGTATGTGTGTAAATGGCTTATTTTCGTTGAGTTTATTTACTAACAGCATAGTGATATTAGAAATGCTAATATTCGCCACAATACGTATGCCTTTCGAAACAAAATCAAAATCAGTTATTAAAATGAAATAAATTCAAATAATAACGCAACAAAACTATTTGTTATTGACATCAAGGGTAAATTACATAATTTAACACTACTCATACGGCAGTGCACGGTGGGGCCGAAAAATTGAAGATCTCCTAGATGACACACCATTCAATCTTTTCCAAAAATAACAAGTAAGGAAGGCTAAGTTCGGGTGTAACCGAACATAACATACTCAGCTGAGAGCTTTGGAGACAAAATAAGGGAAAATCACCATTTAGGAAAATGAATCTAGGGTAACCCTAGAATGTGTTTGTATGACATGTGTATCAAATGGAAGGTATTAAAGAGTATTTTAAAAGGGAGTGGGCCATAGTTCTATAGGTGGACACCTTTTTGAGATATAGCCATAACGGTGGACCAGGGGTGACTATGGAATGTGTTTGTACGATATGGGTATGAAATTAAAGGTATTAATGAGGGTTAGGTATATACGTGAAGGCGTTTTCGAGATATCGGTCAAAATGTGGACCAGGGTGACCCACAACATCATCTGTCGGTATCGCTAATTTATTTATATATGTAATACCACGAGCAGTATTCCTGCCATGATTCCAAGGGCTTTTGATTTCGCCCTGCAGAACTTTCTCATTTTCTTCTAATTAATATGGTAAGTGTCACACCCATTTTACAAAGTTTTTTCTAAAGTTATATTTTGCGCCAATAAACCAATCCAATCACCATGTTTCATCCCTTTTTTCGTATTTGGTATAGAATTATGGAATTTTTTTTTTCATTTTTCGAAATTTTCGATATCGAAAAAATGGGCGTGGTCATAGTCCATTTTTAATACCAAGATAAAGTGAGTTCATATAAGTAGGTGAACTAAGTTAAGTAAAGATATATCGATTTTTGCTCAAGTTATCGTGTTAACGGCCGAGCGGAAGGACAGACGGTCGGTGTATTGAAACTGGGCGTGGCTTCAACCGATTTCGCCCATTTTCACAGAGGAACAGTTATCGTCATATAGTCTATGTCCCTACCAAATTTCACAAGGATTAGTAAATTTTTGTTCGACTTATGGCATTAAAGGTATTCTAGACGAATTAAATGAAAAAGGGCGAAGCCACGCCCATTTTGAAATTTTCTTTTATTTTTGTATTTTTTTGCACCATATCATTACTGGAGTTGAATGTTGACATAATTTACTTATATACTGTAAAGATATTAAATTTTTGTTAAAATTTGATTAAAAGAAATTTTTTTTTAATAATGGGCGTGTTTGTAATCTGATTTTTCTAATTCTTATTTAGAATACATATAGTAATAGGAGTAACGCTCTTGCCAAATTTCATCATGATATCTTCAACGACTGCCAAATTACAGTTTGCAAAACTTTTAAATTACCTTCTTTGGTAATGAATTATTTCACTTTTTCGGCTTTTCGAAATTTTCGATATGAAAAAGTGGGCGTGGTTATAGTCCGATTTCGTTCATTTTAAATAACGATCTAAGATGAGTGCCCAGGAATTTACATACCAAATTTCATCAACATACCTCAAAATTTACTCAAGTTATCGTATTTACGGACGGACAAACGGACATGGCTAAATGAATTTCTTTCTTCGCCCAGATCATTTTGATATATAGAAGTCTATATCTATCTCGATTAGTTTATGCCGTTAGAGGGTACCGTTATGCGAACATAATTAATATACTCTGTGAGCTCTGCTCAGCTGAACATAAAACCGGGATTTGTTGTAAAATTAAATGAAAATAATAATAAAAAAAATAATTTTTTATTTTTTTATTTAATTATTAAAAAGTCGTTTAAAATTTTTCAAGACAAATCCCACTGTGCAGTTCTAAACTCCCAGAAAGAAGGATTTGTCGTCAAGTATTTCTTATCAGACCTGGTGAATTCAATAATTTTGGCAGATTGTGTGTCATCCACGGCAAAGCATATCGTTACCCTCCACGTGATAGTAAGCGTATAGCTTGGCTGACTCAGTGACCTTCTATAGATGGAGAGATCGCAGATGACCAGTGAAACAGAGTTCAATTCGTTTGTGTACTCATGCAGGCTAAGATGTCCGCTTGACAGTGGCACGGGATAAAGCCCAGAACTCAGACGAGCTTAATCTTAAAATAGCACAAGGCAATCGAAAAGCTTTGAAAGCGGGTTTAAATAGCTTAAGCGCTAAGGTGCCGCCATGGTGTGATGGTAGCGGGCTCCGTCTACCACACTGAAGATCCTGTGTTCAAACCCTGGGCAAAGCAACATCAAAATTTTTTAAACAAGTTTTTTCAATTAGAAGAAAATTTTTCTAAGCGGGGTCGCCCCTCGGCAATGTTTGGTAAGCACTCCGAGTGTATTTCTACCATAAAAAGCTTCACAGTGAAAACTCATCTGCCGTGCAGATGCCGTCCGGAGTCAGCATCAAACAAGTAGGTGCCGACCCGCCAATTTGTAGGAAAAACTAAAAGGAGCGCGACGCAAATTGGAAGAGAAGATCGGGCTAAAATCTCTTCGGAGGTTATCGCGCCTTACTTTTTTTTATACGCGCTTAGGTAGACTTACCTTATCGCCTTTGATCTTCATTATTACTGGCTTAAATTGCATAAGAGGTGAATACTTATGGCTCCGAAGTATTGGTTACAGGTTATAGTACCTAATTTTGCTGTGTAACCCTAACTACCTAATTAGACATAAGCTAGGTCGAACTGGCCAGCATTAAACTAAATCTTCAGAATTTTTTAAAAACCGGTTGTTAATAATAAGCACTTGTAAAGTCTGATGAGTGAAAAGAAAGAAAACGTTTATAGCTGAAGTCATTAAACAAATTTAGTTAAATAGTTTTGTTTCATCATTCGATTAGCCATTTCCTATAAGTTTGCTGATTTTAGTAAATACTTGAGGAATTTGCTTGCATTCTCTAAACTCGAGTTGATAATTATTTTCGATCACATAATGTAGAGAATTTTGTGTTCTTCCTTTTTAAAATTTAATGTCTTACCTTAAAAATTTCAAATAAATTTAATTCCTTTTATCATTTTCTTACAGGTGAGTGACTTCTAAATGCGCATGCGCACATGAATTACTGAAAATCGACTTCTTAAAAAATGTATAGTGAGTACACTTAAAACAAATGTAAAAAAATAAATCATAAAAACTCCAAAATTAAATTCTTTTATTGAAGATCACCTTGAAAAACTAAATAAGGTATTTTATATCGCGTCAATTCCAAAATCATTTTTGGAGCTACGGATATTGGCAGTTGACAACTAAATACTCACAACTACAGATATGTATTCTTAGTTTAGTAAATTATGTTGTTTACATTATTTTAATACTTTGCCTATTTAATTTTGCAACACAAATTTTTTTTATTTTTCTTACCGACCATAAATTTGTTGCTTATGTGTCATGTGGATTGTTGTTGTTACTAGATAATATCGTTATGCATTGCTTAACCAATGACTGTGCCATTAGCGCCTTGCTTATATCTTGTTAATTCTCTATGCTACAGGTGTTGACTCTAAAGAAATGCTTATAGAATTATAATTTTTAAGCCAATTTAATGCCTATCTTTTTTGGCGTTATTTGCTGGCATTTACATGCGAAAATCGTGCTATGATGTCAAATATGTCTATACACATTTATCGTTTCACTTATGGGACTGTACCCATATATATGTATATATAGGAAGAAATATGATTCATAAAATGCCATTCAGTCATTTATTTAAAATGGTCGCTGTGCTACATGCTCCATATTTACCATACGTCACCCTGCCGTCGTCGGGTCTCTTGCGTTCCAATTGGTAACAGAGCAACCTGTTGTAGGAACAAGTGTCTTGATTTCAATTAGAAACCAGTTTTGGCATCTCTTTCGCTATTCTGGTAAATCTACGAGGTTTTTTCTTCAACTAGAGATTCTTGAACTTTTGCCATGCAACTTGCAAAAAGCCGCCCCTAATAAAGCCTTCCTAAGAAACATTTGTACATTTACTATAATTTGGAAAACCCCTTCTTATAAAACTCACGAGACAATAAGTGCAGTCTTAAGGAAGACTACCATCTGGTCCTTTAGCAGGTTTGAATCAAAAGTACACTACTGCTTTCCTATATGAAAGGTTTGCTATGCTTCCGTCGTAAGCATAGATGAGTACTACTGTTCCTCAAATAGAGAGTGTTCAATGTAAATAAAATAATTAAAAAGTAGTAATAATACTAAAAGATAGAAAATAATTAGGTAGGTCCTAGGTTCTAATCATCACACTCCTCATCAATTTAGGGCGTTGGTGAGACAATTAAATAAAAGCGTTGGGCGCATAAATTTTCTATTGATAGTCATAAGTAAGACCAACTGAACCTTAATCAGGTTATGCTACGCCTCACATTTTCAGAAATTTCACGCGCCCAACACTTTTATTTAATTGTCTGATCAACGCCCTAGATTGATGAGGAGTGTGGTGACTAGTACCTAGGACCTACCTAATTATTTTCTAGCTTTTGGTATTATTATTATTTCATGTAAGTATTGTTTTCAATAAAACCGTTTAACATTATTTATTTTATTATACTGAAATTTCACTAGGAAAATTTGAATTTATGTGCTCCAAAGTATCCTAACGTCACTTCTACCGGGAAATGAATTTTTGTAATGAAATTTCACTAACAAAATTTGAACTTATGTACTCCATAGTATTTTGATGTCACTTCTACCGGACTGTATATAATATTTGTTCAAAGAGCCAAATCGGACAGACAAGTACGAGTTTTTTGAATATCTCAATTTTTGCGACACCTAGCGTGAATTTTTTTTACTAAAGCGGATTCTATTTCTGTATGTCAAATATGATTTCCAAATATGAGCAAAATCGGATTACAAATACGATTTTTGTAAATATCTCGGTCCTTGCGCCACCTAGCGGCGACTTTTTTCATAGGTCGCTTTCTGTTCTTGTATGTATTATGTGTTCCAAATATGAGCCAAATCGGACCACAAATACGACCTCTATCCTTGCGCCACATAGCGGCGATTTTTTTCTTATTATTGCATTGTCATTGAGTTCTGAACTATATTCCAAGTTTCAAGATTGTAGCTTATCGGGAAGTCACTTAAATTTTTAATTACAAAATTCCCGCTGGCGGGCCAGCTGTGCAGCCTATCAAGTCAACCTAAATAAAACCGTTTAAAAAGGCGAAAGTACCAAGAACTCGTTATGTTCAAGGTGCATACATACAAGTGAACTAATGTTTATAAATTAACTGGAGCTCGCCCAAAATATTGTATGGTCCCTTAAGGTATCAGCATTTTATCTTTTCGGATTGGTTCCCTACTGTTGAACAGGCAATATCGGCGAGTCATCGTTTCGTTTTCGGGTCGAAAGATTTACGCTAAAAGGTTGGAAGCAGTACAGCGATTGGCTATCGCCAATTGCTGTCGCTGTTGGGATCAGCGGGAACATTGAAGCAGCACCAATTCTGGCACTAAACTCAATGCTGAATCTATACCCAGTTCATATAGTGTGCAAAATGGCCCGAGCGGCGGGGTGAAGGCTTGTGAATAGCGGGCACTCCAACATTCTGACCGAATTCGACTTTATCTCTGGCAGGGGGACTTTACTTCAGGTGAATCTGTGCATGGGTGAATCCAGGCTAAACATGATAACCTTGGCGTTAGCTGGAAAATTTGAATTTAGCATCTACTTAGATGGTCAAGCGGCTATAAAAGCACCAAGCTGTGCTACGGTTAGGTCAATTGCAGTGAAGGATTTATTGACCTCACTTGCGACGAACTACTTTTTAACAGAAATTATCTGGGTGTTAAGGTATAAGGATACTTCGGGCAAACAATCAAGCAGTGGATGATTCGGAATTCTGCTGACCACTTGCTGTCTGCTTCTGGATTGTTGTGATATTTTAGCCAGTTAGGCTAACTCTGTGCTGACAGGTCATTCTTGCCCGTTGTTAACTCTGAGCGCTCGGCGGAGCTACTAGGGTTCACGAAAGCTAATCTATCAATGACTATTGGAGTGCTAATAGCACAATGAACAATGGGAGTTTATGCAGTGTGCCTTAATACACTGAACATACGCAGCTGTGTAAGCTGTGTGGAGAACGACGAGGTGTTATCTTCCAGTCACTCTATGCTCAGCTGTTCAGCTTTTGAGAGGACGAGGCATAAATATTTCGGTAAAGATGTATTCAAATCTCCTGAGAAAATGTCCAAGATCGATGTTTGCCTTATTCGTGGCTTTATCGTTGCCACGCAGTGATTCGCCAGTTCCGGAAGCCTGATCAACATAAAAGTGTGCAAGTGAGCTGTTCCTTACCTGACAGCTGCCCCCCAAACTAACCTATTGGCAGTGTAAATAAAAATCTAGTGCACTCTGCCTACCTATGATATCTAGATTTTATGGCGCCAAACATATTAAATTTTATGCAAATATTCCACTTAAGCGAAAGCTGTCTGACAAATACAATATATACCTGTGGTGTTCTTAATACTATTCACTCAGCTATTTTCTATTTAAATTATCACTTGCTAAATTAAGTGCCAGCACAAGTGTCGTTGTTGTTTTAAATCATATTTTATGCAGGTGAAAATAATAGAATCTGTGGAGCTTCATAATAATAAAAAACGGCAGTGAAAATTGAGTATGTTAAGTTATTTAAGATTCAGAAACCTTTGGTCTTGATTCTATGAAGCAAATGTTGTTGAGCTTCTACATACATGGGAATCCAGTACGCCTATACGGCTGAATTTTTTGTATGCCTTACTCGTCTAAACTACAGCAAAGAAAGAGTCCGACCCAGTATTTAATTAAAGTAAACAAAAGTGTTTCAACCGTATAAACTTCAGAGATCATTAACAAACTACAAAATATTAACCTTTAATTTTATTTAATTACTAATTTACTCTGAAAATTCCACGAATCATAAAATACTGAACAAATTTTGGCTAACTAATTAAATTAAATTTGACAAATGCTCACAGTAAATTGCACAAATTTACTCAACAAATTAGCAAATAATTTTCGTGCGCCACAAACAACAGTAAAAAATTTAAGTAAGTAATGAAAAATAAAAAAAAAACACAAAAAGCAGAAACAATGCAGAATACATAATTCGACGGGTGCAGTTGACAATGCAATAACGACTTTAATAGCAATAACAACAAGTTTGCAGAAAAGAAAAAAAAACAAACACCACGCACCATTTTTTATTGCTTATTTTTCGTGTAGATCTTTATTTTTATTTGCTGGGCGTGCGTGCTGCGTAACACCCATATGACCATAAAAGGTTAATTGAATTGAGGGTTATGGAATAAGATTGAATTTGAACTGGAAAAATTTAAAACTGTTGATCATTATTGTTACATACTTACATCCCTTGTATGTAAATTGTACAAGTATGTTGCGTAGATTCGATTTTTAATTTTTTGTGATCCCGATTCAGGTGTCGACTGTTTTGAAAAGGAATTATAACGAAAATCGATCGACCCAAGGTTGAACCCAGACCCAGGAAAATCAACATCGCTATCTTTAGAAAACAGTTTTTTTCAATTTGCAGACGGGGTCACCCTTCTGCAGTGGTTTAGTTAACACTCCAAGTGTAATGAAAAGTTTTTCAGTAAAAATTCATCTGCTGGCAGATGACTTTCAGGGTCGTTATAAAACATGTAGGCCACATACCATCAATGTGTTTTATTATTTTATTTTATCTACTTTATTTCTTATCTATATATATAAAAAGAAGTGTACATTTTGGTTGTCACTCCATAACTCGAGAACGGCTCGACAGATTGCCATGGAATTTTTAGGATACTTACTGGAAGGAGAGATGATGGTTAGTTGATTTTGAAATCCCAAATCGGTTTAGCCATATATATATAAAAATCAAATTCCGTGTGTGTGTGTGTTCGCTATGGAAACGTATTTCCCACACATCAATCATCACCAAATTTTGCTTATGGGTTCCTTCGATCAACGGGAAGGTTTTAGGTTAAAAATAATTTCGATATATAAAAGGGGCGTGGCACCTCCCATACAAACGGAATCTTTGGTACTGCATAACTTTGAAGGTATACATGCCAGAACATTGAAATTCAATGAGGAGTTATATGAGGTCAATCCCTAACACCACCAAGAAAATATGGAATTTGGAAAAAGGGGCGTGGCACCTTCCATACAAATTGAATATATTATACTGCATATATCTGGATGTCGTAATGGTAGGATAATTAAAATTGGTAAGGAGCTATGTGACGTTAAGTCCTAAAACCTCCAGTAAAATGTGGAATGGGGAAAAGCTATGGCTGCCGTACAGGCTTAAATTATTTTCACACCTAAAGTTTGACTGCATTGTTGAGTTTAGCTGTTATGTCTTTTGGACGTTTAGTAATCTGCCGCTGTTAAAAAAATTGTTTAGCTTCAGCCATCTACATCTTCTATAAAAATCAAATTCTGTGTGTGTGTTCCCTATGAAAACGTGTTTGCTATACCTCGATCATCACCAAATTTTGGCTCGAGGTTCCTTCGATCAAGACGAAAGTTTTTCATATTTCAGAATTAAGAATTTTAAATTTAAATGTTTTTGTTGTTTGGCTATGCGAAAGAACTAACTTAGCTCCCAAAAATGATCATGTTAACAAAGTCAATGATCGCTTTCAAAATCAATTTCCTGGTGACGAAATATAAATCGATCGACACAGTTACAGATGAAGATAAAATTGTGAATTATCAAAATGAATTTCTATACTCCTTAGAACCAAAAAGAATGCCTGCGCATATATCAACTTTGAAAATTTGCTCACCAGTCATGCTTCTTCGGAATGTAATCAAAACAACAATCATCAGCGGTAAAAGCAATACAATAATATAAAATAAGATACAATAATATAGCCTAAGGCCCTTGCTGCTATGGCTTTATAGCTATATTATAATTTCATATTATAATTTTAGCTTTTGAATAAATAAATAAATAAATAAGATACAATAAGATACAAGAATAAAATGTTTCAACAGAAAAATCAAATATGCGTACAAAATTCAATTCAATTTACAGAGCAATAAATTAAATTATCAACAAACAAAACAGAAAAAATAACGCAACATCCACTCGATCTCGGGCGTTACAACGTGCGCCTGGTAAAGCTAGTTTCATATAAATTTTAATTTTTATTTTCCAATAATTTATCAAATAAAACCAAACAAATTAAATAAAGTCAAGTAAAAATAAAAATAAAGTAAATTAAAACAAAATAAATCAAAGCAAAGTACAAACTTAAAAAATTTAACTAAATAAATAAAAATTGAACAAAATAAAGTAAAATAAAGAAGAATAAAATAAAACAAAATAAATTGCAATAAAATAAAATAAAATAAAGTAAATAAAATTTATTAAAAAAATTTCAAAATTAAACAAACCAAATAACAATATAAAATAAAATGAATTTAAATAAAATAAAAGAAGCGTGAAACAAAAAAAATAAAACAACTTGAAATAAAATTAAATTATATAAAACAAACTAAACTAAATTAAGGTAAAATAAAATAATATAAAATAAAATGCTTGCGTTATGCTCGCAGCAACAGACTATTTAGCACGACATAACAACGTAGCGAAAATCGTTCACCAGCGCTTGGCAATTCGTACGAATCTGCTTACAGAAGAGGTCCCGTATTATAAATATACTCCCTCGGCAGTGCTAGAAAGTAGCGAATATAAGCTTTACTGGAACCGCACTATACTTACAGATAGAAGTATACCCCATAACAGGCCGGATATAGTCCTATTAGAAAAGAAAGAAAAGAGCGCGTATTTAATTGATATTGGGGTTCCCAATACGCTCAACTTGAAAGACGTGCACACAGAAAAGAAAAAAAAGTACACAAGACTTGCTCAGGAAATGAAGCTCTTATGGCACCTTGATAAAGTAAGCATAGAGCCAATAATCATTTCATCAACAGGCGTGGTACCCAAAACCCTTATGACGACCCTGGAGAAACTAAAATTAGAAGATAAGCTTCTACCTATTCAAAAGGCAGTAATTCTATCAACAACATCCATTGTTCGCTCGTTTTTAGACATTGACATGTAATTTACAGATTATTATGAATTTACCAATGTATATTTAGTATAAATAGCTTTATATGTCTTGTTTTATACAACTGGTGTATAATGTATAGCCCAAGGTGGAGCTCAAGGAAGAGATAAAATAAATAAAATAAAATAAAATAAAACAAAACAAAAATAAAGAAAGTAATAAAAATAACATAAAATAAAATAAAATAAAATTAAACAATGTAATATAAAACGAAACAAAATGAAATAAAATAGAAGAAATCAAAAATAAACTAAGTAAAAAAATGTGGTGAAATTAAATTAAATAAAAAAACATAATAAAATAAAATAAAAGGAAAAAAATAACAGAAAATTCAAAAAAAAAAAAAACAAAAATACAACAAAATAAAGTCAAATTAAATATAACGAAATATCATAAAATATTATAAGATTAAATTAAATTAAAAAAATAAAAAAAAATAATTGAAAATAACATAAAGTAAAACAAAATAAAATAAAATAAAAAGGAAAAATAACAGAAAATTAAAAAAAAAAAAACAAAAATACAACAAAATAAAGTCAAATTAAATATAACAAAATATCATAAAATATTATAAGATTAAATTAAATTAAAAAAATTAAAAAAAAAAATAAAACAAAATAATATAAAATAACATAAAGTAAAACAAAATATCATAAAATATTATAAGATTAAATTAAATAAAAAAAATAGAAAAAAAATAAAACAAAATAATATAAAATAGCCTAAAGTAAAACAAAATAAAACAAAATAAACTGCAATAAAATAAAATAAAGTAAATAAAATTTATTAAAAAAATTTCAAAATTAAACAAACCAAATAACAATGTAAAATAAAATAAAATGAATTTAAATAAAATAAAAGAAGCGTGAAACAAAAAAAAAAAATAAAACAACTTGAAATAAAATTAAATTATATAAAACAAACTAAACTAAATTAAGGTAAAATAAAATAATATAAAATAAAATGCTTGCGTTATGCTCGCAGCAACAGACTATTTAGCACGACATAACAACGTAGCGAAAATCGTTCACCAGCGCTTGGCAATTCGTACGAATCTGCTTACAGAAGAGGTCCCGTGTTATAAATATAATCCCTCGGCAGTGATAGAAACTAGCGTATAAGCTGTACTGGGACCGCACTATACTTACAGATAGAAGTATACCCCATAACAGGCCGGAATAGTCCTATTAGAAAAGAAAGAAAAGAGCACGTATTTAATTGATATTGGGGTTCCCAATACGCACAACTTGAAAGACGTGCACAAAGAAAAGAAAAGAAAGTACACAGGACTTGCTCAGGAAATGAAGCTGTAATGGCACCTTGATAAAATAAGCAAAGAGCCAATAATCATTTCATCAACAGGCGTGGTACCCAAAACCCTTAATACGACCCTGGAGAAAATAAAATTAGAAGATAAGCTTCTACCTGTTCAAAAGGCAGTAATTCTATCAACAACATCCATTGTTCGTTAGTTTTTAGACATTGACATGTAATTTACAGATTATTAAGAATTTACCTATGTATATTTAGTATAAATAGCTTTATATGTCTTGTTGTATACAACCGATGTATAATGTATAGCCCAAGGTGGAGCTCAAGGAAGAGATAAAATAAATAAAATAAAATAAAATAAAATAAAATAAAACAAAATAAATAAAAATAAAATAAAATAAAATAAACCAAAATAAAATGGAATAAAACAAACCAAAATGAAAAATAAACAAAATTATAAAAATAACATAAAATTTAATTAAATAAAATAAAATAAAAAAAAAAAAAATAAATTAAAATAAAATAAATCAAAAAGTAACATAAAAAAAAATCAAATAAAAAAAAACAGCAAAATATAATAAAATAAAACAAAACAAAAATAAAGAAGGTAATATAAATAACATAAAATAAAATAAAATAAAATAAAATAAAATGAAATAAAATAAAATTAAATTAAACAATATAATATAAAACGAAATAAAATAAAATGAAATAAAATAGAAGAAATCAAAAATAAACTAAGTAAAAAAATGAGGTCAAATTAAATTAAATAAAAAAACATAATAAAATAAAATAAAAAGGAAAAAATAACAGAAAGTTAAAAAAAAAAAAACAAAAATGCAACAAAATAAAGTCAAATTAAATATAACAAAATATCATAAAATATTATAAAATTAAATTAAATTACAAAAATTAAAAAAAAAATAAAACAAAATAATATAAAATAACATAAAGTAAAACAAAATGTAATAAAATTAAATTAAATTAAACAAAATTAAAAAATTAAGTAAAATAAAATTATATATTTTAGAATAAAATAAATTAAAATAAAATAAAATTACATTAAATTAAATTAAATAAAAATAAACAAATTAAAAAAAACATACAACTAAATTAAATTAATTAAAGAAAAATTAAATAAAACAAAACAAAATAAAATAACAAAACAAAATAAAAAATAAACAAAGTAAAAAAATAATAAAATAAAAAATACCATAAAATTAAATAATATATAAGATAAAAAGTAAATAAAAATAAAATAATATAATATAAAATAAAATACATGCCGAAACCCGGGATTGAACCGGGGACCTTTAGATCTTCAATCTAACGCTCTCCCAACTGAGCTATTTCGGGTTATAAAATAACTACTGCTCATTTCGCAATAGTCTGTGGTTTCCTTGTGCTAAGTGCTAGAAATGCATTCATCAAGCATCATACTAATCGCTACTTACTAGGACAACAACAAAACACCTTAATAAACTAATATTTTCAAGTGATAACATATCGCATACTTAGATCCAAACGGCTATCAATTGAAAAAATTTTGCTCGGAGAACTCGAAAATACTCTACAATACAATTTTTATGACTAAAATTTGATTGTAACGACCTTTTTACTTTGACTTTATCAAACTGTGATTTTTGCCGGCTCAAGGTCCAATGTAATAAAACACTTTCTTAAATATTTCCCAATATATTTCAATCTCCTTCGGAGATCGTCTTCAGGGGCTATAACAATAACAAACAAATATTCACATATAAAACTGAATACAATTGGGATACAATTTTTCCATACATACATACATTAATTATCTTGTCCAATAGACGACACTTGTTAATTCGCCATGCAGTTCAGAACTAATTTTTTTTTTTGTTCTTTTGTGAGTCAAGTAAGTGTCTATAAATATGTGAGCAATTTTCTGTGTCCGTTTTGTAATTTAGTCTCTTGCTTGGTGATGTATTTGCTATGTGTAGCATTTCTAACGTAAACCTTTTGCTATAATTTGTCTCCTGCTCTAGTATGCTCACCGCTTTAAAATCTGGTTGGCGTCCGTTCTCTGTACAGTGGGCCGCAAGTGCTGTTTTATGAATGTTGCCAGATGATCTACATTTAATATCCGATCTGTGTCCTGCTATTCTTGTTTTTAATTTGTTCTTTGTTGTACCCACATATTCTTTTTCACAGTTATTATTTTCATTTCCCGCACATGTAATCTTATATATTACATTATGTTTGTCTGAATTTGTTATTTTGCTTTTCATGTTATTAAAAAATATGTTTGTTGTGTACGATGGTTTGTGTGCAATTCTTATATTCTCTTTGTCATAGATGTCTGAGCCCTGCAATCTTTCTGAAAAACCTGGTATATATACTACAGATCTATATTTTGTAGTCGTGTTCTCTCTGTTCTTCCGGCATTTATCTTTCGGGTATTCTTTTATTAACCTCTGTATTGCGTTAGGAGGGAAGTCATTCATCTTTAGTATGTATGTTATTCGTTTTTTTATTCTCGGAGTGAAAAACCGTGTCAATCGTATCTAATACTCGTCTAATGAAGTTTTTTGCCGTGTTTATAATCATACCCCTTGGGTGTTTTGATTTAAAATTTATTATTCTTTCTGATGATGTGGGCTTTTGATACCAGTCAAGTGTTATTTTATTGCCTATTTTACATACTAATGTGTCTAGAAACGGCAGTCTACTAGCCGACTCCAGCTCCATCGTAAACTTTATGTCCCTGTGGAATGAGTTTAGTACCTCCAAGGTTTGTTCCAGCTCGTCAAGTAAAACGCAAAACAAAAACGTTGAATACAAATTATCCAACATAAAGTTTATAAATTTGCCCCGAAATTATTTAATGGCATTTAAAAAATTTCACATTATTATGGTGCGTGGGTAGCATAACAACTCCGGTCAACTCAACCAAGCAAGACATCTTGCCACAAAACTATGCATCAAAAAAACGGTGCCGACACCAAAAACACGCGTCCCTGGCACGAACGAGAACGAGGCGGTTAACCTGTTGCTATGGTAAAACAGTGAAAGTTAATAAACGATAATAATAAAGAGCTATAAAAACTTGAAAAAAAAACAACAAAACGGTCAATAAGGTATAAAATGTTTAATGATTTGTCTCTAACAAAAACACACATTAGCCTAAATAAGCGAGTAATTAATTTAAATCTTTGTTTTTCATTTGATTTAGATGCCGCCATCAATAAATTCAATTGACAAGGTGGACAGGTTACATAAATAAGGAAGGCGGCTTAGTTTATACACGCCCATTTACAGTCAATGAACCAAAACAAAAGCGGTTAATAGAACTTATTTTTCGAATGAAAATTGAATTCTAAATCAATATTTTTTGGTTTTGTGTTTTTCTGTTACTAAATCTTTTCTGATATGCTAATTACGCTACTCACCAAAATAAAATGTGATATAATAAAAACTCACTGTTGAGTAGCAC
This sequence comes from Eurosta solidaginis, assembly GCF_040869045.1. Taxonomy (NCBI): domain Eukaryota; kingdom Metazoa; phylum Arthropoda; class Insecta; order Diptera; family Tephritidae; genus Eurosta; species Eurosta solidaginis. The sequence continues at coordinate 213,713,148 of NC_090322.1, read as the reverse complement.
AAATAGCTATAACATTGAGTCAAAAAAGATGAAGGAAACACTGCGTTAAATCAAATGTTCAAAATATTCTAGATATCAAAGAGCTGACACTCCTTATTCTCTGACCGCCGATCTGGGATCAGGAAAACACGACCTCTTTCAGGTAGTCAGTTAATAAAGGCTAAACATCGACCTTCCTGCATCCACCCGCCCTTGCTTACCTGTAAACACAAATTCGAGCTTAACTGCATTGAATTGGAATCGCGATATAGGCACATGCACTCATTGAGTGTGACTAGTACTATCTGGTTCAGCATCAGTGCCCCCAAATGTAGAAAGTATTACTACAGCGAATCGCTAGTTTCGAACTTGATCAGTACTATCGCATTAGAAGACTTCTTTATTTTGCCCCCTCGCAGTGCTTTCAACTGACACTTTTCACAATGCAAAGTCCTACGAAATGGCAATTGGTCACTTTCTGGACCCTTTTTAACGCGTCCTTCGGATGTGGTTCAGAAATAGTTTCTGGCGTTGATTAATCAATTTTAATGCATGCAGCTCAGATATAAGAGCTTTTTGTACAACTGTGACTACCAACAGAGATGAAATAGTATGAAATGTTTCGGGCTCTTCTTTTGTCGTAGTCCGCCCTGGGCCTGAACCCGGCATCGCATTTCACACAAATTTTTCTTTGACTACCCGACAGACCAAAACATGCTCTACGTAAAAACTATGGTGCTTCCGAGTTATGAACCACTAAGCAGGAGTGCAATAGCAGTGCTTTAATCAGGAAATGGAACTGAACGATTTGGCCTTAATCATACATAAATTGGGATGGGGCAGCCACTGTAACCTAATCAAACCGAATTTCACAGCTAATTACCTAAGCTTCTGCAATAAGTTGACTGAAACTACACCAATTTTTGTTTTACAGAGCTTGGACCGTCAGAAATCTCTTAAATTCGGGACATAAAATGGAGCCGGTTTTATATTGTTCTGTAATGTAATGCCATTCTCTATTATTGTGCTGCCATCGCGGGCTGTCGAGCGAAGTCGAGCCGTGGTGGCTTGGTGGCGTGATTCGCCTACCACACCGAAGGTCCTGGGTTCAAGTCCCGTGCAAAGCAAAATCAGAGTTTTGCAAAAACATTGTTTAAATTAGGAAAAGGGCTTTCTTAGAGTAGTAGCCCCTCGGCAGTGGTTTGGCAAACACTCCCAGTGCATTTCTGTTTTAAAAAGCTTTTCGTAAAAGATGTAGGTCCTATGCCGTCAATTTGTAGGGATAATCAAAAGGAGCATGGCGCAAATTAGAAGACCAGCTCGGATTTGATCTCCTTGGAGGTAAGTCGCCCCAAGTTTTTTTTGTTTAATTATAGATAGCGAGTGGGAAACACTTCCATTAAGAAATCTATAACTTTTCGATGATTCATTTAATTTTTCACCGTCGGTATTTAATGTTTTCAAGTTTAATGAGCTCAAGGCTGGTTATTAAGGTTCCTGATATTGACTTCAGGCCGAAATCGGAATATCTATAAATAAATTAATTACAATACAAAACCAAAATAATAGCCGGCCTTCGCTTAATCTCTCCCAGTCTAATTGGTACGTCTACGGAGCAAGCTTCAAAGGATACGCCCTTTTTAGATAGTTCATCCGCTTTTGCATTCCCATCTATTCCCATATGCCCTGGGACCCAATATATATGTATGCTTCTCCTATCCCGATTCTCTCCACAGACTTGTTACACTCTAACACGCATTTAGATGCTGTCCTATGCGAAATTATTGCTTTAGTTGCTGCTTGAGTGTCAATATAAAAGATAACACGATTGCAGCTTAGGCTATTATCCTCCAGGGTTTCTAATGCTTTGGTTACGGCTACTATTTCCGCTTGGAAAACGCTACAGTAATCCGGCAGCCTGTGGCATCTGTTTATTTCCGGATCAGCACAGTATACCACAAACCCTACTCGTTCCACTACTGTGGAACCATATGTGTACACATGTATCGCTTAGTCCGCCCCTTAACACCCTTACTTCAACTGTCCAACCATATTGTGGCCTTAAGATGGCCCTCGAAGCGCAGATAGAGAATAAGGTAATATGTTCGTCTTGTGATTGATGACGTTATACTACTATGGCCGTATTGTCGGCGCTAAAGCTGCCAGAGGCACCGAGCCTGGTTGCAGTTGTTAACGTTATGTTCTTTGCTACTAGGTCTACAGGTGGGATGTGCAAAATAGCATAGAGTGCAGCCGTCGGGGTTTTTTCAGGGCTCCCGTAATGCTAAGCATTAATAGTCTGCATACCCCTCAAATTTTTTGAGGTAGGTTGTTTTTTGTGTGGCTTTCCACCAAACAAGAACTCCATAGTATAGAATAGGGCTTACATGATGATTTCTAGATATTTTGTGCAACGTTTCTCCTGTAGGGTCACCCCTCCTAACTTAGGCCTGATCCATACTACATCATTATAAATATAAATTTATGTCACGTTGTTTTTCCGTGATGAACTCCTAATCTAATAAACCGATTTCAATCAAATTTGCCCGACGTGTGCCGTTTGATCCAACTTGAAAGATAGGATAGCGTTCCTGTGAATTTTCTTTCCGGGAAGTGGACCAGGGATCGATCTATTTCAGCACTGAAATATGGAATTTGCCTGAAATATGGCACAAAGGTAGCCTTTGCCTAGATTAGTATTTACGACACTTTTTTTCGGGAAGAGGACTAGGACCCATCTTTTCGAACAAATTCTGTTCTTGATTCGATTTACCTGAAATTGGGCTTACAGGTAGCCTTTTGGCTAGGTTAGTATTTATTGGGCAATGAAGCAGGGACCGACTGGGACTGGGGTTTGGACTGGGACTAGGAGTGGTACTGAGACTGGGACTGGGACTGGGACTTGAAGTGGGACTGCGCAAGGTAAAAAGGGATTGAAAGGAACAAGAAAAAGAGAGAAGAGAAAACAGAGAAGGATAAGGAGATAGAGTTAAACGAAGATTGAGAGATATGGATTGATGTAGTGCAAACGAATTAAGAGAAAAGACGGAGATGGAGAAAGATACGCAGAAAAAGAGAAAGGCAGAGGGAAAAGTGAATAGAAAGATAAGAAAAAGGGTGAGAAAGGGGATCGCAGAGTAAGAGGTAAAAACTGCTTAAAATTTATGAAGATAGACAAAAGCTAGGGCAGAGCAATATCTGCCGGGTCTAACTTAGATCGTACAATTCTTTTTACTTCCTTTATATTAGGTCGGTTGCATGTTTGTCCGCTTTTCATACAAATCTTGCAATCGATTTTTAAGTAACTTCTCATTCAGCTACATACGTAAAACTTTACACATAGGACATAGGTTAGAACACCGTGACAATGCAACAAAAGGAAAAAATCCGTTAGATGGCGCACGGATCGAAATAATTAGATAAGAATTTGAAAATTTTTAAATCAGCCTTTAAGTAACTTCTCGATGAGCTAGAGACTTGGAATTTCAAATTTAATTCAGAGGTCGATGACAGGCAATGACACGAAACAAAAAGATTCGCTAGGGGGCGCACGGGATCAGATATTTAGAAATAAGAATAAAATAAAAGTTTTAAGCACTTCCTTCATGTAAATTGGCAAAAATCAGCGAAAATGTCTCCTTTTATAAAAAGGTATATTCTTGCTAAACTTTGATTTTTAAATTTTGACATAGAAATTGCAAAAATATTTTAACGAATTTACTTGCAAATCCTCTTATTTGCAACCCTCTGCTAAGTTCGAATCACTAAACTGTTGAATAAATAACTCCAATATTTAATAATGCAAAATGGCCTTTTTTAAAGTCTTCACAATAACATTCAAACTTTGCAACGAATAGCTTGCTTAATAACCAAACTGCTTGATAGCTCAAATGAAACTGAAACCTCTACATTTACTGCCTTTCATACTCTCTGATTTCCTCGTTCGCATCTTCCAAGCGCTTCCATTTCCAGAATCTACTAGTTGGCAATCAGCTCTCAAATTTCTCAGCTGTAACTACAATTGCACGATTTTATAGCTTCTTTCATTGCATTCTTTCAGGAGTATCTCAGATATATGCATGTGGTTGTGCCTTGCTTCTCAGCTGCGTGTACCTACATATAAAAATAAAATAAATGTAAGGCGCGATAACCTCCGAAGAGATCTAAGGCCGAGCTTCTCTTTCAATTTGCGTCGTGCTCCTCTTGATTTTTCCCTACAAATTGGCCGGACGGGACCTACATGTTTTATGCCGACTCCGAACGGCATCTGCAAGGCAGATGAGTTTTCACTGAGAGCTTTTCATGGCAGAAATACAATCGGCGCGCTTGCCAGACACTGCCGAGGGGCGACCCCGCTTAGAAAAATTTTCTTCTAATTGAAAAATCTTATTTCTAAAATTTTGATGTTGCTTTGCCCGGGAGTTGAACCCAGGGCATACGGTGTGATAGGCGGAGCACGCTACCATCACACCACGGATGACCTACATATGTGTGGACATAATGATTGATTCGTTTATGTAGATACAAGTGACTGTCTGCTTTATTGTTGTTGTGACTTCATTTACTCAGTATCAGACTAGGGATGTGAGTATCACTTAGTGTCACTCATATTCGTCACAATATTTATGAGAAGTAAAAATATAAAAGTGGAGCACACATTACTTGGATTGGAAAGCTAGTAGCAAAGGAGATATTATTAGTCAATCAATTGCGCTCCACCTTTATATTTTTACTTCTCATAAATATTTTTGCAATTTCTATGTCAAAATTTAAAAATCAAAGCTTAGCAAGAATATGTGTTTATATAAGGAGAAATTTTTCGCTTTTTTGCTATGTACTTTTTTTTACTACTTTTGTTTAAACATAATTTTGGTTTAACGGCTTTTTTTATTACAACTAATCTACTTCTATACAACATTCGTTTACTATTCATTTATTTATTTATTTCAATAAATTTTTATTGTTTATGATTTTATGATTTCGTACATATTTTATGTCTTTATGAAGTCTGCGTTTTCCGCTATTTATGTTGAGTTAACTTACTGTGACTTTGGCCGAAGGTGAGAAGTCACGTTTGGCTTATGACTAGCGTTACACCTACGCATGACGTTGTGCAACGTGCAGCTTGCAGCGTGCCACATTCGCTAAAATTACCCAATGTCTCTGCGCATGTGCACAAAATTTAGAATCGCTTTGGTTTTTATTATTAACTGTACTCTCAGATAGTGGGTTGTGTGTAACCTGAAATGCATAAATAAATACGCTACAATACGACCAATTTTATTATTTATTATTTCAATGTGGCGGAATATTAAGTGTGACTGTGAAATAAAGAAAATAAAAATGATAAGCAGAGGAAGAAGCGCATCTGTTGCATACAAAATTGCATTGATTGCAAATTATTGTTTTTTTGTGAATGTTGCGCAAAATTTTGCATGGTTGTGAAGAAATGCTGTGCACGACTACGATTAAATCTTAAATCAGCTCTAGACCGTAGCATCTGCAAACGCCGAGGTTATTGTTGTAGTTTGAAAGTAATCTAGAATGGGAGTTTTGTAAAGTAGATCTAAACAGTGGAACTTACTTACTTACTTAATTGGCGCTTAACCGTCTAAACGGTTATGGCCGTCCAACAAGGCGCGCCAGTCGCTCCTTCGCTCCGCCAACCGGCGCCAATTGGTTACACCAAGGGAGTTTAAATCGTTTTCCACCTGGTCCTTCCAACGGAGTGGGGGCCGCCCTCTACCTCTGCTTCCATAGGCGGGTTCCGATAGAAACACTTTCTTGGCCGGAGCATCATCTTTCATTCGCATAACATGGCCTAGCCAGCGCAGCCGCTGCGTTTTAATTCGCTGAACTATGTTGATGTCTGCGTATAGCTCGTTCAGCTCATCATTAAATCTTCTTCGGTACTCGCCATCGCCAACGCGTAGAGGTCCATAAATCTTTCGAAGAACTTTTCTCTCGAACACTCCCAAAGCCGCTTCATCTGCTGTTGTCATGGTCCATGCTTCTGCCCCATATAGCAGGACGGGTACGATAAGTGACTTGTAGAGTATGATTTTCGTTCGCCGAGAGAGGACTTTACTTTTCAATTGCCTACCTAGTCCAAAGTAGCATTTATTGGCAAGATTGATTCTTCGCTGGATTTCAGTGCTGATGTTGTTGCTAGTGTTGATGCTGGTTCCCAAATAAACGAAGTCTTTTACTATTTCGAAATTAGGGCTGCCAACAGTAGCGTGGTTGCCAAGGCGCATATGCGCTGACTCTTTGCTCGATGACAGCAGGTACTTCGTTTTGTCCTCATTCACCATCAAACCCATCTTTACCGCTTTTTTTTCCAGCTTGGAGTAAGCAGAACTAACAGCGCGGGTGTTTAGGCCAATGATATCAATGTCATCAGCATATGCCAGTAATTGCACGCTTTTATAGTACAGTGGAACTACGCAGACCTATATCATGATAAGAATTGGCAGTAGGCAGTGCTTTCCAACATCTTCGAAAAGGGTTTCAACAAGTCCAACTAATTCCACACTACACACAGAGAAAAACTATTGTAAAATTAACTTAAAATCGCGTATACCACAGCTTAAACTTAGGTATAATTAACCTACTAAGTTTTTTCATCATCTTAATAAATAATAACTAAATTTGGTAATAAATTCCCTAAGCTTTGTTTCCATTGTCGAGCATAAATTGTGTAAGTACTTTGATAGGATGTACAAGTTTCTTGGGCCCCATACAAAACTCTCTAACTAAGTCAACTTTTTTCGATTTACAGTTGATTTTCTCTGTGTGTATTCTTAAGTATCATGCTTTAGTAGTTCTTTTAGGATGGTAGTAATATTAGCAGTCACTAAGAAAATGTAGGTCAGAAGGAAAATCTGAGAAGTTAGAATATTATTGCGAATTTTAGGTAATCTTAATTATTTTGCACCTTCTGTTAATGTTCGTATCGCTGAACTGTCGATTAAAATACTCAAATATTCAGTATAGCAAAATGTAATTTTTTCACAATTCTACCGTAGTAATATATCACAATTAAATTACTTGCGGACTTTTTTTAACGTGTTCAAAATCAAAACTGATTCATTATTCCTCAGCTTGCGCTGCCTTTATACTCTCAATTATCTCGTTCACCTATATCTCCTAGGGTCTAGACTTTTAACGAATAGCCTTCTCGAACACTTGCTTATTTATTTTTCGATATGTATCTCATAGTTGGTCATTTAGCTAAATACATGTGTATACGCTAGTAAAGTCATCTCGCTCTTAGCTGGTGACTACATGTATGTGAAATATTCTTCTCGCTTGGACTTTGCTGTTTACATGTGCGTGAGGCTGCTCGCTTTCGTTTACATGCATAGTGACGCATCGAAATGCTAATATTCGATACAACATCAATTAAGTAATGATGCATAGTTGTTTCCTCCTCTCATTCGAGTGGTACTTTGAGTCGCAGCGGAAAGTAGAGTAGTGTCGGTGGGACCAATCCAACATACTCGGCTCAAGGTCTGTAGGGCCTGTAACTAGCGGAATACACTTTCAATAAAAAAATGCTAATGCCTCGTAACAAATCAATTTTTACCTTTGACGACCAAGAATACGTTCTAATGGCCATGATTTCAGGGCGCGTGTTTGCAACGCCCCGAGTCTTATTAGGTAAGCCTGGTTGATGGAGTGTTGGACGCAAAGGCTATTATGCCTTTCCGATGGAAAGGGCAGAAAATGATAGCAATCGTACCTTTTGACGTCTGCTATAATAGGGTACCTGATAAAAGAAGTTGTGATTGTAAAAACCCAGCACTGCCTTTCATACATATATACGGCGACGGAGGTGACGAACGATGCGACTAAGGAGTCCTTCAAAAGACATACGGAAGGAAGTTATATTAAGACTGAATGGGTTGTGTAGTGCAAGCCCCTCAAATCGGTTTCCAGAATATTTCATAGCTTACCCAATTGTCAACCCTACCTATCCGTCGCGAATCTTATTTATCTAGCTGGCGACCTCAAGCTCCTTATTGAAGGAGGGGGTTGGATGACCTAGAACATTCAATATGGTCACATCAAGTCGTTCTCCAGATGGTCGGGCTATTTTCCAGAACATATAGGACACATCTCCGGCAAAGGAGAATAAGGAGGAAGCTAACTACAGTAGGAATTTAGTGGCGCCCAGAAATAGCCATGCCAAAAGGAGAAAGTTGGTTAACTTTAAAATTTTTTATCAGCTTGTTATCTGTAGAGCCATATTCCAGCATAGAAAGATCCAACAAGCTGATCGTGTGGCATCAACTTCCTTCTGTGAGGCGAGGAAGGTGGGTATAGTGTTGCAAGAAAAGTTTTCATCGAGAATAAGCTCACTAAACATAGTCACAACGAAATCAACACTCGGCTCTAGCATATTCTCTCTGTCAGCTAAATACGTCCTGACGATGGATCCAAACAGTGGAAACGTGTTTTTAATAACATGTATGTTTTTACTTTATGGAGCTTGAATATTGGCAGATAGCAATAACGCATAATAATTCTGCTCGAAAATTTCGCAACCACAAACAACAATACCTAATGATGAAACTTACGTTGTACCGCCAAAGTATAACGTAAAAGTTATTTGTAGGGGCTCGGCAAGAAAATCTTCGGGATTGTAGCATCTCCGTACAATATGGCTTTGTGAACGTAGCCTATGGGTCTTGATTAGTTGAACAATGTAAGTTTCTGCTTATAGCTCATCGTTAAGGCTTCTTCGATATTCTCCCTACCCATAGGAGCCTTGCACAGAGTATGATTGGAAGCATTTTAATGTTCTTGGGAAGGTTGTATAATTCGAAGTTAAGAACTTAAGTGCGTAGGTTTATATTGATGCTATTGGTATCATTGACCTTACTCTGCCATATCTAATCTGGATAAACAGTATAAAAATAAAGTGAAAGAACGAGGGCAAAAAATACTGCTCTCATCAGGAGATATATCACCGTTTAGAGATACAAATTGTCAAGGACTTGATTTAGTATCTTTTTTGCCAACAAGTTCTACTTGATGTATAATTGAGATGTAAATTCCCAACAGAAGCTCGCCCTAAATCTCTTTTCACCAAGTATATTTTTTTTAACTCCCAGTTTGGACAAGAAGGACTATTCTCTATGGGTCTTTAACATAACCGACTGATGTATGACAGAGGCATGTATGCAGTGAAAAACTAATTTTTCCTAAAGATTTTGGTGCTACACATTTTATTGTACCGGCAACCCTGAAAATAACTCACAAACTCTCCGAAGTCACAAAATATGAACACAATGTGCGCACAATTAAGTAAGTGCAATAACAAAATATTTAACAAGCAAATGAAAAGCGTCTAAGACAACATACATTGCATAAATAATTAAATAAGGGAAATCTGTTGAACGCCCATCGTCGCATGTCGTAGGCTACTACTACATATACAAACATCCGCATCCTCCATACTACAATTCTGCGTAATACTACATTTTATATCGAATATCAGACCACAATAATTTTGATTGTCATAATCCCACTTTCCACTGATCTCCAAGAAGACCCTACGCGCACTCTCGCCGATTTGCTTGCTGATTTTGCACATTATTGCATGCGCCTCAATATGTATTTGTTTACATATTATGTTTAAAAAAAAATCAACCTAAAATTGTGCACTTTTGTTTATTTTCATAACTCAACTGCAAACCACATGCGTCTGCTGCTGCTGCACTGTAGTGGTTAGCAAATCCCACACGCTCATGAGGAGCAAAAGACGCAATGTACGAAATTAGATTTTTCGTCCTCCCTTCCCTCTTTTTTGCTCGTTCTGCTTGAATTTTGTACTATAATCTTCTATGATTATCTCTTACTTTGCGAAAGCGTACGACTGCAATATTACTTTAGCTGTTCAATGTGATTTGCCTGCAACGATAAAAAGTTGCTCCATAAATCTCACTTTACTCGCGAAGCCCACCAACACTGAATGTGTAGTCACATTGTTGGTATAATTGTTTGGTGCATATACGAGTATTCCTTTTCTTATGGTGATGCTTTTAATGTTTGGCAGTGGTTTGAGTGGTTTCCTTCTGGCGGCAAGGCAACATAGCGGCGCACCGGAAAATATATGTCCCATAGTTATGCATAGTAGGTTTGAAATACTAGAGTTGTGGTGAAAAAATATATCCTTATGTTGTTAGCGGTAAAGACACTCCAGAAGGTTTTTGGGATGTTTATGGTCCTTTGCCGGACATATATACCATAACTTCCGGTAACAAGAACCATTAAGGCTCAAGCCGGACAATCTCAGTAATGATTTAATATGAACACATTGAGCCTTGAGGCCATTGCCTGCCTTTCCCCCCCCCCCCCCCCTTCCCTCACCCACCGTAGTTCCAGGATTCGCCACGAATAGGTGAGGTTGACTATGGTAGCACGAATAGCGAACTTGGCTCGCTTATATATTTCCGTTCCGGGTAGGTAAGGCGTCGTGTTAGTGTCTAGTCTTAATTATTTTTTCTGAACACCAGTTCTCGAATACCCTTGATTTTGATGAAGTATCGGAAATATAAATAACTTCAATAAGCATTATATCCTAACATGTATTATTAAACTTTCCATGGAAAAGAAAATGGTATATTAACTTTCGCACGAATCTCAAAATTGTAAGTCCTTAAAGGTGAAGAGATAGATGCACCAATAAGTGTACAGAATTGATCAGAATGACGATCTGAGTTGATTTAGCCATGACCGTCTGTCTGACCGTCCGCCTGTTCGTCTTTTCGTTTGAACGCAACCTAGTCCCTCAATTTTTGAGATACCTTGATGAAATTTCATTAGCGGGTATATTTTGGTGTCGGAATATATAGCATATATCCCCATACAACCCAGCTCAATTCAATAAAGGTATGAAGTCTTCGGCATAGCCGAAAACAGTCCCGTCCTTACTTGTTTTTATTAATTTTTACCAGAAAATCATAAAAATTAATATGCAAACAACCCCCCCATGGGAGACTAACAATTGATTGAAAACTCAACTGGAAAGTGCTTATCGAGGAGCGGGTAAGGAAAGACCGCACGGGTTTTTATTCATAACTCAAGTTTTTTATTCATAGTTCAAGTCGGCAGCTTTATACCATATATTAAAGCTGCTCCCGATAGACATGCATCTACTATATACGTCGGCACAAACCGCACTGAAACTTAGTGATACTCAGACAGGGCCCAGCAACAGCGTTATTACTATGGTTTAGTTCGACCTTTTAACGACATACAGATCTACACCGACCGCTCAAAGATGGGCACGGGTGTTAGGGCTGATATCTTTTCATATTGTCATTCAAACTGCCATCATACTGTGCTGTGTTTCAAACATAAGTATTTGTGATTTCTGGAGCCTGCACATCAGTACAGATCCAGAATATTACTGACAAACAAGCAGCAAAAATACGCTAGATGCACCCTACACTAGTTTAAAGCTTGTAGGGACACGCAAGCTCCATAAACCAACACTCTATTCATTATCTGGATTTCGTGTCATAGGAGAATCGAAGTAAAAGAAAGAGATGATGGCTGGATGGCACGTAGGAGCGCATGGAAATGAGGAATAATTGACGTCGAAGTAGGCATACCCCCAGGGGCAGCCAAGGAGGAAAACTCAGCAAAAGTGAAAGATCACTAACTACACTTCATAAGCTACATGTCCAGACCACAATAAAAGAGGGACTGAGTAGGTCTATAGCCAACACCTTTGGAATTCAGGCAAGCATGCGGAAAAGTTGGGTATTCCGTATAATAACTACTGCAAAGGTTTAAAATACTTAACTACCAAAGAGACTAATGAGAACCTTCAGTGTAAATGCCCGGATCTAGCTAGAATATGTCTGAGATCTGTCTGAAGCCCATTTCTGAAAAATCTAGGTAGATTACGAATAAAAGCCCAAAGGCTTCACTGGCTAGGTCATGTTATGCGAATGGACGAACACTGTGTGACAGTTGCTATCGGCGGGTTACAGATGTGTCATCAATTTTATGTCGAAGTTTTTTCAGTAATTTTTTTTCATAATACACGTCAATACAATATTTGTAACACTTTAATGAGAAACTGGTAACATTTCGATATGAAATCATTAACTTTTTGATAACATATCGATAACATTTAGTCAACATTTTTTTACTTAATTTATAATAACTTTATGATAGCAAATCGATATATATTTCATAAAAAGTCAATAGCTTTTCGATAAAAAAAATCTTTGGCTCGATAGTAAATCGATAATTTTTCTATATAAAACCGTTAACTTGACATAGCGAATTATACAACGTTATGAAAACGCTAAAACAAGAACAATTTAGGTAGTTTAACACGAGCGTTGTGAGAACGTCCTTGTGTAAAAGTCGTGACCGTAGTTTTTGAGGATTTTAGCTTCGTTTATTTTTACTATTCTTCAGTTAAGTTTATACCATTTCGTGTTGTGCTGCTATTAAAGTTGTACGCTTTCTGTGAGCTGCATCTTCCTGGGCACATAATTTTTCGATAACAAATCTATTTCTATTACAGAATATCGCTCAGAGGACACACGGAGCGCTGCCGATTGTTGGCGGATTGCCAACTATTTTTTAAGCTTATTCATTCTGTATTCTTCTAGACTTTGCTGTGTTACAGCTTTATTTGCATTTCACTTCTCTTGTTGTCTTCAGTGCGGTTATTTTTTGCAAAGTCCTCAACCTCATCTTAGTTGTTCTGTCCGTACTAAATAACACCTAAGAGGCTCGTGGATACGGGGCGTCGTAAAACGTTGTGTTAAAGCAACTTTCCAGTCCAAAACTATTCACCACAACACACTGCATTTATGAACTTTTTCATAGTCCGTATTTTCATGTTGCAATCAGCAGCGATGCCCGAACTTACAATCAACTGCGCACATTTAATAACACATGCGTAGCCAATCCAATTGTGGCAGTCAACATTAGTATGCAACAAACAGCCAAAATTGTGGGATTTTACGAGTAACGAGCATTTGATTTTTCGTTTTTTTTTTTCTTGTTTTTTTTTTTTTTTTCATTAAAAATGTGTGCGATTGCTGCGATCGCATTGCTGATCGTGGCATTTTGTGGCTCACATTTACGCATGTTGCAGCAACATTTTTTTACACACGACACAAATGTTTATACGCTGAGTTATGTGTTGCCTATGGAAAGTAATCGCGAACGTCTGCGATTGAAGTTTTCTCATTTCATTAGCTTTTTTTCTTGTTGGTGTTCTTTTTCCATTGCAAACAATATATTTTTTGAACTCCAGCGAGTATGTTAATTTTCACTTAGCCTATAGGCAATTTGTCAATGGACACCATTGGCAGTTTTTTCGCAGCCAAGCAAAGCATTTAAGACCCAAACAATTTTTTACATCTTTTCCTTTTATATTTTGTTCCTTTGCAAGCGCTTAAGGCTTTTTCTTTGGATTGCAATTGCATTGATTTATTGATTTGCTTGACGATGCAGCAACGAAAGAAGATCACTCAATGTGGTTGGATGGTGAAAATTGGCATACCAACATATACCGCAACAAGATCTACAACAACAACAACAAATATAACAACAGTGGTTGGATATTGGCAATGCAAATGAGTGCAGGCATTACTTCCCAGGCTTTGCTGACTTATTGAGCTCTAGTTTTTCAAGCCGCGTACTTAAAGTGGTTTTGTGGTCGAATTTATTGTAGTTCGTGGAACACCTTTTGGCATTTAGAGTTCAAGATTAGCGCTCAATAACATACTTCGTAGTACATACACAAGCTAGTAACTTTTCTTAATTTGCATATGCACATACATAAGTTGCACATATATTAAGTTGTATAAAATTTAAGCTGTTTGCAAAATTTTTTTCGTTGGCCACCACACATGTACTACATAAGCCTTTTTCCTTTTTTCTGACAGCTTTCGAATTACAGATCCAGATTCGTGTTTCTGTCAAGTCAGCTTATGTGACTTCCGATAAATCTGCGATTGTAATTTTACGCTGAACGCTGATTTACTGCTAATGCTTGTATTTAGGTACAAGTATTTAAAAGCAGCTGGTATCCGTATTAATTTACAGTAAATACTTCGAGTACGAGATCGAGTAGCAATCGGCTTTTGCTGTTACAGAAATTAATTGCTATGCCGCTTGGACACCAAAGATCCGAGCTCAAGTCGCGCACTGGGCGCCATTTTGAAGCACATTTATCCTGGAACCAATTGCTCCTTATTTTGTATGCCTAGTCGGTACTCCGTTCGAGCCATTTGGAGCTGACAATGAACCTGCTGATACCTTTTACAGAGCACTTAGCTACTTCCTTAACTTCTGGCAGCATATAACTACCCATAGTTAGAAACTTAGTATGTGCTAGAGTGCTGTTAAATGGGATCCCCATGCTCCCAGTATGTAGGCCATATGGTCAGTGTCCCATTGTTGTGGCAGTGATCATAAAAATTAGGTCCTTTTTTCTCTTGCTATTGTAATTCGGTCAGGTGTACTTGGTTATCTTGCATGTGTCCGAGCAGTACGAGTTGGAGACAGCCAACTCCTTAAATCTGCTGTGTATATTTCTTTTAATTGATCTGAGTGCACGATGCATCTGGACTACCTCCACAGCTTCCTGAAGTGTCCCTGCCCTTGCAAGTTCGTATGCCTTCCCGTTGCCCTTGATGTTCCTGTCGTTAGGTACCCATGCAATGGTTATGTTTATGAAGTTAGCTGCGGCTTGAAGCGACCTCTTGCAGTAGCTGACGGCCTTGGCCGAAGTGATAGGTAGTTAAGCGCCATGAACGCTGCTTGGCTATCTGAGTAAATGCACACCTTGCGACCAAATACATCTTAAAGTGTGGGTCAAACTCATTTGCAAAGTACACAAGTTAATTCATTTGAACTTGACACTGTGCTCACTTCATAGTTTTCTCTAAGGTTTACGTTTAAAAATTTCACCATACATATGTATGTGATATCCCCAGTTCGCCTTTTCTTTTTTATTTTATTATTCAGCTTGTACCGAATTCGTATCCGTATTCGTGATGGCAAAGCGAATTCAATCAAAATCGCCGAGCAGAAAAATGTCAAGTCAAAAGAAAATTTTCATTGCCTTCGATTAGTTGACATATCAATCATAATCAACTGATGGGATAACGGCACCTGGTGCTGAATTCACCATGGCTTGTAACTAAGTACTTTAACAGGTGTACGGCACTCAATGCATTGTGAATTTAACAACACACATGACAAACAAATTCTTAGCCGAATAAAGGAAGGGCAGGTGATTTACGGCTCACACAATGACACTTCTTGCAGCTACGGCACTGAATTGCCGTTCGTTCATAACAATGCTGTGCGTGGAGTAGACAATGTTAGAACTTAGCTCTTAAATATTTCATAAATTGGTGAATTAGTTTTTAGTTTAAGTAGCCATATTTGTAGAGGCAAATGAAAGAATTTGTTTAAAAAAAGTTGCAGCACAATACGTTCAGTAGTGTCGGAGTTACTTCTTTCGACTTTGATTTATAATATGTACAGATACCACCTTCTCTACTTCAGTGGAAAGTAAGCACTGAGTAAATTTTGCGAATGTTCTCCAGCTACGGGCTATGGGTCTATATGACAATAAAATCGAAATCCGAGCCTAAGACCTCGTGGAAATTTTATCAGCAGATAAAAATTATAGGTTGTTTATTTACAAAAGCATCTCATGCCAGTGTTCTCTCATTCTTTTGAGTTTTTCGCCAATATAAGACAAAACGTTCCCAGTGTTTCCCGTTTTTAAAAATACGACTGTAATCATTTTATAATTAACAATTTTTTTTTTCAATGATTTGACTTAGATACTAATTGAGTGTTTTTATTACTTTCATTTCAGGTATGTAATTCATCAAATAATTTTTTATAATAAACACAGTAAGTAGCATAATATCTATTAGAAGAAGAAGAAATGATAATCGTATTTAGAAGGAATAAAAAATAATAACAATAGAGGACGAGATGACGTCAAAACTTATATGTTAAGTTCATTTATTGTGAAATCTACGGTTACAGTTACAGCTGTGGTTAAAGTTACTGTTAACCTTATGGTTACGTTCACGATTACAGGTTAGTTTACTATCATAGGTTCGGTTATGATAACGTTTACGAAAACGAAATAAGTTATGGTTACGATTATTGTAAAACTTACAATTATAAATACGGTTACTATTACAGTGATGTTAACGATTACAGTTAGGACTACGATTATAGTTATAATTACGATTAAAGTTACGATAACGATTATAGCCAAGATAACTATTATAGTTACGCTTACGATTACAGTTACAGATACGATTATTGTTACGGCTTCGATTATAATTGCGGTTATGATAACAGTTACAGTTACGATTACAGTTACGAATACGATTACAGTTACGACTACTGTTACCGTTGCTGTTACGACTTCTGTTAAGTTGAAATTATGGTTTCTGTTAACAGCTACGATTACAGTAACTGCTGGTTAGGGTTGTGACTTCATTAAAAATATAATGAAATACATGTTTATTTCTTTTTGGAGACGTTTGTATTAAGGTGCACACTTAATACTTAATGAATACTTAGTACTCACGACATTTTTTTGTAAAATAATCGCCTAAGCCAAAGGGAGTTAACACAATTAAACTTCGACCGTTCCCGAGTAGATGATTGATACGTCAAAGAAGCCACTGACTGTGACGCTGGTTGATTGTAGCAATCCTTTCGGACAAATGTCAACTGAAAGGTGGAGATCTGCAAAAATGAAGTTTATCAGCTTGATTCTCAAGATGTTTCGGGGAGAACTAAATAAAGCATTCCAATCTTTGATTCGACAGGGTGCTACAATGGTGTAGAACTGATAGCGTGCGACAAAGTATTGAGCTTCCGGTAACTAGAGGCAGTTGTGGCAGTGCAGATTACCACTATACCAAAAGTCAAAGTACGG